>NC_134801.1:33811732-33814232 GCF_046742065.1 Oratosquilla oratoria | reverse complement strand
TCTCCCCCTCTCTCTCTCTCTCTCTCTCTCTCTCTCTCTCTCTCTCTCTCTCTCTCTCTCTCTCTCTCTCTCTCTCTCTCTCTCTCTCTCTCTCGCTAACTCTATATCTTTCTCCCTCTTCCTCCTCTCTCTCTCTCTCTCTCTTTCTCTCTCTTTCTCTCTTTATTCCACTCTTTCTCTCTGCAGCACCTATCAACCAACTCTGGAGCCAAACCACCTGAAACTTTGCTCACCTTCTTCGACATGACAATTGCGATACTATGAGTTGGAGTAGCCTCTCCAACACGTCCGCCATCCCCACAACTCCTCTCTAACCGTCGCTAAAGGGAGCCGCAAAGGTACTATCATTGCTACTATCCATCCATCCATGTCACCGTCTCACTGACTATCGAACAGTCGTGGATTGGCCTTATTAAAGTCCGTTGTCCTCAATGAAACCAAGATTTTCTTCAGTTACCCTATTTTCGCCTGTAATTTTCAGATTTGGTTGAATTCATTTCCATGACAAAAGGAAATGATGACAAACTCATCTTGAAGAATTTTCGCCTCGATACACGGCGGATATCATAAGTAACTATTTCCTTCCACTTTCCCACCTCTTAACCCACGGAAGCACAGAGGAATTACTCTAAACTAAATAAAATCACGATGTTAGCGAGGAGAAAAGAATTCAACTGGGCCATACGGTCCTGGTTTACTCGACGTAGCTTTAACATGTTTGGTACACGAAAGTACAGATTGTTCCAGGCTTAATAAAATAGCCTTGCTCTAGCCAGAACAAAATCATCAAGACAGGCAAAAATTTTTGGAGGATAATTTAAAAAAATGAAAAAAATCCCTCCCCATAGTGTCAATGGTAATGACAACGGCAGCAGCAGTAGAAGCTATAACAACAACATTGATATGCATTCTTTTCAGACTTGTGCCCAGGCAGAGGCCAGACGATTTTATTCAGATTGAGGAGCGAACTGAGGACAGATCAGTCTCAATCGATTGAGACTCAATTTTGCCCTAAACATTATGAAAATGAACGACAGCGGAAGTCGTATCGTCACCATCACTAATAGTAGGAACATGACCAAGTTCTACGATGATGGCAACAACAACGACGACAACAACAACAACAACAGCAGCAACGGCGACGACGACAAAAACAAAATGAAGCGAAACGGACACGGCCGTTGTAATAGCAATAGAAAAGAGCAACCGACAGTATTTATAGTCGACGTCGAAGTGGAAGAAGAAAAAGAGAAGCCTCTCGCGTTAGTCTGAGGTCCGCGTGCAGAACCCGACCTCTGCCACACCTTACATCAACAGCAGCTTGCAGCAGCAGATAACAGTTGACAACTAACAGTTAGTAAATAACAGCAGTTGGAGTAATGTGCCTCCCCTGTCACGATTCACATTAGCGGCAGCAACAGCAACAACTTACGATAGCAGGTACCTTCTATCATCTAGCAGTACAGCGCCTAACACGTCCCTGCCACACCTCGCGTCAGCGGCAGCAGAGTAGCAGGTTGCCGCTAGCAGCTCTCAACCAATAGCAGTAACAGAAAGAGCACGCCGCCCTATACGTCCCCTGCCACACCTAACGCCAACGACAGTAGCATTTTGTAGCAGCATCCAGCAGCTAACAACTAACAGGCAGCAGCAGTTACCGTACCTCCGCCCCCTTCTCCCTTACCGAGATGGCTGCTCTCCCTAGCCCCCTCCCCTCTACCATGATTGAAACCGCCATCACCACCAGCTGAAAGCGCCACCTTCATCAACCTCGTATTGTCCTGCAGCACAGCCTAGCAGCCGGTGTCGTGTCGTGTCGAGCAGCCAGTATGCACCAGGTCTCACGCAAACATTCGTATGCATACGAACGCGCATGCACGCACAAAAGCACACACACACACACACACACACACACACACACACACACACACACACACACACACACACACACACACACACACACACACACACACACACACACACACACACACACACACACACACACACAATCAAATATATCTACATGCATGTACACAAATAGGCATAGGTGCGCAGTCAAATGCATTGTGTGTACAGGCAGGTGTACACACAATGTAATATACCTAC
The DNA here is from genome assembly GCF_046742065.1 of Oratosquilla oratoria. NCBI lineage: Eukaryota > Metazoa > Arthropoda > Malacostraca > Stomatopoda > Squillidae > Oratosquilla > Oratosquilla oratoria. The sequence goes on along the minus strand of NC_134801.1, from coordinate 33,812,126 downwards.
AGTACTTACACGCTCATTAGCATATGTAGCCATATGCACCTGTGTAATACATGCACACACTCGCACACATACACACACACGAAAACACACATACGCAGTCAAATATACTTATACACACCCATTCACACAAGCACGTACACGCTTACAGGTGTACGTAATGTACAGCCGGATCACGAAATTTGACGACAGTCTTGTGGTGTCTGTTTATCAGTAGATAGCAACGTACGATATCATATCTAGTATGAATATCAGTTTGACACTAATTAGCTGGCATACCTGCAACATAGTAAGCAGGAGGCTATCACGGTAGCACCTACAGGCGAACTTTGGCATCAGGCGGTACCTGCATACAAACACACACACAGACACGTACGCCGCCAAATACAGGACATCT
>NC_134801.1:33786732-33806732 GCF_046742065.1 Oratosquilla oratoria | reverse complement strand
GGGGATTGAGTCTTCAAAGTCGGTTCTAAATCTTTGATATACATGGCTTCCAAGATGGATAGACGCCGTGCACGTGGGCATGTTGTGATGATATCTGCATTTTGTAAAGATTTCCTCTTGTTAAACTACCTGGTATTCTATTCTGAACGATTGATGGGAGCTCCTGGCGTAGTGGCGGTCGGGAACTCTTCCACCGCTCCATCGAGTCGCGCGCGCGAGCGTGTATATATATATATATATATATATATATATATACACATATATATATATATATATATATATATATATATATATATATGTGTGTGTGTGTGTGTGTATATATATATATACATATATATATATATATATATATATATATATATATATATATATATATATATATATACATATAATATATAAGTCTATATCTCTTCATACCAAAGGCTTTTTCCCCCTTATAGGGGAAGTAGCCAAATCCAAAGGCACGTACCCAGTCATACCCATTTCACTTCCACCCTTTCCCGTCTCATCCACCACCCTTTTGCTAAGTCTTATCCTTGCTTCTCGCGGAAGACGGGTCATTCCTGTATCCCGCCCACGGTCTTGGGTCAGAAGCAATGCAGCAAGATATGATGCATTCACAGCAAGGGCGCTCCATTTAATCGGCGATCCCCCTCTCTCCGTCTCTTCATACTGAAAAAAGAGAAGACGGGCAGAAATTCCTTCAGGGCTGCGTCGAAATATCTTTCAGAGATAGATACCCCCTACTCCCCTCCCCACTCCCAGCCCCACCCCTTCCTTCCTTGCATCACAATATTATCTATACACAGACATTCTCCACTCATCCTTTTCTCCTACCTTTCCCCTTACCTGATCAACTGACATTTCCTTCTTGATCAAAGCCCTTTTCACCCCATCCATCCATTTCTTCTTCGGCCGTCCCCTCATGTTCACTCCTTCCACCTCTGCCTTCCACACCTGTTTTACTAATATTTCTTCACTCATTCTTTTCATGTGTTCAAACCATTCCAATAGTCCTTCATTAGCCCTGTATGCCAACTCGTTTTCCACCCCTGCTCTCCTTCTCACCTCCTCGTTTCTCATTCTATCCAACCTTGTAAACCCTACCCTAATTCTCAAACATTTCATCTCAAATGTATTTAAGCTTTTCCTCTCTGCTTGGCAAGTCTCTGCCTCATACAGTACCGTCGGCACAATCACCCTTTCATAAAGCGTCCTCTTTGTATCCTACTCAGATCTAACACAAGCTCTAACACAAGCTCTAACACAAGCTCTAATACTCTCGTAAAAAATCTTAAGTGCCTTCAACAGGTTCTCCTCTAATTCCAATTATCCGCGAAACCTCCCACAATGCTTTCTTGTGTACCATATCATAAGCCTTTTCCAAATCCATTAGGGCCCTAAAAACATCCTTATCTTTCGCTAAAACTTTCTCACATATCAGCCTTACCACAAAAATCTGATCCGTGCAACCCCTACCTTTCCTAAGCCCACACTGTTCCTCACCAACTACTCCCTCTCTTTCTTTCCTAATCCTCTTATTGAAAACCCTCTCATAAGCCTTCCTGACTATACTCAACATTGTTAAGTGGTCCCTCTAAAACTACTACAATTACATTTTTCCTTTTCCCCTTGTAAAGCGGGACTATACAGGCACTACTCCAGTCCTCAGGCACTCTACTCTCCCTTAAACACACATTAAATAACCTCACTAGCCAATCCGCTATTACTGTGCCTCCCTTCTTCAGACACTCTGCATAACGCTAATCTAATCCAGGTGCCTTTCCTGCCCTTATAATTGTCAAAATTAGTTGTGCTTCATTTTTTCTTGTTTTTCCTCCATTTTCATCTCCCATCACCAGCATTTTCTTACTGACTCCTACTGCTACCCCCAATCCCTTTCTATCCACCTCTACATTCAACAGCTCTCTAAAATACTCTGCCATCTTCCCCTTACTGCCTTATCTTCCATTAACATCTGCCCATCTGCGCTTTTTACATTTTCTTCTCTACTTGACTCACCTCTCTTTCCTCTCTTAACTTCCAAAATATATATTTTATTACTTTAAATATTTTATGTCATACTTCTCCCCATTTTACACCTATTCTCATTTTGCCTCCCTTATCCTATGTTTAGCTTGGCTTCTTTTTTCTTTCTACCCCTCATATGCTTCTCTCGTCCTACTTTGCAACCAATCCATGAAAGCTCGCTTCTTTTCTTCTACTGATATGTTCACTTCATCATCATACCACTCACTACCCTTCCTTCTACAGGTATCCCCTCCCTTCCTCCTTGTCCCACATACAACCTTTGCACACCTTGTCACTCCCTCCTTAAAGCACCTCCTTTCCACTTCCACTCCTACTTCTACTCTATCCTTCACCATCTCCCACACTTCTCTCAGCTTCTTGTACTCCTGCTTCTTTTCCTTCTCAATTAAACAGTTTACTCTAAGCACCTCTCTACCTTTGGCCATTTTTTTTTCTTTCTCCATTTCCACACTCAACTTACATTATACCAAAACAATTATCTGAAATTCCCCCACACTCTCCCCTAAGAACATGAACATCCAGCACTCTTTCTATTCTTCTTGTGAATACCACTACATAGTCCATTAATGCTTTATCAACCACCCTTCCACCCACCACCCTCTGCCATGTGTACCGATCCTTTACTTTTTTGTTAAACACTGTTAATTATCATCAAATTGTTCTAAACACATATCCACCATTGACTCTCCACTATGATTTTTACCTGGTACTCCACACTTCTCTACCATTCCATCTATTGATTCATCCCCTACTTTAGCACTGAGATTTCCCAATACCACTACATTGACATTCTTTCCAAAACTCTCTATTCACTCAATTGAACGCATCCAAAAATCCTCCCTTTCCTCTACACTCTTATCACTACCAAATCCATATGCGCTTACATAGATCCACATCTCCTTTCCAGCCTCACCTTCATCCACATTAACCTTGAAGAAACTTCCACTCCACCACACGCTTTCTTATCTCCTCACTTACTAGTAGAGCCACCCCTTCCCTACCTCGTCCTCTCCTCACTCCCAACATCTTCCCCACTACACTCCCAAACTCAAAATCACCCCTTCCTTTCAACTTAGTTTCACTTAATGCCAACACATCCATCTTCCTTCTCACAAACATACTGCCTATCTCTTCCCTTTTACTCTCATCTGTACCACACCCATGCACATTAAAAGACCCAAACCTTAGGGTTCTGGTTGGAAAACTCCTCCCAGGCCCTCTTATGCCTTGACTTCTCATTACAGAGAGCAGGATACCTAGTCCCATCACTCCGTCCTGTTTTAGCAGCATTTTATGATCCGAGTGGGAAAGCTTGGTGGCAGTATTCTTTCTTACCCTGCCACATGAAGTAGAGGCGAAAATGGAAATATATACTTAAAGAAGTAGCACAGGAAAGTATCAAGATGGATGGAGGCAACATAACGGGAGGACAGTCGCAATACAATAAAGTATTTTTCTATGAATAGAAATTTTCTCTAACATAGACAAAATGATGTGTGGCTCTGGTCCGTAGAAGTGCGCTATATAGTCTCTAAAGTATCGGATGCATGTTACTGGGTAAATTATACCACACAGTAACATACAGACAATACCCCAAACGACTCTAGCTGAGCTTCTAAAGACAAATATGGATACCATCCTTCCGTGCCCCCATTAACCGATCCACTGCTGGCGAGAAGGCACTGTACCACACGACGTGGGAACTGCCAGCATAATAACGCTGTACAAGAATTAAAGGGACAAAGGAGACTGGAACAACTATAGAAGCATATATCTCCACAGCAAAACAGGAGAAGCATTTCCACGAGTCATCCTAAAACGCCTGCAACGACTTGCAGACCGCGTGGTTCCAAAGTCAATGTGGATTCCGCTCAAAGAGATCAACGATCGACATGATGTTCTCGCTAAGGTAGCTTCAGGATAAATGTCACGAACAGCAGAAACCACTCTTCATTGCCATTGTCGATTTAACTAAGGCCCTTGACACTGTGAACAGATCAGAACATTTTCAAGTACATAAACAATGATGTGTCCTTGCTCCCATGGAGACGTGTTACTTCATTGGCAAACGGGCGGCTCCCTCTTTATTTTGACGAGGTTCAGGGTTATAACTAAGGTAAAGCAAGCAACCATACGCAACCTACTCTTTACTGACAATGTAGCACTCTTAGCCCACACTCAAGACATCCTACAGGAAAGGATCGATAACCTGAATGAAACATGCAAGGCATTCTCATTAGTCATCAGCATGAAGAAAATTGTTGTCCTCACCCAAGGGATATCCACTGCGGCCGATGATGTAGTGCTGGACAGGAAACCTCTTGAAATTGTCCAGAAATTCTGCTACCTGGGGTCGATCGTTTCCTCCAGCACCACCCTTGACGATTAGATCAATTGCAGGATCGGCAAATCTGCCACAACCCTCGGCAAACTTACAAAGAAGGCATGGCAAAATAAACACCTCACCACAAGGACAAAGACCCGAATCTACGAGGCGTGCGCACTGAGCACACTACTTTACGCTTCTGAGACCTGGACAACCTACAAAGAACATGAGAAGAAGCTTAACATCTTTCATCTCCGCTGTCTTTTCAAGCTCCTCAACCTCAAGTGGCAAGACAGAGCCCCAAACCTCAGAGTTCTTGAGATGTCAGCCCTCATTAGCATCACGGTCATCCTGAGCAAAATGAGAATGGGATAGCTTGGCCATGCCTGCAGGACGGACAGCAATAGTATCCCCAAGCAATTCCTGTTCGTAGAACTTGCCAGTGGCCATCGGCCTTGAGGAAGACCAACATCCCGATTTCATGATGTGTGCAAGGATACCATGAAACCTACAAATAGATTATAAGACCTGGGAAAAGACTACTTCAGACCGAGTGACTTGAAGAACCACAATCCCCACTGGAGCAGTATGGGAAGAAGAGAAACTGAGGTTTGAGTGGGAGATAAAGCGAAGACAAAGAAAATAAAAAGTCACCCAGACAAGCCCTGCCCCAGAAGTCTTCATTTGCCGTCTCTGTAGCTATCCCTATCATTCTAACATCGGCAGGACCAGCTACGAGAAAAGCTGCAGTACCAGATTGTAACCTAGAAGAAAATGCCACAAAAAATAAGCGAATGGCTAAGACCTTTTTCCTAAGACAAAAGCCAAATATATGTATATATATCTATCTATCTATAATATATATATATATATATATATATATATATATATATATATATATATATATATATATATATATATATATATATATATTGACTATATTATGACAAATAAAACTTAAGGTGGAAGAAGCAGACGAGGAGTAATGGGAGAATTTCACGCTTTAACGTTTCGACCCGCAGGGTCTTGTGATCAAGACCCGGCGGTCGATTCACATATTTTATTAAGAAAAACTAGATGGAGTGACAGTGATATTGAAAAAGGATTCAAACAGGGGATTGTTACATGTTACCAAGCGTTAGCCATTAAAAACGAATGCGTCATCCCCAGAAGATTCAAGAAAGCTTGAATAAATCTAGGCTTAGACAAAGACATAGTAATTACCAATGCAGATAAAGGAGGTGGTATCGTGATCCTATCAAAAGAGGACTATATCAGTAAAATGTTGGAGCTCTTAGATGACGACAATACTTATCACAAAAAGCATACAGGTTTCGCAACGAGTGAAGCAGATAAATTCAAAATACATGCCAGAAAAGATCTTAATAAAACTGAAAAAGGAAAGAAATTAATGGGACTTCTGGAGGAATATCCCCAATCCTCCCAGGATGCGCGGTATACCAAAAGTTTATAAACCTAACGTTCCAATGCGACCCATAACTTCAGGGGTTGGCAGTGCACCCCACAAACTAGCGAAATGTCTAGCCAAACCGTTATCACAGGCAATGGGATCGATCAGCAATACACATTTGAAAAATTCTAACGATCTTTTGACAAGACTAAAGGATTTAGATTTCACGGGGAAAAAGTTAGTAAGCTATGATGTTAAGGCGTTATTTACACATGTTTCCACTGGCGGTGCGTTAGAAGCAGTAAAGAGAGTAATAAAAGATATGAACGATACTGACCTACCCGTAAGAAAACAAGATTATATAGAATTGATAGATTTATGCGTAAATTTCGGTGCGTTTACTTTTAATGGTGACGAGTATGAACAACACAGAGGTCTTGGTATGGGTAGTCATTTAAGTGCAGTTATGGCCTCTCTATATATGGAGTTATTGGAAAAAGAAAATTTTATCAGAATCAATGGTAGGGGATCACACTGGTTTAGATATGTAGACGACGTCCTCGCTATCATCCCCGAAAACACCAATGTAAACAATAAAGTGAGAATGCTTGACGCGGTCAACAGCGACATTCAGTTCACCGTAGAAGAGGAACAAAACGGACAATTGCCCTTCCTATATACGTTAATACGACGAGTAGGAAAAACTGTGACTTTCTCAGTATACAGAAAGGAAACAAACAAAGAGAATTTAGTACATTACTTCTCCGCACATGATGATAGGACAAAGAGTGGTATAGTAATAGGATTTTTTCTCAGGGCACTACAAATCTGTAGCAATGAATACCTAGAAGACGAATTTGATTATATTATAAAAACCTTTGACGAACTTGGATATCCAGAGGGAATGTTGAGGAGAACAAAAAGAAAAGCAATGAATATTTATAATCGCGGAAAGAAAGAGAGAAATGATAAAAATAATACCAATTTTATATCAGTACCTGGCTCAGAAACCTCACCAATAATAGACAAATATTTAACAAAAACAGGTATAAACATAGCTAAAATAACTAACAAGAGGATAGGTGATTTGATAAAGACTTCCGAAAAGAGAACCAATTCCGAAAACAGCGTCGTATACAAAATCCCGTGCAATAGTTGTTCAATGGCATATTTTGGCGAGTCATCAAGGGGATTAGAAAAAAGAATTTATGAACATAAGAGCACATAGGATATCTAATTCTTTAGTAGTTCATGCGGAAAAATTCGATCATTTACCAAACTGGAGAGGAGCTGAAGTGCTACATAAAGGTTTTGATAAGTTCACTAGAAGAATTGTAGAATCAGCATATATTTCAAATAATAATTCATCGAACCATTGAGGAGGGTTTATCAATTTAGCTAAACAAACTGGTATTTTAATTTTAGAACACGCCAGAAAAACGACCTTTCCCAAGTGTCCGAAAAGGTAATTAGATTTAGTACATAAACTTCAATTGCAGTTCTACGTACACCCTCTGAAGAAGTTCTACGCGAACGAAACGTGAGTGTGTTTAGGGTTCCGAGCCTTCCCCTGTGTTTATGTTCTCCATCATTCAAATCATATATATATATATCTATATATATATATATTTCTATATATATATATATATTTGTATATATATATATATTTATATATATATATATATATATATATATATATATATATATGTATATGTTTGTATACCGTGGGAGTAAATTTTGTCTTAGGCAGGCTTGGTTAAAGCAACTGCAAATTCAGCGATGATCAATTTCTTCTTCAGAGTTTCCAACTTCCTGAAGGTGTCCTTTATAGCAAAGGGTAAAGGAAAGAGTAGATTTCCTATTCCGGTCATTATTGGCTTGACGTTTCGACTCTGCCTGAGTCATTATCAAAAGACAAGGATGGAACAAATGCATGGGTTTATATAGTACAAAGATGTAGAAATACTGCTTGTGATTGGCTGGAAGGATGACCTTTTCTCGTCCCCTCATGGTTGAGAGGGCGGGACAATTTTCCACGTACGCTCATTGGCTGGCTTGTCCGTTCTCTTGAGCCTGGCTACCCCGGGGCTGTAGCGTGATGTTTTCCGTCCTCCCTCGGGGCTTGCCTCTCCTGAAAGGCTTAATACTTGGGAGTATAGTAGGGGCTTCTTGCAGGGAATTCAGAGACGGCCTACTATCTTCAATATACAAAGCTTCAAGGTAGGCAAGGCGGTTCTTTCCGGACTCTCTCTGAATGATGACAGTGTTCTGTCGAAAGACATCACCTGTGAGATGCTGGCCATGTTTCTCCAGGAAGTAACGTTTGGGACCTCCTTGAGTCAGATGATAGCTCAGGCGCCTGGAGAGTTTGATAGTAGTCAACCCTATGTAAGCATCATAGGGCGTACAGTCACTATTTGGGCAAGAAAATTTGTACACAAACCAGGCACTTTCCATATCTCCAGGGCGTGGTGAACTATCCTTCTTCATGATGAGGTCCTTTGTGTGGCTGTTCCTGTAGTACACTACCAGCTTTACACGGTCTACGGTGTTAGTAACTTGAACATTCCTATCAATGATACTTTTCACTGTCTTGTCTTCTTCGCGGTAAGCGGAAGACATGTAGGCTCTATAGAAGAGGCTGTGAGTGGTTCCTTCTTCTTCGTCCACAGCTTTTTGTCCCTCGTACCATTTGTTTAGAACAGTACAGAGGACACGTTGGAAATCCTGATTGGAATCTAAATAGTGTGAATTCTAACATCCAATTCACGATCGAAAGTGAAATAGACGGACAACTACCTTTTCTAGACACCGTATTAATAAGATCAGGATGTGACGTTAAATCTAAAGTTTACAGGAAACTGACCAATAAAAATTACTTCATTCATTACTACAGTGCTCATGATAAGAGGACAAAGACTGGTGTGGTGATAAGCCTGTTCTTAAGAGCATTTCGTATTTCCAGTAACGAATTTCTAGCGGATGAAATTGAAATGATAAAAACAACTTTTGAAGGGCTCAAATACCCCAAAGGATTACTTTGCACCCTGGAGGAGAAGGCTCGTAATATACTACGCAAAAAAAGAGAAAAGCCCAACACTAAGTATTGGGTGGTCCCAAATTCCAATCTAACGAGAGACCTAGACAAAATCTTATCGTCCTCCAACATTCGTCTTGCGACTTCTACAGGTACGAAAGTGAAGGACCTTTTAATCAAGAAAAAAGACCCGACCTTAAATATAAACAGCGTAGTATACGAAATCCCGTGGGGTGGATGTGACAGGAAATACATCGGTGAAACTAGCAGAGGCTTAGACACCAGATTAAAAGAACACCGAGCAGATGTAAGACACCACAGGGTTAGTAGTGCAATAGTAAACCATGTGGACGAAAGAGGCCATCTAGCGGAATGGGACAAGGCAAAAATTCTCATGGATAACATTACACGGCAAGAAAGATGTTATTATAAAACAGCTCCGGTGTGTGTGGAATGTTGACAGAGGGTGTAACAGTGTAAGTGAAGTGTGTGGTGTAAAAATGTGGGAATCCTAAAAAGTGCCTCATTTTTACACCACTCACTTCACTTACACTGTTACATCCTCGTCAACATTCCACACACACCGGAGCTGTTTTATAATAACATCACAAAAATTTATTGTATACTGTATTATAACAATTGTTCATTGTATTAAAAATTATAAACCATTGTACAACCAAACGGAACCCACATCCAAGGAGGGAACGCGGTCCTACTCAAACTATGTATACCGCCAGCTTCACTCCAGAGTCACACACCTCTGAAGAAGCATAGAGCGAAACCGGTCAGGAATAAACTCAGGAACTCGGAACTAGACCCGTAACTTCTTTTTCCACCTTCATCACACACACACACACACACACACACACACACACACACACACACACACACACACACACACACACACACACACACACACACACACACACACACACACACACACACATATATATATATATATATATATAAATACATATACATATATATATAAGATTAAACACTATTTGAAGATGGAGCCATAATTAGTATGACGTTTTGCTTGTTACAGCTTTATCAGGTACTTGACAGAGTGGTTACTAGCGAAACGTCGTACTAATAAAGGTTCCGTCCCCAAATGATGCTTATTTTGATAAACTTGTCGTCAGCTGCCAATTTTGTACACATACACATACATACATACATACATACATACATATATATATATATATATATATATATATATATATATATACAAATATACAAAATATATATATACATATATATATATGTATATATATACATATATGTATATATATATATATATATGTGTATATAAATATATATATATATGTATACACACATATATATATATGTATATATATATATGTAGACATATATACATATATATATGTATATATATGCAAAGAAATCATAAAACACACGTGATAAACTATTTTTGCAGAACCCACCTGAAATTGAAAAAACAGATACCGAACGTTTTCGTCTATTTAGACATTTTCAAAGGTACAAAAAAGCAATACAGAAAGAAAAAATAAATACATAAGAAGAGTATCCTTGTCTTCTTATGTATTTATTGTTTCTTTCTGTATTGCTTTTTTGTACCTTTGAAAATGTCTAAATAGACGAAAACGTTCGGTATCTGTTTTTTCAATTTCCCGGTGGTTTCTGAAAAAAAAAAAAAATATATATATATATATATATATATATATATGTGTGTGTGTGTGTGTGTGTGTGTGTGTGTGTGTGTGTGTGTGTGTGTGTGTGTGTGTGTGTGTGTGTGTGTGTGTATGTATGCACGTATAATGTACATGTATGTGGTTGAAAAATAAAAAATATAGCGACTTCTGTATTTATGATATTCTTGTTGATATTCTGTACTGTACGAACTGCAGACCTATGCTTAGAGTTATCCCTTGAACACCTCTTCCAAAATACGTATGGAAACAGGGTGCAGCGTTTTCTTTGTATTCACAACGTTTTGTACACTATGTACATTTCCGAGTGATAAGTACATGACAATTAATGACAGATTATATTTAACTATAGTGTGGTTCTAGGGCAAGGAGTGAGGTCGCACACAAAGGATGAAGGTGATGGAACGGGGGTGGAGCTCCGTGGGGTTGGTGGACCTCGCGGAGGCGAATGTGGCAAGGTCTCTTGTTTGGGAGATTGTCCTTTGATGGAGTGGGCCTCAAGCATTTGTGGTCGTTTGATTTATTGGGTTTGTTAAATAATTAAAGTGTTATCTACCAACCCTGGTTAGAGTGCCATGGCGTGTGATGGTGTGGGTTTTTGGAGCATCATTCTGGAGGTGGGCTGTCATCCTTTACTGAGCGTCTTTGTCGTGTGTCCTATGTATGGAGAAGGTAAGGACGTACAGTTCCCTGTTTTATAGATCTCTTCTTAGTACAGAAGTTTCGCCACACTTGAAGAAAAATATAAGAAAAATCGAGAGAATAAAAATGCGGTAACCAAGATGATCCCTGGTCTAAATAACATGTTCTATAAGGAAAGATTGAAGAAATTGGGACTACCCACCTTGCAAGAACAAAGAGAAGAAGACGACATGACGATGTTATTTAAACTGGAAGTAGCTTTGAAGAAAGTGGACAGTAAGGAATTACTGGCAATGAAAAAAAAAAAAAAAAAAAAAAAAAAAAAAAAAAGAAAAGGGGTCATAGTAAAAAATAGAAAACGCAAACCTGTTTAGAATATGTCAAGAAGTATAATATTCCACATAGAAGTGTAGATTTATGAACAAATTCGATGAAAACATAACCCAAGCCAAAACTATAAGAGAATTTAAGGCGAGATTTTACAAATGGAGGGAAAGTGACGGGATCCCCATTAGCCTTGTTCCAACCCTGTTTACTACACCTAGGTAAACACACACACACACACACACACACACACACACACACACACACACACACACACACACACACACACACACACACACACACACACACACACACACACAGGCAGACACACACACACACACACACCACACACACACACACACACACACACACACACACACACACACACACACACACACACACACACACACACAGACAGACAGACAGACAGACACACACACACACACACACACACACACACACACACACACACACACACACACACACACACACACACACACACACACACAAAGACAGACAGAGAGAGAGAGAGATAGAAACATGTACACGGCGCAATGAAAAATTGATTTATTACAAAAGCAAAACGAGAGAAAGTCCTGTGAATTCTGGTAACGGACACCTCAGCTGACAAACCTATTAGCAAATTCGTGGGTGAAACATAATTTTCACAACATAAGCGAAATGGCGAAACAATCCTGGAATACCTGATTCGCTATAAGTAAGAATACGCAGCGGTGGTGTAGTTTTCGCATAAAGTGAAATATATCAACAAGGATACGGACAATACCACCAACCAAAGTGGTACTCAGCCTTGCAGATAAATGAAAAAAAAAAATGAAAAAATGAAAAAACGTGCATCATTGAACTTCCTTCATTGAAGGAAAGAGGAGAATGAGGTGACTTAATAATACTCGTGGTGTTCAGGTCATCAAAGGGAATAGATGAAACTAACAAATCTCTTGATTTGCAACGAAATGACTTTATAGGGTCCGTATGGAGTTGTAGAATGGGGAAAGAAAAGATGACAACATCGAAGGGAGAAAAATGATTGGGAGACTTGGTTGTGTCATCAGAGAAAAACAATATATTAATAGGAATACAGGAGGGACATATAAGTTGTCACTGAACATAAATGTACCATTTCACTTCATCAACAGACACATGAATACATTGAAAAGTCAATCCACTCCAAATTGGTATGATCATCAATGGTATACATCGAGAGAAATATTTAAGAACCTAAGACCAAAAGAATGGGTGAGACTGCAAGAGACCATAAGACCTACACTAGGCAGTCCCATGTCCCTAACCATCTGTCATTCATATCTATAAAGTTATTTGATTTCTTAAAACATCCAATGGCTTCAGCGCTCACTACGTGGTTACTAAATCTATTCCACAGAATTAAAAAGCGCAGCAACAAAAATTGGCACCAGCCTATCTAACAGATCGTTCGAGAAAAGACTAGATAAGCTGGGATTGTCCAAACCAGAAAATAGAAAAGAAAAAGTGCAACAGGAGTGCCGTCTTCAAGAAGATGAAAGGTGTGAATAAAATTAATAAAAGAAATCCATTAGTATGGGCCGAAACGTGGCAAAGAATTCAAGAACACGGAAAGTTTGAATCGCATGAAGAAATACAGTTTTCTGTACAAATGTATTAGCTTCTGGAATACATTAGAAGAAATAGTCCAGTAAGAAAATACAAGTAAATGCACTGCCAAGTTTAACAACTGGAGTCAAACTTACAGGACCGTACGATCGTAACCGTATGTTAGAGCTAGGTTTATAAAAGTGGATAAATAAAGAATAAATAAATAGAGGGGACAAAATTGACAATGTAGTTCTCTATGTGATGTCAGAGCTATAAGTGATTAAAAATAGAAAGATCCTGAAGGATATCAGAAAGCAGCTTTTCATAGAGATGTATCATCTTTTGAAACTTAAAAAGAGAAATAGTAATAAATAAACAAACAAATAAATAAATAAACAAACAAATAAATAGATAAATAAATAAATAAATAAATAGATAAATATATAAATAAATAAATAAATAAATAACATAAGCAACTCATGCTTGAAAGTCGAAGGATAAGAGACGGATTCCATAATATTAATCTTCTTTTTACGTATATTAGAATTAGATAAATACAAGATGGCGTATAAGATACTTTATATTAATACTATTTAATGAATACAGTTATATTCCAAGCAAGTCAAAGTTCTATTTAAGCTTACACATGCATTTGGGCTTTATTAATCTTTATTTTTTTCTTTCAGTGAAATCTTTATTTTCAGGAAAAAGAAAGAATTGGTGAAATAAAATTTCCAATAATAATTAAAAAATGTCCACAAGTCTTCAGTGCATGAAATGAAAAAACAAAAAAAACATAAAACATGATCAACAATGAGCAAGAAAGCCAAAAAAAACAAAACAAAAAAAAAACAGGCAGAGTGAGAAAACTTTTTAGCAACAGTTCAAGAAATAAAAAAAAGAGATTATCAAATGAACTGAATATTAAAAAAAAAAAAAAAAAAATAGATTTGCAAAGGATTATGAAAGAAAGCAACTTAGAAACTGAGAAACTCGGTAGATACAAAGACGACATGAATTTTGTAGTTAGTTCTTTAATGATTGTGATCTAAGTGATAACGTTAAAAATGAAATTTTCCTGCACTGCTGAAACTTAGTTCAACTGAATAGAAATTGGTAAGTACAACTGTTTATTATATCACAGTAGAGATAATTCTAACCTTGTAGATAAAGTACAAATTAACAGTCCCGACCTTACAGTCTTGGTAGGAATCTCCTTATTTGGAACGTATGGTCCTGTATGCTGTAAAAATACGTTAAACTATTAAAATCGCCAAGCGATGTCTCAAGACAAAGTCCTGCCACTGTTGCCAAGTTAGATAAATTTGATTAGATAATTTGGAAACAAGATGGTGCACTTTGCTATAATGGAATGTTTAAGAATTTCTTTATAACGCTTTCGATACATGGATCGGATGCAAAAGTAATTCGAATGATCTATATGATCATTAATTTGATGTCATGAGGGAGACGATAAAAAATACAATACAAATCACAAAAGTCGTTGATAATCGAAAGAAAAAATAATATCAGAGGTTGACAGGTTGAAAAATGAACATTTATGAAGAAGGAATTTGCTACTTGGTGTCCTAAATCTGTTAACAGGGGGCAAAAGGAACCATTTTGAACATTTGTTTTAAGAGCAAACTAGACACTGCGAGGTACAAAGACGGGACTACACGAGCATAGCCCCCTTTCCCGTAAGATACAACTAGTTAGACACACACACACACACACACACACACACACACACACACACACACACACACACACACACACACACACACACACACACACACACACACACACACACATACACACACACACATGCACACACACACACACATACACACACACACACACACATACACACACACACACACACACACACACACACACACACACACAGACACACACACACACACACACACACACACACACACACACACACACACACACACACACACACACACACACACACACACAGACAGACAGACACACACACACACACACACACACACACACACACACACACACACACACACACACACACACACACACACACACACACACACACACACACACACACACACACACGCACACACGCACACATATACACACAAAGACACACAGACACGCACGCACACACACAGTTGGTAGAGCGATGAACTACCAGCATGGTGGTGCGCGTAGTGCTTGGTTCGAATCCTGCCCAGGGCCGAAATTATTTCGGTACAGCTGCGCTTCGGGTCGTTACTCTGACTCTCGTGGGCGGGGAGTTGGGTGTGTGTGTGTGTGTGTAAGGTCATAGCATAACCCATAGATCGGACCTACGAGCTCTGAGCTCTCTTCCAGGAGGGAAATAGCTGTCGATCACGAGTCCAACACGTGATCCAAAGAC
Organism: Oratosquilla oratoria; assembly: GCF_046742065.1. NCBI lineage: Eukaryota > Metazoa > Arthropoda > Malacostraca > Stomatopoda > Squillidae > Oratosquilla > Oratosquilla oratoria. Next base: position 33,791,252 of record NC_134801.1, on the reverse strand, counting down.
CAAGTGAATACACACACACACACACACACACACACACACACACACACACACACACACACACACACACACACACACACACACACACACACACACACACACACACACACACACACACACACACACACACACACACACACACACACACACACACACCTAACACACGAACGCAATGGGCACGCGTGAAATACAAATGAAGTATCAAGGTGGAAGACTGAAATATCTAGTTTAATAACAGAATTGGGATGATAATGGGATCATGGACATGTGGAGTATGAGGTAAGAAAAAGAAAAGAATCAGGGATAGGAAAAATAAGACAGAAATGATGAAAGCAGGTGGCGGGTCAAAAGTGGTAAACATAAGCAATGGAAAGTACGAACAAGGAGCCACGCAGCTCTACTCTGAAACTGATTATGAAAATGTCGTAAATGAAATTTGAAATGTGGTCCAACAACAAAAGGACAAGAATGGTGAAGGGGAATGACTTATAGGGGATTGTTGCGGATGGTATGAAAAGGACAAGGATAAACATGATTAGGTTAAATAATTGAAAATTATCCCAAGGAAAAATGATAACAAAATTGGCAGAACAATTAGATAAAATAAACAGTGTAAATGAAAGACAAATGAGTGCACATGATAAACTGGATATTGAGAAAGATGAGATAGAGATCAAACTAGAATAAATTGACAACATGGCTAGACTGAATGTAGAAAATATTAAAGGAATGAGCCAAAAACAAAAGAAAGGACACATGAGGAAAGTAAGGTTAAAATAAAAAATTATGAAATAATAAAAGAAGAAAGAAGGGGAAAATGTAGTAGAGGTACTAAAGAGTAAATGCATGCTGGTAAGAGATGTATATGAATAAAAAAACCTGTCGTAGGCTTGGAGTGACATAAGGGGTGGACTACAGCTAGACACGAAAGAGAAAAAATAAGTACTAAAAGCAAAGGGTATTGTACAAGTAGTAATGGAAAATAGCTAAATGTGCAGACCGAAAAAAAATACTTGAAGTTAGGTAAGAATATGTCAAGAGGGTGGCCTGCGCGGTAGCCCAGTGAATACTCTGTTGAGCTCATGAGCAATTGGTCGTGAGTTTGATTCCCGGGACCAGCTGCGGGCTTCCTGCGTTCGTTCCCGATAACCCTCGCCAGGCGGGAAGGCGAACCAACATCAGCCTAAAAAAACATCGACTTACCGCAACTCACAGGGCTTTGCCCTACCAGGGGCTTCTCGCTCACTTCATTCACTCGCATTCACAAAAAAAAAAAAAAAAAAAAAAAAAAAAAAAAAAAAAAAAAAAAAAAAAAAAAAAAAAAAAAAAATGATAATAGTTTCAATTACCTAATACGATAAAGAAAACTCAATAAGACAAGGGAATTGGCAAAAACAAGTTTGACGACGTTTGGATATGAAGAGATGCAGCAGAAGAAGAAGAAAGTGAAACTAAGAAAACTAAAAGAAAAAATGTATATATATTTATATAATTTTTCTAAAGTGTGATAAAACAGAAACTGAAGAAAGAGAAAGGGGAAGAAAAACAAGAAATTGAATTTCTAAAAAATTCTATGCACTGAAGTCGGCAACATAATATCGGCCAGATTAGAGATCAACGATCGTTTAAAGGAGAAAGAACTAAATAGAATATAGTTTATTAAGACCAATTTGGATGGAAATGTTGATTCCCCACTGAGAGAATGAAACAATAAATTTTGGTGAAAGGATAAAAGAGAAAATGAAGAGAAGTGATGATAACGGCGACGACAGACATATAGGTGGATGTTGTGGAACCAGAAGAAAGTAAGTTTGAACTAATCTTAGTATACATAATAAATTTTCTCAAATCTCTCATTTTCTAAAATAAGCAAATTGTGATGTTACATGAGCGATAAAAGGTATTTTACCCGTTCATTGGTTATCTTTAGTCTTTCTAAAGACGAGAAGATAAGAAAAGGAGTGAATAGTTTTGTTTATCCCCGTTTTGTAGATACTGGATAAAGGTCAAAGGCCGAGCTTCCTGCAAAGCAGGGACTGGCGCAGCCGGTGGCTCGTAAATAGGAAAATGACAACAGAAGAAAGTAGTGAATGAGAGTTTCCATCAGCCTATACCTCACCTGAGACGAGAACGTGGATTGAGACTTAATACAAAATATTCCTGTTGGATTTAGCTGCGCATTTGCTGAACATTATTTAAAAAAGGAAAAATATAAACCTTGTCAGTTGTGGAGTAGTAAAAATCAAGTGGAAGTGGTGACCCATTACTGTTAAATATAGTAATGAACAAAATGATTCAATGCGTAAAAAATAGAGGTAAAATGCACTAGCAGAATGGAATTTACCGCTAACATAAGAATTCAGTGTTATTAGTTCCCCAGAATATTTGTTTCCTACATGTAAGAGCAATTGTATAGTCCATGTAAGAGCAATTGTATAGTCCATTCCCTACTACATGATAGTGGGGAATACAAAACTAGGAGATGACTCAGAGATAGTTGATACAACTTCACCAGAACAAATCTTATAGGGTTGAAGAAATTCTAATAATAATAATGATAGTAATAATACATATATACAAATACCAAGGGTTTCCCCCCTTACCAGGGAGGTAACCAATGTCAAAAGGCATAATTCTACTCCCACCCATTTCATCCCTACCCATTTCACTCCCACCCATCAACCCTCCCTCCCTCTCTCTCATCTTGGCTCCTAATGGATGACGGGTCATCCCTGCATCTCGTCTACCGACCTGGGTCTGAAGCAATGTAGCAAGACAGCACATCCATAGCAAGGCCGATTCATTTAATCAGAGGCCCCCCTCTCGGTCTCCTAATGCAGAAAAAGAGAAGACGGGGAGAAATACCTTCAGGCTGCGTTAAAATATCATTCACACATAACCACCCTCTTATCCCCCTTCCCCCACCCCTCTCTTCCATTCATCACATTATCAAAGGATTACAAAGGATTACAAAGGCGGAGCATGCCGATAAGAGACCTTTTGGTCCATATCTAGGTTGGATGCATACACAGCTCCACTCACCCATACCTTCTGCCTTCTCCCTTCCCTCTTCAACAGACATCCTTCTCTTGCTCAACACCCCTTCCATCCACCTCATCTTCGGTCGCCCCTTCTTTTCCCCATGTTCACTTCATCCACCTCTGCCTTCCACACTTCTTTTACTAATCTTTCTTCACTCATTCTTTCCATGTGTCCAAAACCATCCCAATATTCTTTCATCAACCCTGTCTCCCATCTCCTTTTCCAACCCCGTTCTCCTCCTCACCCCCTCGTTTCTCACTTTATCCAACCCAGTAACCCCAATCATACTTCTCAGACATTTCATCTCAAACACATTTAAACTGTTTCTCTTCCTCTTATATACATACATATATACATACATACATACATACATACATACATACATACATACATACATACATACATACATACGTACGTACATATAAGGGAAGTAGCCAAAAGACGAAGGCATAAAATCCATTCCTACCCATTCCATCCCCACATATCCACTCCCATCCACCCTCCTCCCTACCTCTTATCTTAGCTCCTTCTGGATGGTGGGTCATCCCTGCATTTCACCCACTGCCCTGGGTCAGAGGCAGTGTCGCAAGATACAGCACATCCACAGCAAGTCCACTTCATTAAATCGGTGATCCCCCATCTCCGTCATCTCATGCAGAAATAGAGAAGACGGGGAGAAATCCCTTCGGGCTGCGTCAATTTGTTTTTCACACATACTCCATCACCCCTCATTTTACCCCCATCTTCTGCCCTCTCCCGTCCTTCCTCAACAGACATTCCACTCTTTCCCAATTCCCTTTTACTCTATCCATCCATCTCATTCTAGGTCGCCACCTCATGTTCACTCCTTCCATCTCCGCCTTCCACACCTCTTTCACTAATCTTTTTTTCACTCATTCTTTCCAAGTATCCAGACTATCCCAATACTCTTTCATCAACCCTATTTCCCTTTCCACCCCTATTATCCTCCTCACCTCCTCATTTTTTGCTCTATCTAGCCTAGTAACCCCTATCATACTTCTCCCTCCCTAATGTTCCATGTTTCTGCCCCATACAGTGCTGTCGGTACAAGCACTCCTTCATACAATCTCCTCCTAGCATCCATTCCCATATGTCTGTTTCTCATTACGCTTTTTAATCCCTCAAGGCATTTATTTGCCTCTCTCAATCTACATTCTTCCTCCACTTCTCCTTTTCCCGCCACATCCGCACCAAAGTATCTGCAACTATCCACTTCCTCCAGATCCTCTCCCTTAATACTCACTTCCTGTCTGCTGCCACTTTCTCTCCTTGTACATCTCATCACCTTACATTTACCCACATTTATCTTTAACTTTCTTCTTTCGCACACCTTTCCAAACTCTGTCACTAATTTCCTCAATCCGTCCTCTTTTCCTGCTACAAGCGCAGTGTCATAAGCAAACAACAACTGGTTTATCTCCCACTTTTCTCCATTTTCTTTAACCATCTCCAATTCCAGA
>NC_134801.1:33772342-33779842 GCF_046742065.1 Oratosquilla oratoria | reverse complement strand
AGAAAAATGATTGGGAGACTTGGTTGTGTCATCAGAGAAAAACAACATATTAATAGGAATACAGGAGGGACATATAAGTTGTCACTGAACATAAATGTACCATTTCACTTCATCAACAGACACATAAATACATTGAAAAGTCAATCCACTCCAAATTGGTATGATCATCAATGGTATACATCGAGAGAAATATTTAAGAACCTAAGACCAAAAGAATGGGTGAGACTGCAAGAGACCATAAGACCTACACTAGGCAGTCCCATGTCCCTAACCATCTGTCATCCATATCTATAAAGTTATTTGATTTCTTAAAACATCCAATGGCTTCAGCGCTCACTACGTGGTTACTAAATCTATTCCACAGAATTAAAAAGCGCAGCAACAAAAATTGTCACCAGCCTATCTGACAGATCGTTCGAGAAAAGACTAGATAAGCTGGGATTGTCCAAACCAGAAAATAGAAAAGAAAAAGTGCAACAGGAGTGCCGTCTTCAAGAAAATGAAAGGTGTGAATAAAATTAATAAAAGAAACCCATTAGTATGGGCCGAAACGTGGCAAAGAATTCAAGAAAACGGAAAGTTTGAATCGCATGAAGAAATACAGTTTTCTGTACAAATGTATTAGTGTCTGGAATACATTAGAAGAAATAGTCCAGTAAGAAAATACAAGTAAATACACTGCCAAGTTTAACAACTGGAGTCAAACTTACAGGACCGTACGATCGTAACCGTATGTTAGAGCTAGGTTAATAAAATTGGGCAAATAAAAAATAGATAAATAGAGGGGACAAAATTGACAATGTAGTTCTCTATGTGATGTCAGAGCTATAAGTGATTAAAAATAGAAAGTTCCTGAAGGATATCAGAAAACAGCTTTTCATAGAGATGTATCATCTTTTGAAACTTAAAAAGAGAAATATTAATAAATAAACAAACAAACAAATAAATAAACAAACAAATAAATAGATAAATGAATAAATAAATAAATAAATAGATAAATAAATAAATAAATAAATAACATAAGCAACTCATGCTTGAAAGTCGAAGGATAAGAGACGGATTCCATAATATTAATCTTCTTTTTACGTATATTAGAATTAGATAAATACAAGATGGCGTATAAGATAATTCATATTAATACTATTTAATGAATACAGTTATATTCCAAGCAAGTCAAAGTTCTATTTAAGCTTACACATGCATTTGGGCTTTATTAATCTTTATTTTTTTCTTTCAGTGAAATCTTTATTTTCAGGAAAAAGAAAGAATTGGTGAAATAAAATTTCCAATAATGATTAAAAAATGTCCACAAGTCTTCAGTGCATGAAATGAAAAAAAAACAAACATAAAACATTATCAAAAATGATCAAGAAAGCCAAAAAAAAAAAAAAACAGGCAGAGTGAGAAAACTTTTTAGCAACAGTTCAAGAAATAAAAAAAAAAGAGATTATCAAATGAACTGAATATTGAAAAAAAAAAAAAATTGCAAAGGATTATGAAAGAAAGCAATTTAGAAACTAAGGAACTCGCTAGATACAAAGACGAGATGAATTTTGCAGTTAGTTCTTTAATGATTGTGATCTAAGTGATAACGTTAAAAATGAAATTTTCCTGCACTGCTGAAACTTAGTTCAACTGAATAGAAATTGGTAAGTACAACTGTTTATTATATCAGAGTAGAGATAATTCTAACCTTGTAGATAAAGTACAAATTAACAGTCCCGACCTTACAGTCTTGGTAGGAACCCCCTTATTTGGAACGTATGGTCCTGTATGCTGTAAAAATACGTTAAACTATTAATATCGCCAAGCGATGTCTCAAGACAAAGTCTTGCCACTGTTGCCAAGTTAGATAAATTTGATTAGATAATTTGGAAACAAGATGGTGCACTTTGCTATAATGGAATGTTTAAGAATTTCTTTATAACGCTTTCGATACATGGATCGGATGCAAAAGTAATTCGAATGATCTATATGATCATTAAATTGATGTCATGAGGGAGACGATAAAAAATACAATACAAATCACAAAAGTCGTTGATAATCGAAAGAAAAAATAATATCAGAGGTTGACAGGTTGAAAAATGAACATTTATGAAGAAGGAATTTGCTACTTGGTGTCCTAAATCTGTTAACAGGGGGCAAAAGGAACCATTTTGAACATTTGTTTTAAGAGCAAACTAGACACTGCGAGGTACAAAGACGGGACTACACGAGCATAGCCCCCTTTCCCGTAAGATACAACTAGTTAGACACACACACACACACACACACACACACACACACACACACACACACACACACACACACACACACACACACACACACACACACACACACACACATACACACACACATATGCACACACACACACATACACACACACACACACACATACACACACACACACAGACACACACACACACACACACACACACACACACACACACACACAGACACACACACACACACACACACACACACACACACACACACACACACACACACACACACACACACACACACACACAGACAGACACACACACACACACACACACACACACACACACACACACACACACACACACACACACATATATATACACACACACACACACACACACACACACACACACACACACACAAACACACACGCACACACGAACACATATACACACAAAGACACACAGACACGCACGCACACACACACACACAAACACACACACACACACAGTTGGTAGAGCGATGAACTACCAGCATGGTGGTGCGCGTAGTGCTTGGTTCGAATCCTGCCCAGGGCCGAAATTATTTCGGTACAGCTGCGCTTCGGGTCGTTACTCTGACTCTCGTGGGCGGGAAGTTGGGTGTGTGTGTGTGTGTAAGGTCATAGCATTACCCATAGATCGGGCCACGAGCTCTGAGCTCTCTTCCAGGAGGGAAATAGCTGTCGATCACGAGTTCCAACACGTGATCCAAAGACCAAGTGAATACACACACACACACACACACACACACACACACACACACACACACACACACACACACACACACACACACACACACACACACACACACACACACACACACACACACACACACACCTAACACACGAACGCAATGGGCACGCGTGAAATACAAATGAAGTATCAAGGTGGAAGACTGAAATATCTAGTTTAATAACAGAATTGGGATGATAATGGGATCATGGATATGTGGAGTATGAGGTAAGAAAAAGAAAAGAATCAGGGATAGGAAATATAAGACAGAAATGATGAAAGCAGGTGGCGGGTCAAAAGTGGTAAACATAAGCAATGGAAAGGAGGAACAAGGAGCCACGCAGCTCTACTCTGAAACTGATTATGAAAATGTCGTAAATGAAATTTGAAATGTGGTCCAACAACCAAGGACAAGAATGGTGAAGGGGAATGACTTATAGGGGATTGTTGCGGATGGTATGAAAAGGACAAGGATAAACATGATTAGGTTAAATAATTGAAAATTATCCCAAGGAAAAATGATAACAAAATTGGCAGAACAATTAGATAAAATAAACAGTGTAAATGAAAGACAAATGAGTGCACATGATAAACTGGATATTGAGAAAGATGAGATAGAGATCAAACTAGAATAAATTGACAACATGGCTAGACTGAATGTAGAAAATATTAAAGGAATGAGCCAAAAACAAAAGAAAGGACACATGAGGAAAGTAAGGTTAAAATAAAAAATTATGAAATAATAAAAGAAGAAAGAAGGGGAAAATGTAGTAGAGGTACTAAAGAGTAAATGCATGCTGGTAAGAGATGTATATGAATAAAAAAACCTGTCGTAGGCTTGGAGTGACATAAGGGGTGGACTACAGCTAGACACGAAAGAGAAAAAATAAGTACTAAAAGCAAAGGGTATTGTACAAGTAGTAATGGAAAATAGCTAAATGTGCAGACCGAAAAAAATACTTGAAGTTAGGTAAGAATATGTCAAGAGGGTGGCCTGCGCGGTAGCCCAGTGAATACTCTGTTGAGCTCATGAGCAATTGGTCGTGAGTTTGATTCCCGGGACCGGCTGCGGGCTTCCTGCGTTCGTTCCCGATAACCCTCGCCAGGCGGGAAGGCGAACCAACATCAGCCTAAAAAAACATCGACTTACCGCAACTCACAGGGATTTGCCCTACCAGGGGCTTCTCGCTCACTTCATTCACTCGCATTCACAAAAAAAAAAAAAAAAAAAAAAAAAAAAAAAAAAAAAAAAAAAAAAAAAAAAAAAAAAAAAAAAAAAAAAAATAGTTTCAATTACCTAATACGATGAAGACAACTCAATAAGACAAGGGAATTGGCAAAAACAAGTTTGACGACGTTTGGATATGAAGAGATGCAGCAGAAGAAGAAGAAAGAGTGAAACTAAGAAAACTAAAAGAAAAAATGTAAATATATTTATATAATTTTTCTAAAGTGTGATAGAACAGAAACTGAAGAAAGAGAAAAGGGAAGAAAAACAAGAGATTGAATTTCTAAAAAATTCTATGCACTGAAGTCGGCAACATAATATCGGCCAGATTAGAGATCAACGATCGTTTAAAGGAGAAAGAACTAAATAGAATATAGTTTATTAAGACCAATTTGGATGGAAATGTTGATTCCCCACTGAGAGAATGAAACAATAAATTTTGGTGAAAGGATAAAAGAGAAAATGAAGAGAAGTGATGATAACGGCGACGACAGACATATAGGTGGATGATGTGGAACCAGAAGAAAGTAAGTTTGAACTAATCTTAGTATACATAATAAATTTTCTCAAATCTCTCATTTTCTAAAATAAGAAAATTGTGATGTTACATGAGCGATAAAAGGTATTTTACCCGTTCATTGGTTATCTTTAGTCTTTCTAAAGACGAGAAGATAAAAAAAGGAGTGAATAGTTTTGTTTATCCCCGTTTTGTAGACACTGGATAAAGGTCAAAGGCCGAGCTTCCTGCAAAGCAGGGACTGGCGCAGCCGGTGGCTCGTAAATAGGAAAATGACAACAGAAGAAAGTAGTGAATGAGAGTTTCCATCAGCCTATACCTCACCTGAGACGAGAACGTGGATTGAGACTTAATACAAAATATTCCTGTTGGATTTAGCTGCGCATTTGCTGAACATTATTTAAAAAAGGAAAAATATAAACCTTGTCAGTTGTGGAGTAGTAAAAATCAAGTGGAAGTGGTGACCCATTACTGTTAAATATAGTAATGAACAAAATGATTCAATGCGTAAAAAATAGAGGTAAAATGCACTAGCAGAATGGAATTTACCGCTAACATAAGAATTCAGTGTTATTAGTTCCCCAGAATATTTGTTTCCTACATGTAAGAGCAATTGTATAGTCCATGTAAGAGCAATTGTATAGTCCATTCCCTACTACATGATAGTAGGGAATACAAAACTAGGAGATGACTCAGAGATAGTTGATACAACTTCACCAGAACAAATCTTATAGGGTTGAAGAAATTCTAATAATAATAATGATAGTAATAATACATATATAAAAATACCAAGGGTTTCCCACCTTACCAGGGAGGTAACCAATGTCAAAAGGCATAATTCTACTCCCACCCATTTCATCCCTACCCATTTCACTCCCACCCATCAACCCTCCCTCCCTCTCTCTCATCTTGGCTCCTAATGAATGACGGGTCATCCCTGCATCTCGTCTACCGACCTGGGTCTGAAGCAATGCAGCAAGACAGCACATCCACAGCAAGGCCGATTCATTTAATCAGCGACCCCCCTCTCGGTCCCTTAATGCAGAAAAAGAGAAGACGGGGAGAAATACCTTCAGGCTGCGTTAAAATATCATTTTCACATAACCACCCTCTTATCCCCCTTCCCCCACCTCTCTCTTCCATTCATCACATTTTCAAAGGATTACAAAGGATTACAAAGGCGGAGCATGCCGACAGGAGACCTTTTGGTCCATATCTAGGTCGGATGCATACACAGCTCCACTCACCCATACCTTCTGCCTTCTCCCTTCCCTCTTCAACAGACATCCTTCTCTTGCTCAACACCCCTTCCATCCACCTCATCTTCGGTCGCCCTTTCTTTTCCCCATGTTCACTTCATCCACCTCTGCCTTCCACACTTCTTTTACTAATCTTTCTTCACTCATTCTTTCCATGTGTCCAAAACCATCCCAATATTCTTTCATCAACCCTGTCTCCCATCTCCTTTTCCAACCCCGTTCTCCTCCTCACCCCCTCGTTTCTCACTTTATCCAACCCAGTAACCCCAATCATACTTCTCAGACATTTCATCTCAAACACATTTAAACTGTTTCTCTTCCTCTTATATACATACATATATACATACATACATACATACATACATACATACATACATACATACATACATACATACAAACATACATACGTACATATAAGGGAAGTAGCCAAAAGACGAAGGCATAAAATCCATTCCTACCCATTCCATCCCCACATATCCACTCCCATCCACCCTCCTCCCTACCTCTTATCTTAGCTCCTTCTGGATGGTAGGTCATCCCTGCATTTCACCCACTGCCCTGGGTCAGAGGCAGTGTCGCAAGATACAGCACATCCACAGCAAGTCCACTTAATTAAATCGGTGATCCCCCATCTCCGTCATCTCATGCAGAAATAGAGAAGACGGGGAGAAATCCCTTCGGGCTGCGTCAATTTGTTTTTCACACATACTCCATCACCGCTCATTTTACCCCCATCTTCTGCCCTCTCCCGTCCTTCCTGAACAGACATTCCACTCTTTCCCAATTCCCTTTTACTCCATCCATCCATCTCATTCTAGGTCGCCACCTCATGTTCACTCCTTCCATCTCCGCCTTCCACACCTCTTTCACTAATCTTTTTTCACTCATTCTTTCCAAGTGTCCAAACTATCCCAATACTCTTTCATCAACCCTATTTCCCTTTCCACCCCTATTATCCTCCTCACCTCCTCATTTTTCGCTCTATCTAGCCTAGTAACCCCTATCATACTTCTCCCTCCCTAATGTTCCATGTTTCTGCCCCATACAGTGCTGTAGGAACAATCACTCCTTCATACAATCTCCTCTTAGCATCCATTCCCATATGTCTATTTCTCATTACACTTTTTAATCCCTCAAGGCATTTATTTGCTTCTCTCAATCTACATTCTACCTCGACCTCCACTCCTCCCTTTCTCGCCACATTCGCACCCAAGTATCTAAAAATATCCACTTCCTCCAGTCTCTCTCCCTTAATACTCACTTCCTGTCTGCTGCCACTTTCTCCCCTTGTACATCTCATCACCTTACATTTACCCACATTTATCTTTAACTTTCTTCTTTCGCACACCTTTCCAAACTCTGTCACTAATTTCCTCAATCCGTCCTCTTTTCCTGCTACAAGCGCAGTGTCATAAGCAAACAACAACTGGTTTATCTCCCACTTTTCTCCATTTTCTTTAACCATCTCCAATTCCAGACCCACTACCCTTGTATTTGCCT
>NC_134801.1:33739842-33764842 GCF_046742065.1 Oratosquilla oratoria | reverse complement strand
GATATTTTGTGTAAGAATGATACTTTATTCATTTATTTACTGAAAATAGAAATAAAAAAGAGTCCCTAGAATTCAACTGTTTTCTCTTTTTTTTTTAACGTTAGATTAAAAATAAAGAGTTGGGAGCAGTAGGTTAATATTGGAGAGTAGGTATTAGGTTGACTTGGAGTTGGACCTTGGGTTTTCGGGGCTGGAAAAAAACTTTAAGAACCCCTGCTCTAGACGCCACGAAGCGCATGCGACCTCCTCAGGCACTGCAGGTTCTGTGCAGACCCACCTATGTCCCTCTTACCCAACGAGACGAATCTTGATACGTTTTTGATTCTTAGATTTGACTGATTTACGGTTTTGGTAAAGTGAAATAAAAAATTACGAAGAGCGAGTTCAAGAACCTAAGGGAATTATAAACCAGAAGTTAGCATACAAATGAGGGAAATTTCCTCCTTGTTTATGTAAATAGAGTACAAACAATTTGAGTGTAATCCGTGCGTGTGATATCTGGATTTGGAAGGCAGAGAGCAACACTTATCACCGTATACAAACACTCATAAGAACTGCACCTGACTATGCACCCACAGCATAGCTTCAGCTAAGTGGCAAAGAGGGAGATGTTACAAACAACACAAAATAAAACATTAAGAATAATAACGGGTTGCACGTAAGTAGTGCTAATTGAATGTCTACATTTGCAACACAAAACTTAAAATCCCTTTACTGTGGTGTGACTTATGGGCTGAATCAATGATCGTGGCCGGTTCTCTGGGGGACCCGGGTCTCCTGCAAAAGAGAACCTCACCCCAAGGTCTAAGTATGAAGAGGTTATTTCATCTACAGAGAAAGGTAACGATATGACGTCATAAAGAATCAGTAGATTGACCGATAACAGCTCTTGCGTTTCAGCACCGTGAAGGCTCGAGGCAGCCTGGCCCGTCTCCTCATGACGTCATGTCGTTAGTTTTTTTCTTTCCCAGGTGCACTGACCTCTTCTCACCTGGACTGCGAACCATCCCACGGTCTCTCAGGCATCAGGTCCCTGCAGAGAGACCAGGCAATATTGTCCTTCCTTTGGTGTGTTTCACTGTGGTGCATTGGCTTCGATCTGGTTTCACAATATGTGAAGCCGGGTTCGATTGTCACGGTACTAGTGACGGTTCTAATTTTCCTGTCAGTCCGAGTATATAGGGAAGTGATTGTTTTGTTTGTAGCTGAATGCATGCCCGTGTAAGCTTTACCTCTTATATATTTTTATTTTTGATTATCGTAAAATCATAATCGTTTGGAAGAAACCTCTCCACATCCAAAATTGGATTAATCTCAATATTGACCACTTTGTTACATCTTACATGCACTTCTTCTGGCTGTTGCCAAGTTAATTTATTTATCCTAGAGACTCCTCTGCATCCATGTACGTGATACCTATATATGCACAGGAACGTTTATTGCATATGTGCTTCCTTCTCAAGTGAGAGTGACCCAGAGGGTATTAGATAACACTTAAACAGCCGGGGGGAGGGGGGGGGGACTCTGTCACTCTGCCTCGTCTTGATAGGAAGTCTGACACTCTTGTTTCACGTGTGCAATACGGTGAGGGGACGAAACCAAGACATTCGGTATCACCTTTGTTCACAGGAAACGTAGCGTATTTAAGAAGAGATCATATTTATGGACCAAAAGGTCGCCTGTCGGTATGCTCTTCAGTAGTGGGCGTTTTGGTACATGAAATATACAGACGTACTGATCTTTTTCCAGATAAGGTAAAATTGGGTTTCATTTTAAACCTTGCACTTCTTTCACACCTAAAGATATGAATATCGAGCTACATATTATCTAGTTTGATATATATCTAGTTTACAGAGGGCTCTTCTTACAACAAAATGATCGTTAATTTTTCGACGAGGTGACGTTACGATAACAGCCTTTAACCCTTTGCCCCAAGATGATAACTTTAATATTTTTCTGGTTGAAGGCAGATGAACTTATTCGAATGAAAATAAGCTTTTATTGGAAAAGGTAAAAAACAACCTCGAATACCTGAATGGACAGCATCCTTGTTTTTAGGTAATATTAGGCTACTTTATTCAGGCCAGAGCAATCCCTTGTGTTTAAAGAGCTAAAAAGTTGCCGCAGCAGCTTCCGCAGATAATTTCATTCAACTGAAGAAATGTCGCTGTAGATGTGTCAAAGATCATTTGGGGGTTTCTCGTGTTTCGTTCGAATCTGATTTCGTACAAAATGAACGGTTTTGAGTTACTGTCACCCTTCAACAGCAGTGGTTCTCCTTCTGGAAGAATATAGACACTTTAGGAGTCAGAATTTCATAAGAAAGGCCGCAAATAAAAAACTAGATTTATTGGATGCCTGATGATTTTATTCAATGTTGAGGTGGTCCCCTCCAGGAAGCTAAAAGACAGAAGTCCATAGGTGTGGGATACACGAGCAAGTAGGCTGAGAACCCTTGTTCTATGAGATTGTCCACTCAGGGTCAAATGAGCTTCCGCAGTTCTCCTTGAAGGCCACAGGAAGCTCGTTACAAAGCGTTAGGCTGAGATTTAGACGCCTTAGAAGGGTATGAATCACACTTTGTGATATCCCTTATGACTTCAGTAGGTATTTTCGAATATTTGCGTTGTATTTTCTGATCTGTTTGAGCTTCTTCATGCAGTTTAACACAAACAATATTAAAGATGTTCCATAGAGAGATGGATAATGGGCTAGCCGAGCGGAAACAAGAACAAAAGAAGAAATACCCCTTTGATAAATCTTTGTTATGTTCTCTCAACACTCCCTTTCAGAAACTTAAGAGCCCATTCCTGTTTCATGTAGAAAATTCTAGAACTTTGATTGAAGAATGTCTATTCAGATCTATTAGAACTTTGTTATCATAATATTCAAACTCAACTAACCGCATACATGTATAAATTTCTATTTTCTTGATGGATTTTCGAGACACATTTTCTCCTATACCAGCACTTGCCTGAATTGTGGCCTCAGATCATTCCACTCCTGAGCAGTCCTCAGAGGGTTATTTATTCATTTTTTTCCCTCTTTGAAGTATGTAGATTAGTAAATATATATATACCTTCTAAGAGGACACTTGTTTTCACTATAACCTTTTTATAATTTTCAATGTATAAATTTGCTTTCTATAGTTTTCCCATCAGAATTTTTTAAACAACTTTTGTGTCTACTTCTTCATATCTTTTCTTGTCAAAGTCTTTGTGTTCATTCCAATGAAAAGGTTTTGAGACCCAGTATTCCTTAGAATTACTAAATGAAACTCCTGATCAAACTAAACGCTCACACGACATAAAAAACCGGTCTACATACAGTTTAAAAACTAGAAGTTAGGTCACTATTTCATATAGGATAATTTTAGATATACATTTATCATTTAGATGAAAAAAAAACATAGAGCACAAGTAATACGCTTACATGAACACTGTTTGAGAATACTTTCAAACACATTTCCTCTTTAAAAGATGCAGTAATGGTATCTCATTTCGAATGAGAAAGGATTGTAGTCAGGTATCCTTGATGAACGACCAGAGCAAAACGTACAACGTCAATCAGACACCTAAAAGATGGAGGACCCAGCCATCAAAGACTACGCCATTTGGAGCTAAAGTCTGGTCAATGACCTTGCCTTGTCTATCTTTTCTTTCCTTCAATATTTCTTTCTCTTGTTTCTTTTCTTTTTTCCTTTCTTTCCTTTCTTCTTTTCTTCCTTTCTTCTTTGCTAAGATTGCCTGACTGGTGAGGTTCGTTTCGTTTCGGCCTCTTATCACAAAAGTTTGTATCTGTTCCTCGGCATCTAGCAAATTTCGAGACAAATCATTGGTTCAAACTTTCCTGCGCTGTGCCCGTTTCGGTCACCCTCCAATCTAAAATCCATTCTCGAAATTATTTTTTTCCAGCAGTTTTGTGCTGGCATTCAGACTGATCAGTGATATTTTGAATTCATCTAAAATCACTCGGTGAGAAAACATTCATCGATTCTTCAGCTAAATGATGTATTCATTTATAGTATAGAGTAAGAGGCTCATACCATCCCCACCCCACCCTTCCTAGAAATCTTACTTGACTCCCAGTTTGGGAATCACGGAGATTAATTCAATTGCACCAGTAGTTCGGGAGTGGACTCCTTGTGCAAGGTGGTTCAAGAAGCCACCAGCCACCACCGCCACCACCACCACCTCTAAGCATCACCTTACCTTAAGGTACAATGCTTTTCAGTATTTCATTGAGTTTTACGGCTTATACCCTTAGCTGTCGCCAAGTGAATCTGTTTATCTAAGGAAACACTTTGTACCAGAAGAGTTGAATCTATCTCCTTTAACCCTCTCTGTGCATTTCATGATTTATACTTCTATTCTGTTTGTGACTGGACGATCTTATACAACCGAAGTGAATCTTCGAAGCGAGAGAGTCTAATGACCTTTCGTCTGAGCACCACTTCTCGACGACTTCCTTTGAACACCGTCATTATCATCCAAAGTTCCCCAGACAGCCTCCGCTACCACCAACCAAGTCCCATAGAGTAATCTGACACTTCGGCCTTGACAGCAATTTGAACTCTTGCAATTAGGACGCCTCTGGAAGCCTTAGCCTGATCAGAATTCCAGATTGTCTTCCCTTTTCAGAATTTTAGTTTCTAGTAGGGTGACGATAAACTTGCTCTTGCACGTAATCTGGGTGTCATTCCTCTTGAGCCTAAAACTTGTAAATTGTTATGTCACAGTAGTGAACTATTTAGAACATAAGAACATAAGAATGGAGGATACCGCAAGAGACCATAAGGCCTACAGTAGGCAGTTCCATGTCCCTTACCACCTGTCATTCCTATCTATAAAGTTTTCTAATCTTCTCTTCAATCAACCAATTGTTTCAGTGCTCGCTACATGGTTATTAAATCGTTACATTCGTACCACTCTGTTTGTAAACCAGTTCTTGCCTATATCCTTCTTAATTAAAACTAAATTTGTTGTTCTCATTGGACGCTCAAAAGCTGGCAGAACTTCAGAAATAAATATATTATATACTGTTATGCTTTATTGATATCTGTAAGCACCTTTAAAATGAATAAATCTTTTAAAAACATAGAATATACTCCGATCTGAACAAGAGGGTTTCAGGAACCCATATACATACGGTCGGATTCCGCAAACGTGAAGGATTTGTTTGTATTCTGGCTGCCACTAGACTGTAGCCTATCTCGATTAACCACTTCCGTTGTAAGTGGCACCATTTCTATTTTGATCGGTGCTTATATATTCTAATCATCGTGACAATAGACACTGTCTCGTAGCGAAAGAAATATATGCGTTTCGAGTTCTGCCTTCGTACACATTTCATAGCATTTCGCATACTGGTCTTTGCTAAACTCGAGCATGTACAACATAATCTCGCTTGGACATTCTTTGAAAATGAGTACAAGAAAACAAATGGGCAAAAATTATATGCTACCTATACTAACCTGGTAGAGAAATGTTAGAGAATGCTCTCAGAATATCACTTTTGAAAGGAAGAAAGAAAATGGACAAAAATATTGAAAAACCGTAAATTCAACGATATTTGAGAGTTGTGTTTAAGTGCATCGACCATAAAGAGGAAGAAAAAACATATCAGGTTAAAGTAAACAAAGACTCGATACTAAACTCGCGTGCATATCATAGGTTTCTCAAGGGATTAAGTGTACTTGGTGGACAGGAAGTCTGTGATAGTCATGCATGCCTACAGACACGTTGGCGGGCGCGAAACGACATACATCGTGCCTCCACTGCAGTGCTTGTCGTCTTTCATTTTCTGGGGGCGACAATCCTTCATATTGATAACTGTTTACTGAATATACAAATAGCTCAATGTTAAGTACATGTAAAAACTGAAGAACATAAACCTTTGTTCCAAGTTCGACTAACATATATATCATGTGCAAGCCAAGAAGTCGTCAAGAACATAATGATTCATTTCAACTCGTATGAGGTTGAATGTAGTTTGAAAAAATAAATACTTAGGGAAATTATTTTGATTAAAGATGTTAGTCCATGAGACTTTTTGACGTAATTTGAAGCTGGGAATGACATTTTTAAAGAACTTTTTCACTATGAAATCTGTGGTTTTGTTAGGGTGCTGGAGGACGACTGAATCAGAGATAATATATATATATATTTACATATATATATATATATATATATATATATACATATATGAATATATATAATATATATGTATATATATATATGTATATATATATGTATATATATATATATATATATATATATTTATATATATATTAAGAAGTGTAATACAAGAATTGAACAAATAGTTCAGTATTATAGATGATTTCCTCTGAAGAACAGGAAACAATGGAAAGGTTTTGTGCTAATATATTATTCCGTTGTATCTCAAAAGAAATATATTTATATATTCATTTATTAGATTATAATCTTAGAGACGGGTCTTAGAAGATAAAATTTCGCTTCACAGGGGGTTATGTTATGGAACACTACAGAATCAAGGTTCTAGCTTTGGAGATTCTTTGATCCGAGATGGTTAACACACAGTGATAGACATTTTAGATTATTTTGCTACTCTGAACTTTTTAGCGTTCTATGGGGTCCTTCATATGTTCATAAGGTTATCAAGAAACTACATTTTATGCAAAATACATGTCCAGTGGCTTGCCGGAAGTGGCCGGGCTTTGCCCTACCATGGGTTTATGACTTCTCACTGCATACTAAATGTATTCTCGTTCGTCTTTGACTGTAAAGAGTTATATAATTTTTCTGTTTTGGAATTTATCAGGCTATTCTTGGCGAAAACAATTCTTGAGCACCTACCAACTTACAGACTTTTCTCCAATGATAAGCACGGTTTTGCTACAGGAATCTCGACGAGTGATCTAGTTGTCCTGTTCCCCTCTTTGGTGAATTTCAGTTAAACCTATGTTGTCCTGCCAAACGTATCCAGAGTGTCTTACTGTCTGCATAAGTGTGTGATTTCCATTTACACGTTACGGTATATTTCCCAGTCTCTACCGTTCTGTCGCTGCTGTTGTTGACTCACTGGTATTATAGAGTATCCTGTCATATTTACTCCTTTCTTTGTATTTGTAGATGACCTCATTGACTGCATATCTTGCTCTACAGACAACATTTTTTCATGTTGATCTTTATTTATTTTTTTCAAACTGAACTTTAGAATTCTCTAAAGAGTAGCTTCAAGACAGTTAATTGCATACTTTTCATTTATATCTGACCAGGGCAGGTTACACCTTGTGATTTCATTGCTTCCTAGATGCACTCTCTCCACTGGACATATCCTACCTCATTTTCAGTGATATTTTATTCATCTGAGAGCTCATACGTTCTAAATCTATCCTGTATCGATAAACTCAGATAAAAGGCATCACATTTCTGCTATCGCCAAAAACATTCTTCAGTGAGTCTTTTTGAATTTTATGTGTTATGCTTGACGCTAAAACTTGTCTAACCTTAACTCAACCCCTGACATCATACAGGGGGCGTATTTCCCTTTGCAAAGAACAGACACCCCGTTTTCAGAGTCTTCGATTCACTCAGCTTTTCTAAGCAAAACAGAGGCCAAAGCATTATCGACTCTTCTTTTATTTTTGAAGGTCTTCAACCTCCTCCTGCCTGCAGCAATAATGCATCTAATTTCTAATTTTGTTTTCAGTTACTACCCTTTGTAACCTAGTAATTGTACGGTTACCACTCTCAGAAGACCACGTAATACTCATTCTCTTGTGCAGAAAGTTAACCTGCCCCCTCACTCTCTCCTTTCGCTTGGAAGTTCTGGAGCTCTTTTCTTCCAGACATTTTCCTTTCTGTCCATAATTTGGAGTCTTCAAAAAATAACGTTTTAAGTGATTTCCCCTGTATCAAAACTTGACTTGATTATCTTGCATTTCCATGTTTTCTTACGTTTGCAGAAACAAACATTCACTTAGAATTCCTCTTAAAAACACTAGCATTATTTGAATCCTGCAAAGAAAATAATCACCAAGGTATATTAGTGCTCTCTTCTGGCTGAGGGATATTTCCTGTATTGAAGAGGGTAGGTTTGCAGTCTGCCGTTAGACTTCATCGGTTTCAACAGGTGGAGAGATAACGCAGGGAGGCACCTAACTGCAATCATAGACCTCACTTTCTGAGTGTCAGTCACAATAAGCATTGGGATCGAATCCTCTTCAAGGCGAGTGTGAATCTCAACATGCTACGACGCCACACGCAAGGTCGTTGTGGACTCCGTGACATGCTAGACAGAGCAAGAAATCAAGGAAATATCATCATCCTGTATTCTTAGTTTGACCTTTGTCCTTACGTTTCCCAATAATCCAGTGCTGCTAACGTTCTAACTGCTGTAATTGTTTTATTTTCTGTTATTTTCTCTTAGCCTGTTATTCTCAGTATTTCCATCAATTAATCAAACTTTGAATGAGTGTAGTTTTTTTCTTACCCCTTCTGTCGGAAGACTACAGTCCTTCCACGAATGTTTCACGTGCCTTCGCTGTTTTTTGTGTCCCACAGCAGCTTCCCATGTCTCCTTTGCTCCTAGGTCTTTACCGCTCTTCTTAACAGAACATCTTGCACCTTGTACTAACGAGGGCGTGCCACGGTGATGAAGGAAATAGCCTGGAGGTACCTAGAATAAAATTCAAAGTGGCATTCAGTACGGGAAGGGTTAATCGATAGAGGGTGCAACTCCTTGACTACCGAGGTGGGGTGGAATTGGGGGGTGTCGTTGCCTGGATGTAGTCAGATTTAAAAAAAAAAAAAAAAAAAAAAAAAAAAAAAAAAAAAATTAAGATTCTCTTGCTCCCAATAGCCTCTTTATGTTTTTGACAGGCTTTTCCTTTATCATATCAATGGCACTTTCTTTATGGTCTTATCTGATCCAATCTAAACAGCCCCGTGTTCTGCTGGTTCTATAGAGCTGATTTATAGTACCTTGCTTTTACTGTTTTCAGTGTGGTATGTAATCTTTCAAAACGGTAATCCACTTGTTTGGGCAAATCTAAATCAAAACTCTATCAAATACGATACCATTTTATGAGTCAAATATCTTCATTTTTTATTAAGCTTTAATTCAATCCTTAATTTGTTGTTTTTTTCCCTAAAACAACATAAACACTATTGCTCAATGTTCTCCTTTCCATTACGGTTAGATGATTCCCATTTTCCTATAATCCACGTTTTCTTTACATTATCCTTTTTGTGTTCGTTTGTACAACGTATCTATGTATTACCCCCTCCCACCCTCCTGACATTTTTTGCCTTATTATTTTCCACCTTCTTGTTAGTATTAAGTTGGCTGTCAATATCCATTATGGACTATCCTTTGCATTATTCATAGTTCCTAATAATAGAAATCCTCTTCTTCACTGTTCACTCCTATCTCATTTTCCTTAATTTTATCTAGTATCCTTCATATCCCCTTGCTCCTTTTAAATTTATTGTTCCCAAACTCATTTAAATGATGCAAATGGTATCCACCGTATCCCATACTTACCCTGTGTTTCGAGTATTCATTTCGTTTCCGAGATTCGTTGTTATTATTATTATCTTCATACCCTGGTTTCCCTGAGTCCTCAGAGTCACCCTTTCTGTCGGTATTCTTTTGACCATATTATGAAAAAGAAAACTGCAAGAAATAAAGGATCATTTCCTTACTTTACTCTAGTTGGTACACCAAAAACTCACTCCATCACATGCTACAACATCACTCTAACAAGGAAAATGTTGGTGGAAAACACGAAAAACATTGGTATAACACAGGATACCACACGCTTTCAAATTCTCGAGGACCATCTTATTAGAGAGAAGTCTCCAAACTTAAATCTCCAATCTAGAGACCTTGCCATAATTCCATCTACGAAATTCACCACCAAATAGAGCTCCAACACCCCACGGAGTTTCACCACCATTCCTCCCCCGTGATCATTTGTACGTGACCTCACCCAGCGCCATGAAACCTCTTCATACCAATAAATAAATCATATCATTTATTGTAACTAATATCACTTCAAAATGTACAAAGTCTGCGGACCGTCGATAGATTGAGAACGCTCCACTGTGTTTTACTATGCTTTTTGGCATATACATACACACACACACACACACACACACACACACACACACACACACACACACACACACACACACACACACACACACACACACACACACACACACACACACACACACACATATATATATGTATATATATAATATATATACATATACATATATATACATATATATATATATATATAATATATATGTGTGTGTGTGTGTGTGTGTGTGTGTTATGTATGTAAAAATGTGAGCAGATTTTCAGTGAGACATATGGAGTTGAAAACGACAGCATTTTTGCAGTTATTTAACTTTTTCTAGTATTCTTGATGTTTCTAATGATAGATTTTTCATCAGGCAGATGAGCGTAAACTAAATTTGCATAATCTTCTATCTATTAAACATTTCGTTTTTGATAAGACATGTTCAGGGTTGTATATAGTGACATAAGACAAATAATTACAAAATGGTGTGATAAAAGCAAATAACATAAGTAGTGAAAAAGTAATACATATGATGGTTGGTATTTATATCTAAAATGGACAATAGGGAAAAAAGCTAAAAGGTAACATGTCTTTTGTATGTGCGTCTGCTGCTGTCAAGTATAATAGGATGGGGTGGGAGGAGGGTCCGTGGTGAGTATACTGATGACGGTTGCGTGGGAGTGGGAGTTTTTTTCTTTCTTTTTTTCGATCGAAGCCGGTCAGATCTTCGTTGTTGTATCGAGGTCATGGTGGTTGGCACGGAGGGGGAAGGGGAGTGGGAAGTGGAAGGGGAAGGGGAAGAAGAGGAAAGTGAGGGGAGGAGGAGAAGGAGGAAGGTACCGGATTGAGAATCTGGGCCCAGGTTGTAAGGGATGAATTAAATAGAGGTATGATAGAAAATACGTTGGAATGGATGTTGATCGATGGGACTTTATCTGTGATGCACGCAGTGCCTCCAGCAGCCGAATTCGTCTGGAGTCCTCACAATTGACAATTATTTTAGTGAATTAATTTTTTGGTTGTAATAGAGTCCCATTCATCAACATTCAGTCCAACATAGTTTTTATCACAAATCTGTTTAATTCACCCCTTACAATCCTTACAATCCCTTCTACTCCTCACCTTCTTCCTATTCCCCCTCCCCCCTTTCCACCTCCCGCTTCCCTTCCCCCTCCATACCAACTACCATGATCTCGACGCAACCATGAAGGATTCGAGTGAAAAAAAAAAAAAACGCGCAGTGTCATCATTGACCTTTTAGTTTTTCCCTGCTGTTCATTTTAGATATAAGTGCCAACCATCATATGTATTACTTTTTCATTCCTGTTGTATTATTTGTCTTCATCACACCATTTTCTAATTATTTGTCTTATGTCGTTACAGACAATCCTGAAGATATCTTATTAAAGACGAAACGTTGGATAAATAGAAGATTATGCAATCTCATTTTACGTTCAACGCGCCTGAGGGAAAATCCATCATTAGAAACACCGAGGATTCTAGAAAAAAGTCAAATTACTGCCAAAAATGCTGTCGTTTTCAACTCCACACTCCACATCTCTCTCTTTCTCTGTGTGTGTATATATAGATATATATATATGTTTATATATATATATATAAATACATGTATATGTATGTGTATATAAATTTATATTTATATGTATATATATATACATTTGTATACATATATGTATATATATATATATATATATATATATTTATATTTATATATTTATATGTATATATATATACATGCGATCAATTTTGAGGGAATTTTTGTAGATGGATAGCCCATTAGATTACAAAATGTTGAGTAGATTTTAAGTTGGATCTGAACCCAGTTATGGATTCGGAAATTTTATTCAGCTGGTTATTGCTGATTTGCTAGATAGGATAACTTTGTAGATGGTTTTTCTTTTAGTCAACTAAATTAATGACCAGAACTTTGTGTAATTATTTCTAAAATTATAATTGGTGAGCTTTTGCAGATGAAATACTTATAATCATGCATTGTTTTATTATAGAACAGCCTGAACCTATAGCATGAGTTTCAGTTTTTAAAACAACAGCATTGGTAAAGATAGACAATTCCAAATTGTTTCATAGCGGCCAGCATTTGGCATACATGTCATGCATGAAGATCAATCACTTTCTTTCTCGCGTTCTTTGAAAGCCCCTTTTGAATTCAGTTCTTCAAAGTAACATCCTCTTTTATTCTGCTCTTAACTCTTCCATACCGGGTCACAACGTGTCTTTAGGTTTAAGCAGGAAATAGACAAGAACTGGTTTACAAACAGAGTGGTAAACGAATGTAACGACTTAAGAACCATGTAGCGAACACTAAAACAATTGGTTGCATTAAGAGAATATTAGATAATTTTATGGATAGAGATGACATGTGTAAGGGACATGGAACTGGCTAGTGTAGGCCTTATGGTCCTTTGTAGTCTCCTCCAATCTTATGTTCTTATTCTGTCTGCCGCATGTCAATCGTCTTCATCTCCGCGGTATTCCTCCTTATGCAATGGATGGCACTTTATCTCTTCCTGGGTCTCACCCGCCGTTAGGCAATTTGATTCATTTCCGTGGTACTCTCTCGGTAACGGAGAAATCAAGACCATTTCCGCCGACCCCAATGACCCTATGATGAAGAATTTTCGCTGACGACAGATGACTTTATTCAAATGAGGATGGGACTCCTTGAAGAAGGGATTATTTTCCCCCCATTTACTTTTCCCCCTATGGGGTAGTGACTGTGTTTTCCAGTCAGCATCACAGGGACTTTAGTGACATTTCTGCTGACCAAGTCACTCAATATTCTTTTATGTCTGGAGATTAATCTCCACTCGAGAATAGTGCCCATCACTTTGAACTCCTAATATCCTTCCATTTTGGTGCCCTCCTTGCGAGTAAAGCTCTCCTTGACCACCTGTACGACTCCACTTCTTCTTGTGCGATATTGTCCTCAAGGGCAGAAACTAGCTTTTGTTTGACAAAATACTAAACAACACTTACTTTTATTCTAGATTCTTCCATTGCCCTTCTTATTTCTACTTCTCACCTCATCATATTCTGTGTATGTCTCCTCTTTCTTGTTACCTGTGTCCTATACTCATTCAAGACAGTGAGTTTCTTCATGGATTATTTGTGTCCAGGATTAAAAACAAACGATTTCATGCAGCTGAGAGGGAGAACTCAGAACTCTAGCCTAAAGAGTAGCTCGATCGATTGATATGCCTCTCAGGACGGAAGCCAGCACCCCCCCCCCGCCACTAGACACACCTCAGTCTCCTGTCCCTGGCCTGAACACAATCTCCAGAAAGCACACGTCACCACGCTGAAGATTAGCATAATGGTGATTATGAACCTTTACGATGAAACAAAGCCAGAGGAACTTTAGTGGGATATGGGCAGTGGGTGGAGCTTGCTAATGCATGTTTACACCTCCGCTTTTTGAAGTCTCAGGCATTCGCGACGAATTGTAACATTCCACCTTTTCCTTTTCTCAGGGACAAATGAATTTTGTTATTTCTTTGTCAGCTGTGTTTTGATACATATACTGTGTCTTTGACTCACTTTTCACTTTACGTCTTTTAGTCTTTCCTGTGACGTGGGGTAGTTTCAACCTTTGCCACGTCGCTCGTGCAAACTTTTTTTTTTTTTTTTTTTTTTTGTCCCTTCCGTTGTGTATATCCGTTGGCAATTTCATTTTGACTTCCGCCAGACTATCTTATTCATCTCCGTGGGATGTCTTCTACAGTAAAGGGATTATTGTGTCTCAAGTCTTCCCTTTCGTAACTGGTGGCACTTTTCCTTTATTTCTGGTTGCTATCTGGCTATTTTAGTCACTTCCCTGGCACCTCCATGGGTTAAGACACTTGCTACATCTAATCCTCTAAGATAAGATGTTTTGATCAATATTATTTTCTGTTTCATGATTAATCTTTATCTCTCGTCCAGCTTGTTCTCTTCTTGTTTTTCAATGTTGTTGCCAGCCAGTGATCCTGTCATTGCTCTCTGTGTACTTCTGTTCTTGGCCTCTATCAAAATTCGACAGTTTTCAAGTTTCAGCTCTTTAGATCATAAGATCAAGCAAGGATTAAAGGCAGCAAGAAAGAAAATAACAATATGTGTCATGAGGAGAGCACAAGCTGTATTAAGTCATAGATCTGTCATTCAATTGTCGCGTTTCTTGCTGACGTCAGATTGCCATATTAGATTTCTTTCCAAAGTGAACTTATAATCTAGTTATATTAGTCGTCAAGTAAATTCTAAAAGGTGGTAACAATCCAAACAATATTCGATGGCATCTCTTGGGACTGTTTTCATGATTATTCAATTTTCGTGTTTATAATTTTGCCCTTTCATATATAGATGCGGAAATGCTTCTAATTTTCGTTCACAGGGACAAACTAATTTGATGATAATTTCTGAATATAATTGCAAACGGAATGATTAAAATCCGATTTACATCATGACTCTGGGCTCCCAAATGTCAGATAGTATTGTTTTATTAATCTTTAGCCACGTGATCAGTCTTTTTTGTGTCTCACACTGATTATCAAAATTTCATTTAACATTTCATTATTTAGATCAGGTGACATTTCATGGTAAAGTTATATTTCTATTCGAGACAAAAATAATTGTTAATCCCTCTAGGGCCGGATGACAATTTTCTTTTTGTTCTGGACCCAACTAATTAAGATGAACAATATGAACATTGAATTGTAAACATAAGTGTATTAATTTCATCCTTCATAAATAATTTTATCCCCAATGTATCTATATGGATTATTTTAGGTTCGTTTAGATTCATTATCAAATTTAATTCCTAACTTGTTTTTCATTGCCATTTCTTATTTTCAGTCATTTCTTTACAATCATAACAATGGCTTACGTATCGAGCTCGGATACAGATCTTTTTATGATAATAATTCAAATGAGTAAACAAGTAAACATACATATACATACATATACCAAGGCTTTTTCACCCTTACCAGGGAGGTAGCCAAAAAGGAAAAGGCATAAAATCATTCCCACCCATTCCATCCCCGAAAACACTCCACACCCATCCACCCTCCCTCCCATCTTAGCACCTCCTAGACGACGGGTCATCCCTGCACCCTGTCCACTACCCTGGGTCAGAAGCAGTGTCGCAGGACACAGCACATCCACAGCAAGGCCGCTTCATTAAATCGGCGACCCCCCCCTCTCCGTCCCCCCATATAAAGGAGAGGACGGGGAGAAATCCCTTCGGGCTGCGTCAAAATTTTTGCTCACACACACTACCTCACCCCCCATTCCCCCGTCCATTCCACCTCATGTATCACAACATTTTCCATATACAGTACAACCATTCTCCATTCACCCCTGTCTTCTGTCCTCTCCCGTCCTTCCTCAACAGACGTTCCCCTCTTCCCCAAAGCCCCCTTCACCCCATCCATCCATCTCATCCTAGGACGTCCACTCATGTTCACTCTCTCCACATCTGCCTTCCACACCTCCTTTACTAGTCTTTCTTCACTCATTCTTTCCATGTGTCCAAACCATCCCAATACTCTTTCATCAACCCTATCTCCCAACTCCTTTTCCACCCCTGTTCTCCTCCTCACCTCCTCATTTCTCACTCTATCAAGCCTAGTAACCCCCATCATACTTCTCAGACACTTCATCTCAAACACATTCAAACTCCTTCTCTCTTCCTCTCTTATGTTCCATGTTTCTGCTCTATACAGTGCTGTTGGCACAATCACTCCTTCATACAGCCTGATATAATAAACAAATTAGACAGTTTCTTGTTAAGTGTCGAAGTTCCAGTATTTTTGTATATTTCAATACGTGCCAGTATTGGAAGTGGCGTTGCGATGCTTTGTCTTACCTTTTATCCATGGATGATGTATCATAATCTTTTGAATTTTTTTAATTGACCTGGTCTTAGTACCGGTGGATCAGATGAAAATTAGATTGATAATTTGTAAGATCAGGGATTGATGACTTTTTTTTAAGACCTGACAGGTCATTGCATTCGATTCACACTAAAACAAATAATGGAACTAGTTTGTTTTTGGGACAAAAGGATACGAAAATTATTTTAAATTCATTCATAGAACCTAGTTAAGAACCATTTTTTTTTTTTAATTTCTACGTGTTGTTTGTCATTACTTTCCGTGTTCAAAAGAAAAAAAGATATATTCTCGGAGAGCTTGTATACATTACAATTTTTTTTTTATCATATGTTGGCTTTTGGTGATGTATAAAATTGAATGAAAATGTCAGCGGAAGACAGTAAAGTAAGTGAAAGACCTCGGAACAGTTTATTTGAATGACTTATGAAAAATCGCATATAAAAATCTGTTTATCTACATTAATTTGAAGATAAATTTCAAGTCATTTATAGAAAAATGTCCAGAATATGATTATTGCATTGATTTATAAATACTAGTCTACCTCGGCTTTAGAAGGAAATGCGTAGTGTGTCCAGTAGTCCAAAATCTGAAGACTTATTGCTAGCATGTAAAATCTCCAGGTCTTCAATATATTCAACATCCCTGAAAAATTTGAAAAAATAAAAATAGATAAAAAAAAACTATATTATTTGTGTTACACTCACTCCTCTATATCTTTGATGTAGAGGCCTGTATGGAGTAAAGTTGTAAAAAATAATGCAGTGGGGAACAAGTAGTGTTGCATTCATTTACAATGTATTTGGTCGATTAGTATCTCACTTCACAAACAATATAAACAAGATCAAGACTACAAATTACTAACCCCACGCAAAAAAAAAAAAAAAAAAAAATTATCTGATAAAAATAGAAAGGTCTCAAGTACACAGTCTATCTACATTTGTTGAAAACATTCTTAGGTCGACATGACATCATATAGCCCTCAAACTGTAAATTTGGACCCGAACAGTATAATGTAATGTTGCTTACAAGGCCTAACATACCGAACATGGAAAAAATGTATATTTAGACTATGAATAAAAGAACTATTTATAACAAGTCATAGTTACACAAGGGGGACGAAAAATAAATGAAATCGTGTAAGTTCACTTACTTTTACAACCTACTCGAATGTTCTCATGAAAACAGATGCAAGAGCTTAAAGGGGACGTGAAACCTGTTCGCACTGTATATTGTTATTTTCATTGAAAAATGTAGTCCGCTCATGCTTTGCTCTGAAATTTAGAGAGTTGGTATGAATAAGAGAACATGCAAGAGATTTATTTTTTTATTTTTACGACGTTACATGAGTGCTAATTTATCTTGAGTTTACTTGTTAAAATAACTGCTGGTTGTTTGATTTTTTAATTTTTATTCAAAGAAAAAATAATCATTGGTAACCCTTGTGTAGAAAATGTATGCATGAGCTAGGATTTCGTTTTGTTACTCATAAGGCCGGTTTACACGGCGCTGCTTTTGACGCTAGACGCTAGCGTCTTTATTCGCTAGCGAATAAAGACGCTTATCCAAAGCGAATAAAATAAGCGTCGTGTAAATGACGCTATATATTGGTTTACACGCTTAGCACGCTTTGACATACTTGGTTGCATCCAATGGGTTTCTGTGGTTTCGTTTGGTTCACCGTTGAAATTAGCGATGGTGACTTTCAGTTCTGTCATTTTTCAAATATAGTTGACTTCGTTCTGTGCTAAAGATTCTTTACTTGGCGTTCGGCTGAAGTTCTGCCAGTTGGTCTGTTTTTTTCGTGTTTCATTGCAAAGTAAAAGACTTTCACAAGTTATAAAAAATAACCACATATCTAAATGTAACTACGATTTGCGAAAACAAAATAAAAAATCGTTACAAAATATTCCCGTTTGGGTTATTTTTTTGCATCCGAATCAGGGTGAGTCTAGTGTTGACACAATGAAAGAACAATAAGACATAACTATAACACCTATTTCCTCTTTTTACACACTATTTACACTGAACTTAACACAAAAACAACCATGAAACTACAAGAACAAAAATAACAAATATCTGACTCGGGGGTCACATGACAAACTTAACCAGTTCCCCGGGAAGGGAGAGACGAGGCGACGGAGGTCTGTCTCTCTCTCTCTCTCTCTCTCTCTCTCTCTCTCTCTCTCTCTCTCTCTCTCTCTCTCTCTCTCTCTCTCTCTCTCTCTCTCTCTCTCTCTCTCTCTCTCTCTCTCTCTCTCTCTCTCTCTCTCTCTCTCTCTCTCTCTCTCTCTCTCTCTCTCTCTCTCTCTCTCTCTCTCTCTCTCTCTCTCTCTATCTATCTATTTCTCTCTCTCTCTCTCTCTCTCTCTCTCTCTCTCTCTCTCTCTCTCTCTCTCTCTCTCTCTCTCTCTCTCTCTCTCTCTCTCTCTCTCTCTCTCTCTCTCTCTCTCTCTCTCTCTCTCTTCCCCTCCCTCTCTCTCTCTCTCTCTCTCTCTCTCTCTCTCTCTCTCTACTCTCTCTCTCTCTCTCTCTCTCTCTCTCTCTCTCTCTCTCTCTCTCTCTCTCTCTCTCTCTCTCTCTCTCTCTCTCTCTCTCTCTCTCTCTCTCTCTCTCTCTCTCTCTCTCTCTCTCTCTCTCTCTCTCTCTCTCTCTCTCTCTCTCTCTCTCTCTCTCTCTCTCTCTCTCTCTCTCTCTCTCTCTCTCTCTCTCTCTCTCTCCCCCCCCGCTGACCCCACGCCATGACCCGGCCTGACCTGCGGTCAACATTCCTTGGCCGATTTGACCATCTTCACCACCAAGGTCGGGTTCAGTACCCTCTCACTCCAAATGCATTATTTTTGCACTTAAAGTAGCATGCACGTGCATGAGAAAATATTCAACCAAAACACCATAGACGACGAGGGTTTTGTAAACTGGAAAAAGCTCTCTTTCATTGGCACGTAACGCCCTTTATAAACTTTATTCTGTCTAACGAAAACATCGTTATTTGAAGAACGTCATCATAAAGAAGCTGTTGGGACTAAAATCTATATGCTACCTGTAGACTATCGGTTTCCAAAATTTTAATTTTTGATTTAGTTTAATTTTGATTTTAAACATTCCCCCCCTCGTGCGTTAATTCCCTCCGCGAACCCTACTTTAGTTCCCCAAACTTACTATAATCGTGAGATTATATTACAATTTGCATGAATGTTTTACTCATAATGCAATAGCCGATGATTTATAAATGCAATAAATTGGCTGATGAATTTCTGCATATCACGTGACTTCCTTTGTAACTTTTCCTCATCTTCCATGAGAAGTATGACGAATTTTGAATTGACAAAATGTCTATCTAGATTTTGTTCAACTGGTGCAAGAAAACGAAGGGAAAATGGGTAATACCTATGGTTTATTTGCTTTAGTATCCAAGTTCAGAATCGTTTTGAGTTTTAGTAATTTTTCGTTGTATTATTCCATACATGTTTCCAAATAAGGAAAACAGTAAATCTACAAATCTATGATAGTTTGGTGCAAACTTTCCCATGATAGATTTGTTTCTCGTATGGCCCGAGGTCTTGCTCACATCAGTTTGAGAACCATCTACGTTATATCTATTTCGATTGAAATGCGTATAATACACCTCAGAAAAATAAAATTCAATGGTATCAACACAATTTTTTTTTATATAATTTCTCAATGAACTAATTAAATTGTCTGATTTCTTATTTACTTACTTATCCATTTCCATTTTCATGTATCTATTTATCTAACTTTTATTCATAAATTCATTTACTTACTAGCTTGCATTATGCCTTTTTATTCACCAAAATATATTAGATAATCTTTTTCATTTATAATATATCATACATAAAGCTTTACAAAATCAATCACCACTGAAGACTGAAAAAAAAACATATAAAACCTAATAAGGCTTCTGAACCCGTGCTCGAATTTTACTTCCTTCATAGCTATATCGATTCGTCATTATATAAGCATATTATGCATGCCAGTCTGACACTATACACTAGTCGGGCCATCTTGAAAATAAATAGGCAATTAGATTGAGTAATTGTTATCTACATACATACATACATACATACTGAAAACGTACATGTATACATGCATACATATATACATACATACATGCATACATACATACATACATACATACATACATACATAAACACACATACAAATACATACATACATATATACATACATACATACATACATACATACATACATACATACATACATACATACATACATACATACATACATAAACACACATACAAATACATACATACATATATACATACATGCATGCATACATACATACATACATACATAAACACACATACAAATACATACATACATATATACATACATGTATGCATACATACATACATACATAAACACACATACAAATACATACATACATATATACATACATACATGCATGCATACATACATACATACATACATACATAAATACATACATACATACATACATAAACACACATACAAATACATACATACATACATACATACATACTACGTACTACATACTACATACATACATACGTACATACATATACACATACATACACATTCACAGGTATTGAATGGTCCTCAGTACACAGATATTCATCTTATCAACCACATTAACTTATTTCCGTTTTAATTCCGTGCAAGCACGATCGAGACTAACAGGAGTATGTAGCTCGATGGAACCATATTCGGAAACTGAGACGCTACCAGGCTGAGGATTCGTACCTAGCCCATACGTAACAAATGGGTAATGGCTTAACCAACTCAGCCAGCAGAATGGATATTTGTTAAGCACAATTTCTTATATATGTATACTGGAATCACATAGTTATACACGAACTTTATAGTCAACATATCCCAGCCATGATTAGCCATTGGTAATATGTGAACAAGTAGGATTTTATCAACAGATACTGAATGGTCTCCAGTACACAGATATTCATCTTATTAACAGCATTGATTTATTTCCATTTTGTAAACACAACCGAAACTAACAGAGGTATGTAGCTCGATGGAACCATGTTCGGAAACTGAGACGCTGTTAGGCTGAGGACTAGAACCTAGCCCATACGTAACAAATGGACAATGACTTAACTAACTTAGCCATCAAGAGGGATGTAATATAAGCAAAAAAAATTACATACGTATGCTGGAGTTACAGATATATATATATATATATATATATATATATATATATATATATATATATATATATATATATGTATATATATATATGTATATATATATATATATATATATATATATATATATATATATATATATATACGAGCTTTATACTCAACCCATCCTCTCCGTGATTAGCTATTGTTATTATGTTCACCAGAGAATTTTATTAACAGATACTGGATAATCATGGCGGGGATAGGTTGAGTATAATGTTCGTGTGTACGCATGTAATTCGAGCATACATATATAAGAATTTGTGTTTAATTTGTATATAATTTGTTGGTTAAGTCACTTTCCATTTGTTACGTATGGGCTAGGTTCTAGTCCTCAGCCTAACAGCATCTCAGTTTCCGAATATGGTTCCATCGAGCTGTTAGTCTCGATCGTGTTTGGAAGGAATTAAAATAGAAATAAGTTAATGTGGTTGATATGCATACATATATACATACATACATGCATGCATGCATGCATACGTGCATACACACATACATACATACATACATACATACGTACGTACATACATACATACATACATGTATACATATAAATAGGATGGACCAGCCACGGCACACACACATCCAACACTCATTTTTTGTCCCTTTTTCATCTCAGCTTCTTGTGGAAGAAGGGTCATCTCTGTCCCGCCACCCTCTGCCTGGGTCAGAAACAATGCAGTAAGACACAGCATCCCCACAGCAGAGCTAGACAGCCGAAGCCGTTTTACTCCCACTGCTTCATTATGATATATGCTAATTAATTTTCCAACTAATCAACACATACAAATGATGAATAATATGAGAAGAAAGTACAAATCAAGAGAATGTACAAAGAAACAACATGGCACAAATAGCCTAGAGAAATGAATGACAATATACATAATTAAACAGATAAATGACTGATTAATTCTATTGGCCACATTTTGCCCATTTAGAATAGATTACCACTTTATGTCGACTGATCGGTCCTGATTTTGATTTGCTGCGCTTTCAGAATCACTATCACTCGTCTGACTGTTCAGCTGTTGGCGGATTTGTCATCAATTAATTTGGGTTCTCGCAAGTACACATTCTGCTCCAACACGACGATAATTCCCAAGATTAAGCTCTTCGACACTGACACTTCCGTGCTTGAGGGGGCCTTTGCTCTGATTGCGGGGTCATTGGATACCTAAGGGAGCTTATCCCAAGGCTCCTTTCACACGTATCGACTTTTTGCTGTGCGCCGTCCACGACGCGACGTCGTGCTCTGAAATAACCATGGGTGTCTATAGGGCCCCATACACGCTCAGGCGCCCTGTCCGGCCAGTGTCCGGTTGAGGCCAGTTTGAACGTGTATGGGCACATGAAGCGGCCTCACGAACCTGTAGCTGACAGATTGGTTTCGTCCAGCCAACGCCCAATTCAGGCATATCTAAGCGTGTATGGGCACATGAGGCGGCCTTTCAGGCCACATCTCTCAGTACAGCACTCAGCAGCGTACTGCAAACATCTTTCGCACTGAACACCAGCTGCACTACTAAGAAGAGCGGTGATTTTGGAGCGAATTTATTGAGATAAACAAGGGAAATCCGTGCTTTTGGAAAATTAATATCTAGAGTATTCAGAAAAAGTGAAAAAAGAGGAAATGCAATGCATGATTGTTTGTTGAAAATTGAAAAGAAAAGGACGGTGTAGCTAACCGAGATTTTGTGACCAAGAAAATCAACAACATAAGGAGCTTCTAAAGTACAGGAAGAGGCTACCGTCTCCCAGCCTGACCAGTTTAATGCGGTACAAAACGATTACCTCCTATGGGCCTGATATAAACACAAATTTAGATTAAGGAATGCAACATTGGGTCTGTGCAGTAGCAATATACCGTAATGGAAATAATTTGTAGCGATAGAATGAAAGGATACATGCACACCGATTAAGATATTAATTTAACAATAGCCAAAATGAAAATATAAGTATTCTGGTATGGAAGAGAGTCGTTGTTGAGATGATTTGAATATTGGCAACAAAAACATCACGCACAAACATGAGTACTTGCTCACAAAAAGGTACAGATCTACACAAGGGTGACTCTCATCCAGGGTTCTTTGAGTTCACTACGAAAAATATAGTGATTCATGTGAAAACAAAATGTGGGGCATACTGTAGTGTAGGTCTGACTCAGTCCTCTGCAACTACTTGTAGGTCGCTGCAGCAGTTGCAGTGGCACCTGGGATTACATCTTCCGGTGTCTCGCTAGAACTGAGCTTTCTCTTGAGGCAGGACTGTAGTGTGTGGCCTGCCCGGCCGGGTTTTTAGGCGGCCTCTCCGGCTGCCTGAGCGTGTATGGGGACCCTTATGGACGCTTTCACACATCATGACCACGTGTGAAAGCATCCATAGACATCCATGGTTATGTGAAAGCACGTCGTCATGTCATGGACAGAGCGTGGCGAAATGTCGATACGTATAAAGCGAGCCTAACAGATCGCTTCCGACGGCTACGTAAAATCACACGTCATTTCTATTCTGTCGAACGCAGGAAGACTCTATGGGGCAGCGTAGCGTCCCTTTAGTAACAAAGGAGTTAATTCCTAAACATTATTCTACTCTATACCGTCTCTGTCACCGACATTGATATATTTCTCTTTCTTTGTCTTAACCATAGTGTTGCGGCCATGTATGTTGATGCCCTACTTCCATCTTTAGCGGCTGTCAAGGAAGCTCACAAAACACACCGTTTTCTACAAAGTATTCATATACGAGAGGTTTCATGTTAAAACATATTTTCCCTTTATTTTGATGGATGCATATTCTATTTTAGATGAAGAATCTGAAAGTGAATTTTATGACAGTTAAGATATACCTGGTATGTGCACGTGTATATTACCTTTCCTGGAGGTAATTTCTATAATCAACTCCTTAGCTATCGAGGGGTGTCGCAATGTTGAATAAGAAAACCTGGCGGCCACCAGAATATTAGTCGTGAACCAAGAACGACAGCAATTCCTTGGCTACCATAGGGGGTGTCACGGAGAAGAATGAAATGTCGTCCTGGTGGTGTCAAGAACAATATGACAATTATTATTTGATCCGGAAGGAGTTGATATTCTACTTTTTTACATTCTTTTTGTGTGACTTTTCCTCATGGAGGAGGGCACGTTTATGATCATCTAGGTCACGTGTTAGGAATGGTTTCTGGCTTTTCAATGCAATTGAGAACGACAAAAAATTCTTTTGGCAATAAAAAAAAAATCAACTGCCACAAGTCGTTCGGATCGTAAGGGGCAAACCCATACGCCCTATACAACTGACCTCACCATTAGGTTGTAACTTACAACCGACATAAAGCTGACATTACAAGCCGGTTATTAGTTACATTACCTAAAGTATTATGATCCTCACATCTCTGGTCAAAAAGCCATTATCTACTGTATATACTAGAATTGTATCGTATAACGTCGTAAGCTACAACGTGATTGAGTCAGTAGAATAGTATTTAGATATAACAGTAGGCTTAAAGGGATGATCCCTAGGACTTAGGAAGAAGGGTGAGTGCGGCGATGTAGAGTGACGGTGTTTGTCCCCGCTGACTGATTGAGTGGGAAAGAGATACAGACGCAAGTGGGAAGCGGACGACACCGGGTATTGGAACTATGTAGGTTCTTCTCTCGCTTCTAAAGCCGATGGATTGATATAATCCCTTCGTTGCAGGGGGGGGGGGAGGCTGGGCTACAGGGAACAATGAAAATAGCCTGGCGGCAGACAGGCTAAAGCAACAATTACCACCCGATACGGGAGGGTCTGTTGATCATAATTGTTGCCTC
>NC_134801.1:33732342-33734842 GCF_046742065.1 Oratosquilla oratoria | reverse complement strand
GCCATCTGAAACTGAATAATGAAAAGAGTATAATTGTACATTTCTCCGTTTCTTTTACTATTATTTATTCAGTTAAGTAGTTTATCTTCGTATTATTTAATTAACTAATTAATTAGATTATCTACTGAAGGAGCAGTGCGGCGTGGACGTAGGAGTTAATCATAAAGATGAATATTGATGAAAGAAACTAACGTTAAGATCCACTGATGCAAATTAATGTATGGATGTAATTCATGACGATATCCTTTGTGGTGATATGCCAGCCCATCTCCAGCACATTTTGTGTCATTGATTCCAACGACTACCAGTGACTGTCACTTGCCCTGGCTATCCAAGCACATAATTGCCTGATTGTCTCACTCCTGTTTATCTTTGAAGGATTTTGGTCAGGCCAGTTCTGTTGCACTATTTACGTGAAAACCACTTGACAGTCTTTTTTTTTCTTCTTCTTCAAAGTTACCCTCTTACGGCATATATTCCTCTCTCTGATACACCATTTCTAATTACTTTCCAACCGTTCTGTAGTTGTTGCTGCAGACCAGGGTTCAGCAACCTTTGGAAGGGACTGTGTAGCTTTCCTTGATGTGCAGAACCCTTCATGCCAACAGTATTTCTTACTGCGCATGTTAATGTCAGTCTATATACACTGTTTTACTGCAGTGGGGATGTCAGTAAATGTTAAATTCTGGACGATTAAGCTTTAGATTCGTGTTCACACAATTTGTTTATTTGAAATAGTGACGTTATTTTTCAATGCTATAACAAATTCTCAAACCCAGCTGGCGCGAGACAGATGGTTGCCAACCAGTGTTGCAGATAGTCACTGCTCCTCTCCCTATGAACTCAGAAAATTCAGAAGGTTTTGTTCTGTTTCCTACTCTTAGTCTTCTTTTCATAAACTGTTTATTTGATTGCTTATCTTCTCTTTTGCACTGTGATGACACTACTATATATTTTTCTATGCCATTCTTCAGGCATCCTTTAAGCTGAGTTTTATTCTTTTAGAGGTCTTTCTGCAGAACATCTGACATCTAAATTCTCTATCATATCCAAATGGGATAGAGAAAACCTAGTATCGTACCAAGACACATTTTTTTTCATTAGGAAACTCATATACCCTTGCATGGAGTACGGTTCACATGCTTGGGATAACTCAATTCAGTATTCCTGAGGAAGGCAGAGTCTAAGGGCCTCCGCCTTATCAAGGCTCTATTTCTTCATGGTCATTGTTCTTCAGATCTCAGTGTCTGTGTGCCCTCGCCCCTTTAAAGACCACGTAACACTGGGTTATCTGAAACTCTTTGCCCGTTTCCTGTGCAATAGCTTTCTGCTAGGCTCAACCAGTACACTTTTTCTCTCTGCCCTTCCACTTGAAAGCGTTGGAAATTTCCTCTACCTCATGTTAGTATGTTTGTGGATGACACTAAAATATGACGCCATTTTAAGTCGGGGGAAGATACTGGGATACTGCGGGAGGATCTTAATGGATTATTGTATTTCCATGGTCGCGGAAATAGCAAATGGACTTCAGTATCTCAAAGTGCAGTGTTTTTAATGTAGGATTACACAACTCAGTTAACAGGTACAGCTTGGATAACACCATGTTAAAGAAAACAGAATGTGAAAAGAATTTAGGAATGTTAGTGAATGCGGACTTTAAATCCAGGAAACAGTGCATTAGTACCAGGAATAGGGCTATCAGGGCATTAGGATTTATTGCTAGGGAGGTTACAAACAAAAGTGTCAAGATAATCATTAAGGCCTATCTAGCGATAGTTAGACCCGTCCTTGACTATACAGTGCAGTTTTGGTCTCCGTTCTCTAAAGTGGATATTAAATCGGTACAAAAGAGAATGGTCAAAATGATACAAGGAATTAGAAATTTACCGCACGAGGACAGCCTTAGGCACCCTAATTTACACTCTGGAGAGATATAGAGTGACAGAGAGTACGGAAGTACGGGGTGATCTAATAGAGGTATTCAAATAGGCCAAGGGCCTAAGGTTGATGCAGACAAGGTCATCATATTAAGAAAGAAGGCAGGACTCGTAGTAATGGATTTAGAGTGGACAAATTTAGGTTTAAGAAGGAAATAGATAAGAATTTTTTTACTAATAGAATGGTTAACGAATGGAATAGACTTAGCATCCATGTAATGACCGCTGAAAGAATTGGTTGTTTAAGAGATGATTAGATAATTTCTATGAATAGGGGTGACAAGTAGTAAGATATATGGAACTGCCTAGTGTGTGTTTGTTTAGATGTGTGTGTGCGTTTCTGTGTGTGTGTGTGTGTGTGTGTGTGTGTGTGTGTGTGTGTGTGTGTGTGTGTGTGTGTGTGTGTGTGTGTGTGTGTGTGTGTGTGTGTGTGTGTGTGTGTGTGTGTGTGTGTGTGTGTGTGTGTGTGTGTGTGTGTGTGTGTGTGTATATATATGTATGGTCTCTTGCAGTTTCCTCCATTCTTATGTTCTTATGCTCTTCCACCCGCCGATGACTTGAAT
>NC_134801.1:33699842-33704842 GCF_046742065.1 Oratosquilla oratoria | reverse complement strand
TCTGAGCGTTAAGGAATTTAACCTCTTTGGTACCAAGGGCCCGCCACCGAACTAAATGAAGCAGTCTAGGGGCAGCTAAGCGTTAAAAAACAATAAAATAATCTAATTAATAATACTAGGGGGTGGGGGAGAATACTTCCATACTACACATCTTAACATATTCCCCTAACCTCACCACTATTTCTGACTCTCCTTGTTTCTTTCGTGCTCTTTACAGGATGAGGGTTGGAAACTGAACCGCGTGCAGTACTACCAAGAGGGTTGGCTGGCGACAGGCAATGCCCGAGGCATCGTTGGAGTCACGTACACCACCTCGCACTCCAAGAGGTCGGCGGAACTTCCTCCGCGCACCAACTACAACCTCCGGGGGCATCGTGCAGAGGTGAGTGTCCGCAGGGCTACAGTGTTGATTATTTCATCTCCTTTGGATCAACTGTCCACATCCCTTGAGGTAGTGTATTGTCTGCTTCCCACAGTAATGAAATATTTAGACAGTCGTGACTGTCTCCTACCATCCCTACAAGGTAAATTGCAACTCCAACCTAAACCAACCCAAATCAACCCAATCCAACCCAGCTCAACCCAACCCAACCCAACCTAACCCAACCCAGCGTAACCCAACCAACCCAGTCTAAACCAACCCAGCTCAACCTAACCAAACCCAACCCACCTCAAACAATCCAACTCAACCTAATCCAACCCAACCCAACCCAAACCAGCCCATCCCAGCTCAACCCAACCCAACCCAACCCAACCCAAACCAGCCCATCCCAGCTCAACCCAACCCAACCCAACTCAACCCAGCCTAGCTCAACACAACCCAACCCAACCCAGCTCAACCCAACCCAACTCAGCCCAACCCAAACCAACCCAACCCAGTCCAGCCCAATCCAGCCCAACTCAACCCAACCCAGCTCATCACTACACAGGTCAACCCAGTCTACCTCAAACAGAACAATCCAATCCAACTCAATCCAACCCAATCCAACCAAACTCTACCTAATCCAACTCAACATAGCTCAACCCAACCCAGCTCATCCCAACACAGGTCAACCCAGCCTACCTCAGACAATACAATCCAACCCAACCCAACCCAAACCAATCCAACCCAACCCAACTCGACCCAACACAGCTCAACTCAATCCAACTCAACATAGCTCAACCCAACCCAATCCAACCCAATTCAACCCAACCCAGCTCATCCTACACAAGTCAACCCAGTCTACCTCAAACAATACAATCAAACCCAACCCAACCCATCCCATCCCATCCCAACCGAGCCCAACCCGGCACGACTCGACCCAGCCTAACCCAACCCGACACGACCCAACCAGCCCTTTATGTAAGGCAGGAGATTCCGCCTCGGGGAAGTTAACTTCGACAAAGGTCATTATCACCTTTGCCCTGTGTTCGGGGACAGCAGACAGTCAGGAGAAAT
The DNA here is from genome assembly GCF_046742065.1 of Oratosquilla oratoria. Lineage (NCBI taxonomy): Eukaryota > Metazoa > Arthropoda > Malacostraca > Stomatopoda > Squillidae > Oratosquilla > Oratosquilla oratoria. The sequence continues at coordinate 33,703,404 of NC_134801.1, read as the reverse complement.
GACATTTGCCGGCACACGCTCAATTCGATTTCAAGCCCCCGCTGTAGGAAGCGAGACCAGAACCACCACGACGGACAGTTTGCCACCGAGATGAATAAAACCGTCTGACGGCAGCCAGAACTGAAAGGAAAAGGACCACCAGCCACGGAAGGGGTTCATCGAGATATGGGGCTGCAAAAGAGATCCCACAGAGGTTTGAATGGCCAAGCGCCAGTCTGAAAAAAAAAAAGCCACCCAATGTACAAGTATACGGAGCATAACCTCTTCTCTGCCAAGAAGGTCCAGGGAGATGAATAAAGTACCGTGGAATCGTGCCGCCCGGGGTTTGTTGAGAGAGGATGTAACCCTCTTCATACTACGGTGGTGGGACTCCACGGAAGAGGTCAATAGAACACCCTAGTGGGAGCCATACTAAAAGGGAAAACGTTATCCAATCCCTTTCGTGGGGAAACTTTAGGATTTTGTTTTGGCAAACGCTAAACGATTCTATACAACTCGAAGGAACCGATACAGGATTCATGATGGAGCATTAGGGACTGTGCGGAGGATTCCTAGGGGTGATGTCGTCGAGCAAAGTCGAGTCGCTACCGCCCACACACATGCGTCGACCGTCGCCATGACAACCACAGCATCCGACCCTCGGCTCCACGTCCCTCTCTTCCTCTCTCACAACTCCACAGCTCTTCTCTCTCTCTCTCTCTCTCTCTCTCTCTCTCTCTCTCTCTCTCTCTCTCTCTCTCTCTCTCTCTCTCTCTCTCTCTCTCTCTCTTCTCTACGTTTTCTTTTACCCTTTATCACCTGTGGTTCCTTTGAGCTGAATAAAGTCATCGATAGTTATACAGGATGAATTCCTTCATGGGGATTTTGATCGAAGTTCAGTTTGTTAGCACGAGGTTTTCTCCTAAGCTTGATAAGATAAACTAGAGCTAATCAGGACAAACGCCCTAAAGGTACCTGACTTGCCCCTCTAGACAGTAAATGGTAGACATTGTCAGGGTGGAGGAAGTTTCCTTTCGGGTTGATCGTTGCTTGGTGGCAGACAAAACGAAAATATACATCGTAGAACGCGGCAGTGAAAATGTTTATTCAGTAGACGATGACATTTACAGGAACTCCTTGGCCGTGGTCAGGAAGATGACCCAATATTATCATTTCCATCAAGTTTATCATTTTGAATCATTTCCTTCCGGTTGACGTCAGACGATTCTATTCAGATTTATAGAAAGCTCTGAACCGAAAGTGACCAACGATTAAAACTCATCTCTGTGAACCCGTAAGCTGTAGTCTTCGATATTTGTATGCTTTCTACTTCCTAGAAATCGCCACATCATCCTATTCAGCTGAGGGAATCACTTCATTTTGACTTTGTATTTACTCCTTCTTTTCCTTCTCCTCCTCTGCCTACCCCTCCTCTTCCTCCTATTCCTTCTCCTGCTCTTGCTCCTCTCTTCCTTTCCTGATCCTCCTCTTCCTCCTCCTTTTCCTGATCCTCCTCTTCCTACTCTTCTTCATCTTCCTTCTCATGGGTCTTAGTCCTCTCTTCCTTTCCTGCTCCTGCTCTTGTTCTTCCTCCCCCCCTTCTCCTCCTCCTCCTCCTCCTCCTCCTCTTCCTCCTTCTCATCCTCCTCTCCTTTTCCTTCTCCTCCTCTTCCTCTTGTTCCTTCTCCACTTCCTCATCCTCTTCATTTTGTTCATCCTCCTCTTCTTCCTCTTCCATCTCCTTTGTTTCCTCCTGTTCCTTCTATTCTTCCTCCTTCTCCTCCTCCTCCTCATTTTATTCCTCTTCCTTCTCTTTCTCCTCTTCTTTTCCTTCATTCTCCTTTTCCTTCTCTTCCCAATCCTCTTCTTCCTCTTCCTCCTTTCCCCTCTTCCTCCTTTCCCCTCTTCCTTCTCTCTCTTTTCTTTTCATTCTCCTCTTATTCATCTCTTCATCCTCCTCTTCTTTCTCCTTCCACTCATTATCTTCCTCCTCGTCCTCGTTTTACCCCTTCCTTCTCCTTCACTCTCTCCTTCTCCTCCTCCTCCCCGTCCCTCCTCTTGTTCCTGCTCTCTTATGCTTTGCTTCCTCTTTTTCCTCTTTCTCCCGGTCCTCTTCATCCTTCCATTCCTCATTCTCTTCCTCTTCTTTCTCTCCTTTCTCATCCTCTTTCTCTTACTCTTCCTCCTCCTTCTCCTCCTCTTCTTCTTCCTCTTCCTCCTCCTCATCTTCATCCTCTCCCTCTGTTTCCTCCATCATCTCTTCCTTTATTTTACTCCCTCATTCTCTTTCTCTTCCTTTTTCATTTGCTTGTCTTCATTTTCCTTCTCATCCTCTTCATCCTCAACCACTTCTTCATACTTTTCTTCCCCTTCCTCATCTCCCCGTCCTCCTCCTCCTCCTCCTCCTCCTCAACCTTCTCAACCTCCTCTTCCTCTTCATCTTTCTGTCAGCAGTACGTTTTCTTCCCCCGCCCCCCCTACTCCACCCCCACCCCACACAACGTCGTTCGAACAATCACCTCCCCCCCCCCACACTCCCCTTTGCGTACTTCAACCCGACGGCTTCCTCGAACGAAAACAAGTCAACTTTCCTTCTCCACCCTGAGTTGTTTATCATTTCCACCAAAAGTCTCCCTCCTTCACTCACTGTCTATGCTCCCTTCATTCCCCCCCCCTCTCCCAACACACATACACAGCAGCTCGTATCAGCTGGCGCAGGGGCGAAGACTTGGCTCTGACGTCATTTGGCCCCATCCACTATCCAGTTGGGCTCCTTCTTGGCCATGCCTGTACATGTATGGCCAGTTCAATGCCCTCCCAATATATATATATATATATATATATATATATATATATATATATATATATATATATATATACCTATATGTCTATATATGTATATATATATATATGTATATATAGATGTATATATATATATATATGTATATACATATATATATATATATATATATATATATATATATATATATATATATATATATATATATATAAACACACACACACACAAACACACACACACACACACACACACACACACACACACACACACACACACACACACACACACACACACACACACACACACACACACACACACACACACACACACACACACACACACAGACACACACACGCACGCACACAAGATCCTTTTCCCCCATATAAAGGAGGTAGCTAAATCAGAGGCACATACCTATTCCCACCCATTTCACTCCCCTCCACCACCCTTTCCATCCCTCCCATCTCAGCTCCTCATCGATAATGGGTCGTCCCTGCATCCGGTAACTGACCTGGGTCAAACACAATGCAATAAGACATAGTACATCCACAGCAGGGCCGCTTCACTTAACCGGCGACCCCCCCCTCTCCGTCCCCTGATGCAGAAAGAGAAAAGACGGGGGAGAAATCCCTTCTGGCTGCGTCAAAATATCATTCACACATAAGCACCCCCATCCCTCATCCCTCCCTTCTTTGCATAACAGTATCATCCATACACAGTCATTTTTCACTCATCCCTATCTCCTGCCTTCTCCCTTCTTTGCTCAACAGACATTCCCCTCTT
>NC_134801.1:33687342-33697342 GCF_046742065.1 Oratosquilla oratoria | reverse complement strand
CCAACCCACATGACTAATGATGGACGAAATCCCCCCCTCGTCGAATAATCAATAATCCTTTCAATATATATATTTTTTCAAATAGATCGTATGACTTCGTGACTCTCTGATCCCAAAAAGTGTATTTAAATTCTGTTAAAGTCACGAAATTCATGACAGAATCACCTCGAGTTCTCAAATTTAAACGAAACATATCAATGCAGAAAGAGTCCTACTAACCTAAGCATCACCTGACCAAGTGCTTGGTAAGCATGGGTTGACGCAGTACTAGGTGTTGCTGATTAAAAGAGCTGAGAACTGTTCTCCATATAACATAACCTCTGAAACATTTAAGTCGTCTGCGTCCTCCGCGCCAAGACCTCACAAGCCTTACACAAATGCATTATAGATAAAATCTTGTACATCGTGCATTTAACAGTCCATAGATTCCCTTGGCATGCATATTTGTCTATTCCCTTTAATGATCTGAAGACTGCTATTAATTCACCTTTATCTCTCTTTTTTTCTTCTTATTTCTATGATGGCAAATATAAAGGAATACAAAAGAGATGCAAACAGTAATAGACCTATTGGTCCTGATGAAGCTGGAAACCATCTCTTTCACTGTTCTCTGTATTCTCTTAATTTCTTAATCTTGTTTATGTCCTTCGCTGTCTATTCTAATCCAGGGTGGTCTAGACATTTTTATTTTCCTCTTTATCTCATACATGCAGCGACAAAAATACTTTTAGATGCGTCAATATGTTGTATGTTTTACTTACAGTTTTGCAAATATATCTGTCGAGTGACAAAGTATTCGTTACAAAGCTATCAGATCTTCTCCCTTTTTTTTTCTGCATAGTCGAATAATCAATAATCCTTTCAATATATATATTTTTTCAAATAGATACTATGACTTCGTGACTCTCTGGCCCCAAAAAGTGTATTTTATATTCTGTTCAAGTCATAAAATTGATGACAGAATCACCACGAGTTCTCAAATTGAAAAGGAACATATCAATGCAGAAAGAGTCCTACTAACCTAAACATCACCTGACCAAGTGCTTTGTAAGCATGGGTTGACGCAGTACTAGTTGGTCTAGACATTTTTATTTTTCTCTTTATCTCATACATGCATGCAGCAACAAAAATACTTTTAGATTCGTCAATATGTTGTATGTTTTACTTACAGTTTTGCAAATATATCTGTCGAGTGACAAAGTATTCGTTACAAAGATATCAGATCTTCTCCCTTTTTTTCCTGCATAGTTGAATTGTTTTAATTTGAGTAACTCATTGATGGTCTTGTTTAGCTTTTGTTGATTTTCCACGTTTGGCTTCATACTCATATATTGTTTAGATCTTGTCATAACAATTTACAATCTTTCGTATATTCTTTTGTCCTCATGACGTTTTTGTAGCCTGCAAATATTTTACTATACCTTGCTGTACTTTCCATCATATCATTTACGTATATAAGAACATAAAAACATAATGAAGGAGACTGCTAGAGATCAAAATGCTTACACTGGGCAATTCCATGTACATTGCCACCTACCGTCCCCTATCCATTAAGTTATCTAATATTATCTTAAAACAACCAATAGTTTTAATGCTCACTACATAGTTACTAAATCTATTCCATTTGTTATTCACTCTATTAGTAAGCCAGTTCTACCCTATTTCCTTCTTAGACCTAAAATTTCTTTAGTTAGACCCATTACAGATACGAAGAAATTACAGACACCAGAACTGACTCTTGTAGAATTCCGTTTGTTATCTCCCTCCATTCTGACATCTTGTCCACAACTATTGTTCTCCTGTAGCGGTCTTTCAGGAAACATTTTATTCATACTTCCATGTCCTCCAATATCTACAAAAGTCAAACGTGAGGTACCTTTTCAAATGTCTTCTCCGGATCCAACCTTCACAGTCCACCCAATCCTCTCTTTCTGCATCATTTTAACAGCTTTTGAATAAAACCTTAGCAGGTTTGATACACATGGTCTTTCATTTCTAACATCAAATTGGTAATCTACCAAATTGTTCTTCTCATCAAAATATTTAATTCATCTAACCTATTACGATTCCTTATGAAATTTAGTTATCGTGCTGGTCGGAGACATTGGCCTATAGCTCCATGTGCTTAGACTTGTTTCTATTAACCAATGTCTCCAATCACGTGGTGGATTCGTGATGGACAGTTACTACTCTCCCGGAGAAGAGCTCAGGGTTCATATAATGCCCGATTTCTTCATAATAATGTGCCCTTAGACACATACTCCCTAACTCCTTTTGTGTGCGTATATATATATATATATATATATATATATATATATATATATATATATATGTGTGTGTGTGTGTGTGTGTGTGTGTGTGTGTGTGTGTGTGTGTGTGTGTGTGTGTGTGTGTGTGTGTGTGTGTGTGTGTGTGTGTGTGTGTGTGTGTGTGTGTGTGTGTGTGTGTGTGTGTGTGTGTGTGTGTGTGTGAGAGAGTAAGAAAGAGTGTGAATGTGTCTGAATGCATTAAGATGGCAATTGCCGACAGAATGGTCAGAGTAGGCGCCATGTGAGGGTGGAACCTCGAGTTCATCGTCAACCAGTGTAAAAATAAAGCAATAAAGATAATGAACAACCAGGAACAGCAAAAAGAACCAGCTACAAGAATCATAATTCCGACCAACAATACCGCCACAGTTCTTGCCCGAACGCTCAAACCCAGCAAAATAGAAATGGTATGCCAGACCAGCAAGACGATCAAATAATTTACAAAAGCGAAAAAGAACAAGGAAGAAAGCAACAAAGCCGGTGTCTACAAAATTCCATGCAAAGGATATAATAAATCTTACATCGGCGAAACATCTTGTTATCTAAAATCCCGCACACGTGAACATCGCAATGTTGTGCAAAACAACAAGACCACAAACGATTGTGTCACAGACCAACACCAATCACCTAATGGACTGAAACAATGCTATGTTGATTCTATGTGAAAACGGCAGGATAAGGATAAAATATCTAGAAGCAGTAATTATTCTGAGTTCAAATACTATATAATGAAACAGAGGCATGTTTGACATTACACCCCCTTTAAACATCTAATTCTTGTAGTTAGAATGATTTTAAATGGCACCCCGTGAGATCCCCTGTCCTAGTTTCCCTTCTTCATCCATTCCAGGATGTAGAAATAGCTGGGAGATTATTCTCTGCATCTGTGCAATTGGAAAAGCTTCAGCAAGCAAAACGTTGAACATTTAACAAAGGCTTCGACCTCACATGGTGTGTCTGAATGTGTCTGTGTGTGAGACTACAAATCTAGATTTATGAATTCTTTTCGATTAGTTCCTTTTTATAAATTATTTATTTATTTATTTATACATGCTTATCTGTTTATTTATTTGTTTGTTTTTCTATTTGATTATCTATTCATTTGCCTATTCACTTATTTGTTTGTTCTTTATTTGTATGTTCGCATTTGCATTTAGCAGTTTCTTTCTTAGCTATTTGTTTAGTAATTTTCAGTTATCTCTAGACGACTTGTCTCAGCCATGAGATTGTATTCTACCCAAAAAAGGGATATAGTAGGCTCAATCTATCCCTATATGGGGCCGTACCACTTTTAGTAATTTACCTTGCTTAGGCCAGAGGAGTCTATTCAGCTAAGAGGCTGAACAAGGACTGATCAACTTTGAAGTTGAGTGTCATTTCCGTCTGAACGGGATGGTTACTGCAATCACGTGTCTTCCTGGTTGTTGTTTTTTTCATGCTTTTCTCGTTAAGTGTTTCGTGCTAGCGTTGCTTAGCCGTCAAATAATACTATAGCAAATAATGGTGTAACCGAGATTAAAAATTGCATGAGCTGCCTACCTTGATTACTGTCCTTGTAGTGCTATTCGTGTAACAAAGAAATTAATAGAAATGTTACTTTGATTGTAGATCATGGTTGATTGCACAGAAATCATACAAAACTTAATCTATTCTTACAAAATGTACAATGAAAGAACTATAGATATTAATCTTTAGATCACCAAAATAAAATGTCCATTTCTTATGCTCAGAGTTAGATTCTTCATAGGTACAGCGGGCAAACAATTCAACCTGGATACTGGTGTTATATCATTTCGTCCTAACGTTGTACTGGTTTTGAGAACCACGAACGTAGAAACTTCATCTCCACACTTCTTTTGAAGTGGTCTTCTCTGACATGAAACTTTCCATCCATCACAGGTGACGTTGGTCAAGTGGAACGAGCCTTATCAGAAGCTAGCCACCTGTGACTCCTCCGGGATCATCTTTGTGTGGATCAAGTATGAAGGACGCTGGAGTATCGAGCTTATCAACGACCGGAACACCCCCGTCACTCATTTCTGCTGGAGCCACGACGGGAGAATGGCGCTCATCTGCTACCAGGTAACTAATCCCGAAGGGGGCTCCGTCTTCCCCGTCCTCATTCCTTGGGTCCTTCCCTTTTCCCTGGTCCTCTTCCAGCCATTGCCCCGATTCACCAGATCCTTATGAATGTGATTATTGAATTCCCTATTGTTTTATCTGTTTTATTTAGATATGACACCTTGACAATGTAAAACCATATTTCTTCATTTGGTTACTGTTTAGTGTGAAAATATTTTCATGTTTGATGTTATCATTTCTCTTCTTTTTTTTTTCTCGAAAAGTCGTATCAGTCCTCTGAAATAACTATCTTTACAATTTAACTCAATTTCTTAACCACAATAGTATTTTGTATTTCATTTTGAATTTCTGAGGCACAAGGGTATTTCTTTCCTTTGGCCGCTATATTGATAAGGTGTAAAAGAGGAACTTGCTACACATGAACGAAACTTCCCACCATTGCAAAAGTTTGGAGAATCTGGGCTCGGAAAAGTGGAGCGGGCGTCTCAGGTGTCGAGGGGGGAAAAACCAAAGCCCGGATGGTCTTCTTTCGCGCCGATGTTTCAGTGGACAAAATTCAGCCGTTTTCATCCCAGAGAACTTTGTTTTATTTTGAACACAATTGTACATCAAAATTTATTGTTAAGGTTTGAGGCTCCATTTAAACCAATAGCATGGAATGAAGTAGTATGTATTATTCACCCTTAAATATCAATAAAACGTCTTAACTTTTTGTGAAATGTATTTTAAATTAGGACTAGAAGAAGGGCTTAACAGTGTTTTATGATAGTTTGGGATAATGTATATATACATACATACATATATATATATATATATATATATATATATATATATATATATATATATATATATATATATATATATATATATATACAACGTCAGGAATAAACGCTTCACTTCCAGTCCATGTTTCCTTTGCCGTGTTTATGCAACGTGTTCACATGGATTAGCTTACAATTGTGAAAAAAGAACATTCTACACACTTTGGCCAAAACAAACATTCTACAAGAACAACAATCTAATTTTGCCCCACCAAGAAAAACTGCTCGGCATCCTAATTTTATTAAGGAATTTGAATTGAAATGGAGTTTTTGATAACAAGAATACTGTAAGACAATTGCTCATCAACAATTCTGCCAACCGTTAAAAAGGATGTGTATACAAAATACCTTGTAAATTATGTAATCAGATTTACGTTTATCAAATTGCAAAACAACTCAAAACGCAAAACAATTAACGTAAAAAATATGGTATATTTAATGATATAAAAAAATTTAATCATTCTACCACGACTAGGAAAATATGAGATCCACACGCTTCGGGTTAGGCCACCAGTGCATGTGGTGGAGATAGGAATGGGTTGACATTGGCGGTGGGAAGTTAGGAAAATAGCTGTGGTGGGAGAAGAATTTGATAGGGTTACAGAAATGATAAGATACAAAGAGCATTAAAAGTTTTTATAGATGTTAAGGCACTTGGGTTGGATGGGTGTCGTGTGAAGTGTCTGACGAAGGGAGAAAGAGTTACAGAGGATTGGCCAATGAGGTTGTTTACATTATGCCTATGGGAGGTAAATGTGACAGTGTGACAGAGGACTGGAGGACTGCATGTATGATTCCACCATACAAAAGGGAGAGATATAAAAGTAGTACCTTTAGAAGGATCAATGTGTTAAGTGTAGTTAGAAAAGCATATGGGAAAGTGTTAATTGCAAAGATTAGGAGGGATACAGAGGAAGTAATTTGGGGACGAATAGTATGGGTTTAGTAACGGTAGAGGATGTGTGCATAAATTTTTCTTTGTGAGGTAGTTTTGCGAGAAGCTTTTGTCAAAAACTAAGGATGTCTTTTGGGCTTTTATACATTTTGAGAGGGCATATGACAAGAAGACATTCTGGGACGTGTTACAGATATATGGGATAGAAGGAAGGTTATTGAGGGCAGGTAAAAGTTTATAGGCGATTAATTGAACTTTGTTAAGATAGTGAATGGAAAGAATAAGTGATTTCATGTAAAGATGGGGTTGCACCACGGTTGCATGTAGCCATGGTTGTTCAATGGGTACATAAGTGGGGTGGACCGGTAGGTGAATGGGGTTTGGGAATGATAAGTAAGATTGGATGGAAACGGAAGGTGAACCAGTTGTTGTTTGTGGTCAACACTGCACTTAATGCTGCGTTAGAAGAGGATCTAAGGCAGCTAGTGGCTAAGTTTTGGAGGGAATATGAAAGGTAAATACGGGTAAAGTAAGGTGATAAGGCGTAGAAAATGGCAGATAGTTGGAGATAAATCAAAGGAGAAAGGCTGGAGGAATCATACTTCTATAAGTATCTTGGGTCCCATGTAGAAAGAGACGTCGTTTTATCACTCTAGAAGGACACTACCATCACGCTACGCAGGACACTAAACAGAATTATTTGAAACTTTTCTTATACGTCCCCCACAGTCTATGGTTCGAGTTCCAGTGGTAGGTTTATTCAATCCAACTATTGTAACTTAGCCCACTTGTTTGATGGCTCTCCTGAATAAAATACTCTGTGAAATAAGTCTACATACCACGTCGCGCGAATTGACATTTGGGGAATGTATAGGACAAGTACCGAAACATTCCTTTTTATGTCCTGCATAGCGTGATAGTAGCGTCCTTCCCTAGTGATAAAACGCATACTCAAAGGTTCAAGTCCCAGCGTTTAGAACTATTTAATCCAACTATCGTAAGGTCACACATGTATGTATTTATCTATGTATTGTATGTATGTATGTATATTTTGGAACTATTTATAGCCTAAATACATTCTCTTTGGGAAGGCTGCTCCATCCCTCTGTTGCTGTATAACTTCGATGTCATGTCATGTTTCTTCTTCAGGATGGGTTCGTACTCGTTGGCTCGGTGGCGGGGCAACGTTACTGGTCGTCCATGCTCAATCTCCAGAGCGCCATTACGGCTGGAGTCTTTACGCCGGACGACCAACAGGTAAGCAAGGAACAGAGGCACAGGGGTAAACAGCAAGGAATGTTGTACAATAGTTACTAGGTGAATAATTTTTAGGATATTCTTTCCTTTTAAGGACATTTTGTCATTTAAAGAGTATTTTCTAACGTGTCTCTTTTCCTATGACACAAGACACAAAAAAAAAAAAATTATTGAATGAAGCTTTTCCCTGATTTTTTTATGTGACATTGGTCTCCCTCACTTATATTCGTTCGCATCAAACGTTCTATCAAATGTTTATCAAATATCAATCAGGAGAGCTACCACAAATCCTTTGACTGCATGTTTCCTTCGGCTGAATAAAATAGCCTGGTGACAAGGAAAATGCAACTTGCAAGTCGCTTTCGGTAGCGACGCATCTAACGGAATTTGTTTTAAACCCTTTGACTGCGGGAAGTTTCACTGAAGATGAAATAGAGACAAAAGAAAGAAAGAGAGAGAGAGAGAGAGAGAGAGAGAGAGAGAGAGAGAGAGAGAGAGAGAGAGAGAGAGAGAGAGAGAGAGAGAGAGAAAGAGGGAAAGAGAGAGAAGGAGAGAGAGAGAGAAAAAAGGAGAGAGAATGCTACGCTCGTGGTGATGAGAGAATTAACCGAGATTTTTTTCAATCTTTTGACCGCATAAAACTTCCTTTAAAAAAAATAGGATTGCTTGGTGGCTGTGAAATGAACACCATTAAGCTTTTTTGGCTGTAAATATATTATCTTTTCTGTAACGGGATTCACTTTCCCTCTCTAATTCTGGTTGTTGCCAGGCTATTTCATTAACTTTCATAGAATTCTCTTGGTGCTGTATGCTGGAGTTAACTCCCAGGGTTATCTGAGGAACATGGAGGGTGAATTATCGTTTCTAATCTATTTATTAAACAAACACATGAGCTACACAGGTTAACTTTAGACACAAAAAGAGGCAATGTAGGAAATATTTTATGTACAAGCTCCCCATCCCCTCTCACCCTGAGTGATTACACCACTTCATCACACTTCCTCATGAACGGTTTTGATGCTAAGCGTATCATCGCTTCTCTCGACGTGGGGTGCCTTTTTATAAACATTCCTGTGGATAGATCTATTTGTTCCATCATAGAGGTATATCACCAAAGACAACCACCTGGAGCTATGCGCTGTGCACGAAGGAGGCTCCGTTCGTCTCACTTGACGACAAGGTGTTTCTACAGGTATAAGGGGTTGCCATGGATTTATTCCGAGGCGAGACGCTTGCGTAGAAAGGGGCGTTTTCTCCGGCCTGTAGAAGCCACACATCCACGTCAGGTATATTGACGACATACAAAGGACGACGAGAACGCAGCACGGTACTTTAGTCAACGCCTTAAGTAACTCTCCGGACTCAGCATCACACCTTTATGGATGCCTTGGTAAACCAACGATTCCAAAAATTCAGTACTCCAACCTAAAATCATAAATATGTCTTAATTAAAGACGTAATTGCGCAAACATATATAGATATTCTACAGCCAATGCCTACGTTAGGGAAACACTCGGCAACTTTAATAATTGGAAAGTTGTACATGAAGAATTCGAAAGGCTCACACAGGTATTAGTAAATGATGGATAATTCAACAACAAAGTAACTAAAGCCATCACCTGACATAAACGGATGGTAAAACGCCTATGAAGAACGTGCCTCAATTCTAATGGGACAACATATTTGCATGTGTTAACGCTCATACACGAGGAATCAATACAAGCAGGGCGAAAAGGAACAACACAAAATCATTAGTATCTGTGCTAAAGCTACGACAAAGGAGACCAGATAGATATCACCATATTCTACAAGAACAGTAAAAGTCACAACCTTGTCATACAAAGTAACCCAAAGAGCAACACCCCAGAGCTTCAGAAAAGTCACCTGGTGTATGAGTATACTTTCACTACTGAAGATTGTGCAACCCCGGCCTGTACGTACATTGAGATGACCATAACAAAGCTATTAATATGTCCAACACTTCACCTCTCAAATGGAGCCAACCCAAGAAAAGAAAAAATAAAGAGGCCCATTGCGTTCACCTCACTAGAGAAATGATAATTATCAGTGGTACTTCCGCTTTGCAAAATGAAAATAACCTATAACAACTACTGATCACCAAAGACCTCGACATCTTAACTTACAAACCAATGATGTGTATATTGTATTTTGTCTTAGGAGTTTTGAATTTAGAATTGAGTCTCTATAACAACTACTGATCACCAAAGCCCTCGACATCAAAGACAAAAATAATTCCCTCAACTTACAAACCAATGATGTGTATATTGTACTTTGTCTTAGGAGTTTTAATTTTAGAATTGAGTCTGTACGGGAGGTAGACGAATGCTGCCTGGGTTTGTGTCAATCATAGGCGAGGCCGAGGTAGTAATGCTCTAACACATTGAGCGTTGATTGGTTTACACTGTGTGACCAATCGTAAAGGTGTTCATCTCTCTTCTATTCTTTCCGTGTAGAAAGTTCAAGTACAGATATAACTCAAGGAATAGTGTTGGGCGGAAGAACTGGAATGAAATGACTGGGTTTTTGTATGAAAAACATAGACATGAATATTAAAGGAAAAATATACAAAACTATGGTAATGCAACAAAGATGATTGTGCGGAGATGAATGTATGG
>NC_134801.1:33667342-33682342 GCF_046742065.1 Oratosquilla oratoria | reverse complement strand
CAGAATTAAAGGAAAGGAGCCATCCGGCATGGAAGGGCTTAAAGGGGATAGGCTAAAACCCACTCGCTAGCGAGAGGGTGCCGAGGAGATAAAGGAAATAGACTGGCCGAAGCCGAAATGAAAGGAAAAGTAACCCCTGGCACGGAAGAGGATGAAAAACGCGAGACCCTAGCAGCCCTGAGGGCTGGAAGCGATCGAAGAGTAGCGTGCGCCGTGTGCATTAGAACGACGGGTGCTGCACACGAATCCCGAGTACACAAAGTCGTCAGAGTCGACATGACGTCACGTATTCACCAAACTTTTTTGTTTTCATAAATTCGGACGCACCAAAACATGACAATTTGTCGTCGTTCTCAAGCTTTATCTCCCTGCACGTGGACAGACACTGTCTATTTCGATTTCGGGACGGCCAGGAAAGCGAAAAGGAATAGATAGCGCTCACAGTCGTTGGCCAACGGGGCGTGGCTCTGCAGAAGGGGAGCGAGTTGGCTCTAACACCAGGATACGCACTAACACCTGCCGTACCGAGAGATTCATGGGAATGAATTGAAAACAAAATGGCGACTGCGAGATTAAAAGGGAAAATCCCACCCAGAACAAAAGAAGGAAGTGTCACTGAGGTGAATAGAATAGGCTGGTGGCAACAACAACAACAACAACAGCAACAAAATTCTGCCCGGCGCGGAAGAAGTTGAAGGTCGTCTTGATTTACCCGTTGAAGGGTTTTGTTACTTTAAGAATCTTAATTCCCCTTAGGAGGGGGATTCTGCTTTCCTCACTGATTTTTATCACACTCCTCACACCTTCATATTCTACCCTCCCTATCTTCAGTTTGAATGAAACCCTTTTGTTTAGATCTAGCTAATGAACGATAGTTTTGTCTGCTTCCCCCCAAAGGAGATTTTGTTCTTACGATGAAAATCGCTATCATTGTACAAATGTAACACCATCATTTAACCCGCTCCTTGTCATTTGGATTGTATGAAATCATTCTGGGTCCCACAATGCAATTTCATTCAGCTGAGGACAGATCTTGTTGAAGCTATTCAAACTGCTAAGTAATATACTGGTCAATCGAGTGTGGGTAGACTAACGATTCTCTCATCGTGCCAGTACAGGAACAGATCTTGTATACTACGTACACTTTATCCGATAGTGACTACCATCCACTTAATACGTTTTTCTAAACGGTGCTCTTCATTTTGTTTTCGTCCAAATTCATAGGATATTTTCCTTGTAATCATGGGGTAGCTTGAAAAAGGTATCTTAGTAGTTCTGATCTATCCAAGCCAAATGTATGTGTCCCTGTATGCCATAGAGACACTTCTAAAGAGAATAAGATAGTTGGGTGACAGCCAGAACAAGAATTTTGGGCAAAACACAGGGTGCGTTAATTTATTTAATCGAGTATTGCTTTAAGCTACTTCAACGCTGAATTTAATTGTCAATCACTCACTAACCTCTACTAGATCTTAGTTTGAGATTCCATTTATGAGATTCTGTGCCTTCCCAAGGGGTTTATGAACCCCTAGCTGAAAGTCACAGCTCAAAAATAAATAAATAAATAAATAAATAAATAAATAAATAAATAAATAAATAAATAAATAAATAAATAAATAAATAAATAAATAAATAAATATAAATCTGGTGTTACACAATTTTTTTTATTTTTTAAGATTGCTGAACTCTGCCAAATTCCATACAAGGGTGAAATTGTTGTTCTTGCTGATATAAAATTATTTTATCTATATCTATAGAAAGCCTCCATCCTCATAGATTTAAGAAGGATTTCGATCGATTGCTTACAAACGATTTGTTTTAGCTAATACAAAACGGTCTTAGTCGGACTTGGGTAAGCTCTCCTTTGTTCTCTAAGGTTTGAGAACCATTTCGTTAAACTCCTTCATCCTGATTGATGACTTAACAATGGTTTTGTTCCGGCCATAGCCAAAGGATTTCCCCCGGTTTTGGGGAGTATTTTGTTAAAATTTTCGTCTGCAACAAACCTAAGGGCTTGTTCCTTGGAAACAATATCACACCAATGAGGTCTTGTCATACAACAGAAAAGGGAATAACTTAAGAGGAGTAGAGGAACGAAGGGATAATGGAAGTTAAAAGTAATTAGAATTTTTATTTTAGAGATCAGGCTCAAATTACAATATGATGCTGAGTGGCTTTGTTCATAGTGCTGCAATTAAAGCTCCTAAAATATTGACTGAAAAAAACATACAGCCAATATCCCATAGTACGCTCAGTTTATAGAAACAGACTTTGTCCTACAAGGGTGAGAAGTCATTCTGAGTGACGTTTCAAAAAGTAGTGGTTACACGACTTTGTAAAACACCGTGGCGTCTTTAAGAATTTAGTCTTGACTGGCACTAGACAATTCATTCAGACTAAGAAGGAACCATGTGTCCCAAGGAATTAAAAATTAGTCTCAATTACCCCTTCAATATCACCATATTAGCTTTAAAGATTTAGTTTTGGGTGTCCCTACACAATATGACTGGAATTAGAATAACACAATTCATTCTAAAATATATCAGGTTTAATTATATTCTAATTTTTTAACAAAACAACATGAAATACAAATGAATTATGAGAAGCTGAGTTCACAAGGGACTCAAATCCACTGAATTTAAATTTTCGTTGTAATAATAGCCAAGAAATGGCGCACTGAGTAGGGTCTATTGAGAAATTGATTTCGAATGCGCTCCATCTCTCCTGCAGGTGTACTTTGGAACGACGTCGGGCTTAGTCATCGTGATGGACGTCCACGGTGCCATGGTGTCCCAAGTCCCCCTCCTGGACGACACAGCCATCACGGCGCTCGCCTGGTCTTGCCCCAAGTTCAAGATGGAAGAGAACGAGGAGGCCTACCACAGGAGTGCCAGGGATGGTAGGTGTTGTCGATTCCCCGTCTGTGTTCTCAAGTATTCAGTCAAATGTTTCAATCGTTTTCCTTTGTACATCTTTGAACCAGTGAATCCTAACTCTTTTTTTTTTTTTTTTTTTTGAGTAGCCACCCAAAAATCCGTCCTATATCTACCAAAGAAACCCTCATCCTCACGAAATCACACTTTAATTAGTTGTGAAAAAATGTTCTCATAACTAAAAAAAAGTTATAGATAAAGAGGTTGTAATAAATATTAGTAATTATAGTGATTTTCATCTTGTTAAGTGTAGATCATAATTAGCAACAGCTCATGAGAAACGATCATAAAATCCTCATACTTTAATAACCTAGTTCTACGTCATCAGCGTCCCATTTTTGAGTCATAACCCATGGGTACAAAGACTAAACTAAATTATTTTGTACTGAGTGGTATTTTAAAGGTTACTCCGGCTGTCGTCATCGTGCCCGGTACAAGGCCATAAAATCATGAAAACGTCACAAAATTCATTAAGCCATGAATAACAACGGAAAAAGTCATATTTACAGTTGTCATAAAATAGTGTATTGTATTTGAATACCATTATTTGTATGGATTAAAAGTTACGAAAATGTAAATGAATAGATTATATGCAACTGTAATAACTGCCTGTGTAATTAAATCTTTATGACCTCTGGAAGTTTTCCCGTCGTTTTGAACTTCAAAACACATATAATTAGAGGATATAAATGTTTTCAATGTTTTTATACCAGAAGCTATAAAAACATAAAAATCTACACATTAACCTGTCTATACACCATGTTATCTGCTTTGTGCGTTCAGTTGTTTAGATAAATGTTCCATCTATGTTCCTATACTTCTTCCTGTGCATCTGAAATGTGGTTTTACTTTCCCGTAGATTTTGGGCCCTACGTGATGGCAAAATCAGATGTTGAGGACAAAATGTACTCCTCTGCAGTGAATACAAGTAATTTATTCATCTATTTATTCATATATTTATATTTTTATTTACTTGTTTATTTAATTAATTGTTTATTCATTCGTTTATTCATTTCTTTATTTATTTTCTTACCTATATTCTATAGCTGACGAAAAATGAAGCAAATGTCCACATATATATTTTAGGATCTGCTGTACTGCAACTTGCTGTCAGAATTTGTATTTTCAATATACATAATAAATTAGGAGGTTTGTTGTCATTCGATTTGTGGTTTCGTCGTATTAAAACTGGACCAATCCCGTACCACTAACTGGTGCCTGCTGCCACTATGGGGGTGTGGGGGAGGTAAGGAGCCTACATTACGAGGGACCTAACTGTGGCCAAAACCATCACCTTTGCCCCACGTGCTCTGGCTGCCAGAGCAAGTGGCAGCCATCGGTAACAGATCGATTCGAATTTGGTTCCACACTGCAGTCAAAACCAACAGCGCCACATAACACATATTGCTGTGGTTCATTGATTTCCATCTCGCTTCACACCGCGTAGACTTGGATTCACATTTGACAACATATGGGGCGAAGGTGACCGCGGCTTCAGTTGTAGCTTAACGCCTCCTGGTGGAAACTCTTTACCTCTCTTCATGTTCTCAATCTTTTGGCAGAGGGGGAGGAGGAGGTAGTTAGAACCCCCTCTGGATCGGGTTGGGGTACTTTTCTTATCCTGGTTCTCATCAAGTTATTTTGTTCATCTCTGTGATGGCTTCTCCGTAGCGAATGGATCATTTTTTTAAGGTCTAGAGGCCCCTCATAGTTGAATAAAATCGCCTGACGTCACCAGAACAAGATTATCAGAGTACCCACGGGACCTTTATGAATTAATTGAAGCATTTTCAACATTTTAGTGTTTTACGTTGTTCTAAGCTGAATGAAGTTGTCTGACGATAGCAGAGCAGATCACTAAAGTGACCACTGGGCGTTAATGGCTTAATAATACTGGAATGCTACAGCTACATCATTACCCCGTTAACGCCCAGAGATGGCCTGTGTTGAAAGAAAAAAAAAACTTCTGAAACAAAAACCTCTGAGGAGGCCACTGGGTTTTAATGGGATTAATCTCTTCCATTACCAGCAGAACTCGGGTGGCTTCTGGCGGTCGTGTTCCAGACGGGGCTAGTGTACTTGGTGAGGTCCTACGACGACGTGTCGCCTGTGGTCATCCGAACAGGTCTCCGAGGGGTTCTCGTCGAGTGGACCAACTCCGGAGAGCTGCTGGCCGTGGCGGGGCACCTGCCTGACGAGGGCTGCACCGTGGGATCTACGGCGCACCACCCTGTTAGAAATGTCATCAAATTCTACACGAGGCACGGGAACCTGCGTTACACGCATCGGTTACCTCCATCCCAGGTAAGACAGGTCGACGGGTAGGTGGTTGTGGGGAAGGGTAGGGAGTTGGAGTGGATGGGGAGTTGGGATGGGTGGGAAGTTGGGGGTACGTAGGGAAGTCGGGATGAGCTGGGAGGATTCATTCATCGGGAGGAAAATCTGGAAGTGCTAAATGCATGATAATCGGATAATTATAATGGGAAACAACGAAGGATATAGGCGTAAGAATAGACCAGATAGAGACGTGAAGGGGAAAGGGAAAGAAGAGAATATTCAGACAAAAAAGAGTAAGAAATGCACAAAGGAAAAAGGTTCATATTACGAGATGCTGGTAAATGAAGAAGGGAGAAATGGATGGATGGAGAAAAGCATTAAGTTAGGATATTGTACGAAATAATGATGAAGAAAAGAGTAAGGGCTGTATTTTCAAAGTTAACTTAAGTGTTAGGGTTCCCTTTCCATAATTTCAGGGTCTTGTAATTTGATCATCATTAAAGCGAGTAATAAATGTATGTGAAAGGCACATCCCCGCAAGATTTCATTTATGTGGTAAATGAATAAGATACCCAATGGTTTATCAAAATAACTATTCCCAAAGTTAGGTGATAGAAAACACTAATACATAAGCAATGGCCCCCAGAAACTAGAACAATGTGTGCTATGAGATTAAGAAAATAAAGAGGTCAAAGGCAGAGTAAGTGTCTGAGGTACGAGACATAAATAAGAAAAATAAAAATAGTAATGGATGTAAGATATTTAAATAAAAGACGTTGTGACACAAATGACTTTACAAAAATACGTAATATATTCTTTTTCGTTTTTCCAACAAAAGGGGAAGAGAAAGATTCTTTAAGAAAACTGAGAAAGTATGTGGAGGTATTTTAGGAGAGAAAGAGGAAGGTAAGGGTACATTTGAAGAGAATACAGTAGATGAGAAGAAAAGTGGTTCCTTACGAGGCGTTAGAGAAGAGACGGGGAATTTTATGTTTTTTTTTTTTTTTTTTTTTTTTTTTTTTTTTTTTTTTTTTTTTTTTTTTTTTTTTTTTTTTTTTTGCTACTTCCCTTGTAAAGGAAAAAACCCTTGGTATATGTATGTATATTTCATGAGAGAACGGAGGGTTTTAGAGGGGCTTTGGCGAAAGAATGGGAAGAAGCATTAATGAAACTGAGTAAATATGGAAATGTGATAAGAAAAATGAAAGACAAAGACCCGGATGTGAATAATAAAAAATATCACAAATATGTCTAAAACGAATGAAGACCATATGTTGAAAAAGGTTTAGCTGAGGCCAAAGCCGTCAAACTTGTCCTGCGTAGTCGAACGGGCAAGAATTACCAGCAACCATTGGGAGGGATCGGACTTTCGTCCACGTATTTCTAAAACAAATTAAAAAATCAGTGCCAGATCCACCACCTTTGCCCTGTGTACTCGGATGATCGGGGTAAGTGGCAGAAACTAGTAGCCGTTTAGGAGTCTATTCGGAAAATGTGAGAGGAAGGAAAAAAAGTTCCAGATGGCTGGGGAAGGGAGCGTTGATGGCTCTACATCAAAGAAAAAGGAGAGGCATGCATGGAGGGGAAGGAAGAGGCAAAAACTGGGGAGGCTGTATCAAGCAGAGGAGGTTTTGCGAGACGCAGTGGATGGATAAAGAGGCTGGGGAAGGGAGCGCCTTCTAGGCAGCTGCCCAAGTCCCAAATAAAAACGGGAACCTTGCAATCTGAACACGATGCTTTTGCTGGAAGTATATGGAGAAGAATTTAAAGGGAAAGACGTATCAGGGTGGGATGGGGGGAGGTGCATAATTATGTCGGTACCTAGGATCCGAAATACCGTTAATACTTTGTTAGTGGCGACATTATGTGCTGATGAGGAGGATTAACAAGTGGGACGGGGGATGGCAAGAAACTAGTACGTGCTATGGGAATTTTTACCTCTTAATATTTATCCCTTGCTGATATACAGGGCAGACATAAATATTCCACGTGCCTTTGGGGTTATAATGTTTGAATTACTTTTATACACAGAAACAGGTCAGTCGGACGTACAAAGAAAATGGAAATGAGGTGTATATATACGACAGAAATAGGTTTGGAAAAGGTGTGTGGCACTGTGGACAAGAAAACTTTAGGAATAGTGACAGAATCATGTGGGACGGAAGAATCGGAAAACTCCGTTCGTGGAAAGTGGCACCGTAGTCGACGAATACTTCGAACACATTTGGAAAGAACAAGAAAAACGAGGCAGGAAAGGAACGAGATATGAGTCCATGGGCAGTCAGTTCCAAGTGCACTAAGAGAAACTTGAGACAATTTGCATTTTGTCGTCGATCACCAGAACTTTTGCTCTTGGGGGTAGAGAAGAAGTGGATAATCAAAGGTGACAAAATAAGGATTTATGGAGAGGCGATGAAACTTGATACTTATGAGCACTATATTTTGGTTGGAAATTAATTTCTAATCATAAACTAATGATGCATTTTTCTGGTTCATAGGGGTATCACCCAAGTTCTTATATTATTGGCACCGTACAATTTATACCGTCATCACTTCATATAGAGAATACCTGAGGTGCTGGCCTCAAGGTCCCAAACTTTGAAGGAGCCCCAAGTCTTTTGGCTAATGATATTTTTACTAGTTTTACATGTCAATGATAATTCAATCAGTTAGTCATTAATTAGCTTTTCTGTCATCAATTACCTTCCTGTAACTCACAGACAACACGTGGTAAATGTTCCTAAGACAAAAATTGCTTATGAACTATTTTTTATATACAAACTTTCATAATAGGAGTCTGGTGGAAATGTCAGCGTTACAATAAGATATTCATGAGTGTGTGGTGATGTCATGGATACTGGTTGTTGGCTTATTGATTTGATAACATCTGAATTAGTTGATTAAACAAAGGGCTTACAAAATAAGAACATACCGTCAGGAGACCTTTTGGTCCATAACTAGGTCGGATGCTAAGAATAGATAGTTAAACACCACATCCAACATATTTCTTTTCTGTGGTCTTTACTAACACTCCTGCCCACTTTCTCCTGCAGACGCCGGTGACGGCATTGACTTGGGGCCACAACGACAAGCGTGTCTTCATTGCCACGGGGGCCCAGGTCCACATCGGCCGTGTCTCGCGCCGCATCGCGTCCTTGCAGCTCCTGTGTCGCCTGAACATCAAGGCGCAGGTTCGCGACGAGGACGATGTTTGCAAACTACCGCTTCCTCGTCGGCTTCGAGCTCTTGTTACTGCACTCTACACCCAAACCATCAGGGTAAGTCATTCTAACTTCTTCAGCCACGTCCTCCTCCTCCTCCTCCTCCTCCTCCTTCTCCTCCTCCTCCTCCTTCTCCTCCTCCTTCTCCTCCTTCTCCTTCTCCTTCTCCTTCTCCTCCTCCTTCTCCTTCTCCTCCTCCTTCTTCTTCTCCTCTCTCTCATCTGCCTCCCTCCCGTCCTCCTGAGCCTCGCCAAAACAACTCCCGTAAGCCATTTACATTAAGAAACATAAATCCTGCCCACACAGCAGCCCATGAGAATAGTTTGTAGGCAGTATATAATCAACAGGGTAGAGCCCTGAATCACACATATTAGCCTCTCTACACGATACAACTACAACTCACAAGACACAACAAGAAACCCACACCTGCAATAATGAATCACAAAGTATACATTACTTTTAAGTCCAAACAATTCCATACTAAATCAAGTATCTTCCAGATAGACACATACCACACAGAAAAAACACTGTCCCACCTTTGTCTATGTCTACTCCCAACACTAGAACAATATCAACAAAGAATTGGACAGGAGACTAGCTACAGACACAATACAAAAGGTACAGTGCATGCCATCTTACAACGCCTAACATCTAAACAATTCAAATGACAAGATAATCTTTGCTTTCTTTGTATGGTTTGTTGCAAGAGACACCAGAGGCAACAGACAGATTCATCAAAACCAAGATTTGACACTCATATTCTTTTCTTCACTTTACTTCAACTGACTGACACTCTCCACCTTGTTATTTTTTATACCGCAATTCTACGGATCTTCTGCAAGAGATATCAGAGCTAACCGACTGATTAATTGGTTAAAAACAATATTTGAGATTCCTTTCTTCCCTTTATACCAGCTGACTGACTCTCTCCACCCCGTTCTTTCCGGCTCCAACAGTTTTATATCCCGGAGGCACAGGAAGTCCGGGAATTCGTGTCCCGACCTCCGCACAACGCGCAGCGGCTCCACTGCACAATGATACGGCACGACGATGACCTCATCCCGACACCGGGGGCCTGTTACACGCTCTACCTCGAGTACCTGGGGGGGCTCGTCCCGCTCCTCAAGGGCAAACGCACCTCCAAGATTAGGCCCGAGTTCGTCATCTTTGACCCACAAGCTGGTCAGTGAATATTTACTACCTTTTGAGTATGCTTACTCATTTATACAGGGTTATATAGGATGTTCGAGAAGTCCCGCCTCATAATAATCAATTAAATAGTGTATTAATGTTCTTTAATCAAACAAATGTTAATTGGCAAGTTCCTTTATTCATGTTGAAGAACAGTTATATGACTGTTTGCGTAAAGTATATAATTTCGACGCTTTACATTGTCTATTCCTATTCGGTGGGATTTTTTAGACAACCTGTTTTTAGTTGTGACTTAACTCCTTGGCTGCAATTTTACTCGGATGAGGAAACCGCCTTTTGTATTTTGCTGGTGGAAACTCCTCTCGTACTTCAACGGGTTAAACCTAGCACTGTTATCTATGTGACTGTAGCATTCACTTCCCATGCGTGTTCTAAATGCCACCAAACGATTCTATTGGCTGAGAAAACCTTTTCCTCTCTTGCAGTCATAGGATTAGTGCACTGAACCAAGTTATGTAATATCGAGTCGCTTTTCCTTTAAGCATTTTCATCTCTTGAGGTCTCGAGTACAGGTAAGTCTTAGTTTGCGCAATATATAGGAACCGAGAGGCATCGTGTAAATAAAAGAGCGCGAAAAATTAAATTTGGAGGGGGGTTACAGAGGGTTACCAAGATATCCATCACATAATTTTTTTGTGCTTCATATATATATATGCAAGGTTGACCACGTGGTCAACCTTGCATTTTCAAGAACACACGCTCCCAGTGTTTTTCCTGCATATATATATATTATATATATATATATATATTGTGTGTGTGTTATGTTATATATATATATATATATATATATATATATATATATATATATATATTTGACATCCAGAAATACAGAAATACTGAAGCACAAAAAATAATTTTATGTGATGGATATGTATATATACATATATATATATATATATATATATATACATATATATTATATATATATATATTTATATATATGTATGTATATGTATATGTATATGTACATGTGTATGTATATGTATGTGCATATGTATATGCATATGTATATGTATATGTATATGTATATGTATATGAACCCGACTCGTATTAATTCAGACAAACCGCATAATTCAAATAAAATGTATTATTTAATCAGTCGAGTTAAACCAAATTCGCATAAAATAAAATCACGTAGATTAAGAACTACCTGTGCTCGAAGACTATATGTTCCTTGTTTTCCAAGACCTTAAACGGATAAATTCTGTATACGAGATTATGTCCAAGTGTCCTTGTACTTAATCCTGCAATGTCCTTTTTAGATAGATATATATATGATTTTGTGTGTAGGAAAACGGGTAATTCAATTATATGTGAGTTTTTACGAGTGTATATGTTTCACATTTTGGTACCAACTACTTTTACTTTTTGAGCATGTTTGGTTTTGTGTTGTTTCTTTCTGTTCCTTTAATTCCTCAAAGCTTCTTTAAAACCAGTTGTGGCTTGGGCACGTATCATCTCTCCTGGTATCTCAATCCACCTGTCTATTTCTTAGGTTAGTAAAATGCATTTATTGCCATTCTAATCTCTTGTGCGATAGGAATTTGTGTTTTGGTGTTTTGCATTTTGGTGGACTGACGAAGTCATCGTTGTAAATTTGTTGCCATCTACGCATTTGCACAGAGGCTTTTTGTTTCCTTCCTATTTTCATTATTGGTTTACCTAATTTTTTGGGGGCTTTTTCTCTATGACAACCCAGTTCATTGTTTCTGGTTGGGCACATCATAATTTATTCTTTCTTGATGTAGGTATTTACACTTAGACGAGTGCCTACATTATTAATCGTACCTTTTAGGTAGTGCAAATTTCTCATCACCATATCATTACACCAGTATTTTTTAACCTTTTTTGAATGGTGGCGTATTTACCTACCAAGGCGATTCATACTTTTATTCAATCACGTTCTCGTCATAAGATAAATCCTTTAATAATAATCAAAGCTCTAGATTGTGAATATATGACAGAATAAAAAATTAATGGCCCATTTGTATATAATTTTAATATCACTGAGACACATCGGTAATACGTAAATTATGGAAAAAAACATTTTCCATGCCAAAACAACTAAATCAAACATCTTTGATTATGAAACTCTGCCTTTCGTGCTGAGTCTGCGGTCGAACCGAATTTCCCGTGTATTTACTTCTTTTGTTGCTTCCAATTGTTTCGATGCACCGAAAAGGTGAAAATATGTAGTAAACCCTCGATGTATCGAACTTAATGGGGAGAAGGCTTTGTCGTCATAGCCGAAGATTTGATATGCTCGAAGATTCTGTCAAGTTGAACTTTCTACACATATCAAACTTTGGGTCGTTTTATGAAATGGAAGTTTGGCACACACTCCAACCAGTGTACCAGTTCCTATATAAGCCATAATGATTTATAAATCATTCATACCAGAGGTCATAGAAAAGCGTAAACTTCAAAATTTCGGTATTTGTAAACAGCATATTGTCTACTCCTTCAGTGTCCTTTTTCCTTTCCAGCAGAACAAGACCTGAACCGGGATTCGAACGGCGAGAGATCCGGTGGCGGTGGAAACGGCGGCGGCGGAAGTTGTGGGACCGGGGGCGGAGGAAACGGCAGTGGGGTCGGCCCCCACCTCAGCAACGGCCACGCCCTCAGTGACACCTCCGACACCGAGTATGAAGACATGTGTGCTTCGCCCCGTCTCCAGAGACGGCGCAAGCTCAAGCGAAGGTACGCACCATCGGGTACCTGGAGGTTTTCCGGTGAACTCAAGTCTTGCCATATATACTTCTGTGCTTGTTTCAGCTGTTTAAATGTAAATGTAATCTACTGTAACTTTTCTAAGACCTTCCTGCAATGTACTGTAATCTACTACATCTTCGCTGAGATCTTACGCAATTTTACAGTATTTTTCATTGTGATATATCCAGGTACCCTCTTAGAGCGGATCTGTTGAAACCCAATCTTCTGTAAATCTGTTACAATCTACTGCAACTGTAACACTTTCATTATGGTGCCACCATTTGCTGATTTTGTTCAGCTGAGGGACCGACCTGGATCTACCCATCAGCAGCAGTGACCAGATTTACCATGGTCATGCTAAACTTAACACATTTTCTTAGAAATGATACTATGTTGATAGAAAATATATACAGCAAAAATCGAACACAGATGAACAAAATATCAGGCATCTTTACCAGTCTAGTATAATTTCAGCTGTTGTCTAGCATATTCTAGCTTAATAAATCTAGTGGCCCAGCTCACCAGTAAAACATTGTTTGGTATAAACAAGGACAAAGTATACGAGCGGCGTTCCTTTAGCCAGGGTGCTCAAACTGATATAGAAACACACGTTGGACATTTTTCTTAAGCTACCGTTTCATGTTTGCATATTATAGAGCCTTACTTGATAAGAGACAATTACTCTTATTAGGGCAGATAGTGGTTCTCAGTTAGGAGTCATACAATAAGAGAAGAAAACCAAATTATAGCTAGTTCAGAACAAACGCTCAATATTCTTTTGATTATATTTTAGCCACCTCTTCTATCCTTGGGGAAATTATGCCAAAGAGATGCGGTGATAAAAGTAGTACAGGAGAGAGATAAGGGGAGGGGGGGGAGTAAAGGATGGAAAGTAGAAATTAAAGGTGATCAACATCCTTCTTTGAGTGAAGACTAGATATCATCATGCAAACAAGCGCGCAGAGATAATTCTCCATCCACTGTACCAGATATAATTTCAGGCTAATATACACTTATTCAATTCACTTCCATCTATCCTAGTGTTAGACGATCACATTTTCCTGGGGTCACTCGCAAACAGAATCAATCTTATTGTTCCTCTGTCCTCAATAAAATCCATCCGTGTTTCAGAATACGTGAACGTTTGGAGAGCGAGTCGGACGAGCTGGTGTATCTGGATACGCTACCTGAGGTAAGGTTGACTGCAATGAATACATATATAAAAAACAGTAAATAAACATACAGATATGCGTGCACATACATATATTCATGACCTTAATGTGACCTATCTACCCCCAGCAACACCGCCTAGTGGAGGTCACGTCGAATATTTGGGGCACCAAGTTCAAGCTCCACGGTGTGGCCTCGTCCCTTCCGGCTAACCTGGGTCAGGTCACCTACAAGACGTCCTTGCTCCACCTGCAGCCGCGGCAGATGACCCTGGTCATCACCGAACTCCGAGAGGACATTCTTCCTCGACCGGACCCGAGCTTCAATCCCAACGTTTTCTCCGAGGATGAGGAGGACTTAAGTAGGTGTTGCATACCTCAGTTCCCCAAAAGATATGCAGGCAAACAACAAATGACTTATTGGTCCTTACGAGGCTGCTTACGAATTGTAAAGGGGGTGTAAACAGTGGAAATGGCTTAGAGCAACTGACTTATTTTAGGTCTATGAGCTGAGAAATAAGTTAGGTTGCGGTAGGACTCCATATATTTCTTTCTTTCTTCCCAAGAACAGTGTGTGCCTGAAATAATCTGCCATTTGAAATATTAAATGTAAACAATATTGAACCTCACAAGTCAAAAGAGTGTGTCTCTCTTCTACAGTAATACATATTGGTTTATTTCCTCATTCACTTCTAATATTTATTTTTGGACTATGTACAGTTTATTTTTATTGACCATCATTTATTTCAATTAGATTTTTTTCATTTTGTTTTTCTTATAGTTGTTCCTTTTGTTTTCTTTCTTTGTTCTCTTTGTTCTTTGTGTGTTCGTACTTTTGGGTGTATATGGGTTACGCAAAAATTGGTTGTCAGTCTACTGTTCCTTCTGTGGCGCATTGGTCCTTTAACATCAAGCGTCAGTTAAAATTAGCAAAAAGAAAGTCAAATATGTTAGAAATAAAAATGATAATCAGAGGAGTGATTTCTACTTGGTTTTGGCACTGCGTCCCTTGTTTGCATAATTGCTCCCCACCCTCGACACACACACGACCCACTCTCCATCCTTCAAATTAAAGTTTTCGATAGATCTATGAGCTCATTTATAATATGATAGTTAACTATTGGAAAACAGACACGTACAAAATGTCATGGTTATGAAAGATTAATTGATGCCCAAGGGAAAACGTGAATATCAGGTAGAATATATATTCATTTTCTGTGAATAGTGAGCACTTTCTGCCTCCTTTAGGAATACTGTCCGCCTCCTTTGGGAATTGTATCCAAAAGTTTGGAAACAATTGTTGCATGCGGAATTTGCAAAGGGCCGACAAAATACTGCTCCCCAATCGGTTATCATGAATACATTACAGGGAGCTGATTCTAATCCTATGGGCACCAGAGATGTCTCCAAACCTGATAAGACTGAAAAGTAAGCAGCCACTGGGCCCCATAGAAAAGATCGAGAGTCATTAACCCT
>NC_134801.1:33662342-33664842 GCF_046742065.1 Oratosquilla oratoria | reverse complement strand
GACATTATTATGAAGAAGGCTCCAAGAAACCATAAGGCCTACACTAGACAGTTCCATGTCTCTTACCATCTGTCATCCCTGTCTATAAAATTATCTAATCTTCTTTTATAACAACTAAATGATGCAGCTCTCACTACCTGATTACTAGATATATTCCATTCGTTAAACACTTATTTTTTTCCTCGTCTGTCTTGTCATTTATACTTTGGATTACCTTGGTTCCCGCCCATAGTGTTCTCTCTATTTTGCTTATTTCTTTCTTTAGGTGCGGTGACAACGTTACTGCTGCATTTTTCAGACTGGAACGAATCAGACGTTCGATAACATTATTCATAATGTTCTCTTCTGTATAATCAAATGCTACTCTTGTATTCATCAATGAATTGATAGTCTAATTAATAGTTTCTTCTGTTATTACATTCATATGACTTCCTGGTGATAGATTATCCTTGATTAGAATTCTCATATTCTTTTCCTCTTTTTGTTTTATCTATTAATCACTTTCCTATTTTATATCTTCCTGTCCGTATTTTTTTATTTTTTTTTATTTTGGCCTAGTTCCAATATTTTGTATTTCTTTGCAGTAAAATTAATTTTTCAATCCCGATTCCTTTCATAAACTTTACCTAGGTCGTCCTGTTATGGTTTACAATTTTCTACGCTTTTCACTTCTTTTATGATCTTGGCATCGTCTGCAAATAAGTTTGCATAGCTATATATTCCATTTAGTATTTCATTTACATACAACAGGATCATTGCAAGTGTCAGAACTGAGTTTTGTTGTGCCACAATAGTCACTTCTTTCCAGTCGTGTTTTTCGTTTTTCATTACTGTTCTCATACGTCTGTCACTTAAAAAATATTTTGTCCATTTCAATGTATTCCTTTTAAGGCCTACGTTTTCCAACTTTTATATCAGTCTTTTGTGGGACACTTTATCAAATGCCTTTCCCAAATCTAATTATACACAATCTCTTATGCAATACATCTACCACTCTCGAATAAAAAGTTAGTAAGTTGGATACACAGGAATTTCATTTTCTTAATCCAGATTGGTTGATGATCAAGATTACTTTCTCATCCAGATATTTCATTCATGTATCTTTTACATCTTTTCACACATTTGAATTTTGTACTGATCAATGAAACTGATCCGTAATTTAGTGGTATTTCCCTGTTTCCTCATCTATATATTGGAACCACATCTGCAGATTTTCAGTCCAGTGCTACAATTCCCTCTTCCAGTGAACATTCTATTAATTGATCAACTTTACCCACTAACTTTTCTTTACAATCTTTTAATATCCAATTTGACATTTCATCTGGTCCTGATACCTTTCTCGCTCCCTATTTCTCGAATATTTTGAACACGTCACATCCACTGTTATGCTGCTTATAACATCATATTCTTCACCCTACTCTCCCTCAAACTCCTCTTCCTTATTCAATACTGACTTTAAACTTTCATTCATTATTTCTACTTGCATTCTTCCATCTTTGTAAGATACTACTTATACTTCAAACTTGAATATTCATTCTCCCTTTTTCAGTTTGTCATTTATAAATCTGAATATAGGATTTGAATGAGCTTTACTTTTGACAATTACATTCTTCTCAAAGTTCTTTTCTTTTCTCTTCTTATTGTTGCACATTCATTTCTGACATCTTTATACGTCTTTTGTCTTTTGTCTTTTTGGTCCTTTTTTGCCCTCTTCTCCGTTCTTTGTCTCCTCTTGTAATCTTAACCGCTCATTCTGTTCTTGTTTGATTTCTCCAATATTTCCTTAAGTTTCTTTAGCCATCTCTTTGCTTTGTTTCACATTTCCCTCTAATTCATTTTTTCTTCTTTTAGCTTGCTATATTTATTTTATAACTCCTCAAGTTTCGTTTTATATATTTTCCATATTAAGGGTTATCTCAATTTATTTTTCAAACCACCTATTCTTTTCGTCTGATCAAACACTCTTTGCATGAATTCCTTCATGTAATTTCTGGTCTTTATCCTACCCTCTACTTGTTTAGAATCGCATTCATACTTCCCATCCTCAATTTCGGTTTGTCAAAATTACTTAGTTCAATCATAATTCCTCTATAATCATTATTCTATTCGGGTGCGTCGTTATTAACAAATTCATCATTTCCAACTGTGGTCACCATAAATTTCAATTGTTTAAATTTTACTTACATAACAATTACTAAAAATTTGATGTGTGTGTGTGTGTGTGTGTGTGTGTGTGTGTGTGTGTGTGTGTGTGTGTGTGTGTGTGTGTGTGTGTGTGTGTGTGTGTGTGTGTGTGTGTGTGTGTGTGTGTGTGTGTGTGTGTGTGTGTGTGTGTGTGTGTGTGTGTGTGTGTTGAATTATACTAATCTTAAAGAGTCATTTCTTTTCTTAGTTCGTGTTCTCTCTTTTTGTTTATTGATCTTTTTATTTACTTGTTTATTTACTTGTTTATTTTTCGTAATCAGTTATTATTTATCTATTTATTTATTTATGTATTTAT
>NC_134801.1:33649842-33657342 GCF_046742065.1 Oratosquilla oratoria | reverse complement strand
AAAGGACCCTCCACTCTGATTGATGAGGATA
This sequence comes from Oratosquilla oratoria, assembly GCF_046742065.1. NCBI lineage: Eukaryota > Metazoa > Arthropoda > Malacostraca > Stomatopoda > Squillidae > Oratosquilla > Oratosquilla oratoria. The sequence continues at coordinate 33,657,311 of NC_134801.1, read as the reverse complement.
TAAATTATATGAAATTTGAATGAAAGGTGCAAGATTAATAGTTTTATACCCATGCAAAATTCTTCAAAAGAGAATTAATTTTGCTGTTAAAATGGGTGTGTATATATATATATATATATATATATATATATATATATATATATATATATGTCTGCATATATATATATATATATGTATATATATATATATATATATATATATATATATATATATATATATATGTGTGTGTGTGTGTGTGTGTGTGTGTGTGTGTGTGTGTGTGTGTGTGTGTGTGTGTGTGTGTGTGTGTGTGTGTGTGTGTGTGTGTGTGTGTGTGTGTATGTGTGTGTGTGTAAATATATATATATATATATATATATATATATATATGCATATATGTTTATATATATATGCATGTATATGTATATGTATATATATATATATACATTTATATATATATATATATATATATACATATATATATGTGTGCAACACTGAATGGGTCCGAGTGATTAGAGACACATTTTAACAACCGCAATGCTTTTTAATTCTAAGCCATCCAAGGCCAGCATGCTGAAATTGAAATATGGTACTGCCCAGGACTCGAACCCGGCAGGCAACCTCATGACAAGTGCGATAGTGACTTTCCAACTAGGCCATCAAGAGAGATATAAGCTAAGCGCATTATTTCTTATATATTTGTATGCTCGAGTTACATACACATATATGAAATTTTGCGTTCAACTTATCTCCACTATGATAGTACAATTGGAAGTATATGAACGCGGGAAAGTATTTGTACAACACTAAATGGGTCCCAGTGATTAGAGATACATTTTAACAACCGCAATACACCTTAATTCTAAACCATCCAAGGCCAGCATGCTGAAATTGAAATATGGTACTGGCCAGGACTCGAACCCGGCAACCTCATGACAAGTGCGACAGTGACTTTCCAACTAGGCCATCAAGAGAGATATAAGCTAAGCGCATTATTTCTTATGTATTTGTATGCTCGAGTTACATACACATGTATACTTCCAATTGTACTATCATTGTGGAGATGGGTTGAACGCAAAATTTCATATATGTGTATGTAACTATGAACCATTGATTGTGCTCTAGTGACCCCCTGTGGCACGCAACACACCCCTTGGATCAGAGGCAAATTGGTCGAGCTGACTGACTTGAATTATTCAGTCATGCAGGCTTTCAGCCAGAGAGATACAATCTAGGCGGATAGGCGGATATCACACATTTCGTAGCTTTCCCCCGCAGTGCCAGAGTGGTGGTCGCACATGGTCTTCAACGATCCCTGGAATTGTTGGGTTATTAACTCAAAATTACGTCCCCTCGTCAGGCTACGTGGTGGGTGGGGAGTGCGTGAGGGGTGAATTTCTATATATATATATATTTTACATCCAGACATGCGCTACCAGTAGGGGTGGGCTTGCAACCCGCGCCGTCAAATCCAATAATGCCGCTACGCGGGTGGCAGGGGTAGTGCAAACGAGGCACGAACAGGCCCGAGGTGAACTTCAGCCGGGTTCTTTTTATGGGTGCTTGTTACATCCTTTCCTTATCTAAGGACAATCGACTTCACTAGAGTCACCGGCCTTGCCGATGATGCCGTACTTTTGGGGTGTCGTTGAAACTCCTGGTTGCAGCCCTCGAGTCACTGTACAAGGAGACCAGACCTCTTGGACTCTAGGTCTCCTGGGCCAAGACCAAAGTCCTGGCGTTTTGGGGTTTACTGGATAACAGAGTTCAGTCCGTCCATGCATCTGTCACAGGTATTTATGTGAAAAAAATAAAATACCTTTGGTAGTGTCATGCTTAAATGGTGGACTATATCAGATAATCCGTCGAAGAATTTACATGATCCATAGTGCTTTGAATTCGATCTACTAGCCCATATGGTGGTGTCGATATATATACAGGATGGCAAAGATTTAAATCTGCAAGTTCCTTGTGCTCCCTGCCTTATATGGTTGTGAGATATAGAGGCTGAATGTTGATTTGAAGAGACGTCTCGACGTTTTTGAAACCAAGTGCCTTCGGAGAATTATAGGGTATCTCTGGTATGACGGTCTCAGACCAGTAAATGTTCTGCGAGACTCCGGATCTATTACCTTCCTAATTCCTGAGCTTCAGCTCAGCTAAAAGGGCATGTGGTTCGTTTCCCTGATGTGGATTCCAACTCACAGGATGATCTCCACAAAAGGGAACCCTCGGTGGAGGAGAGACAGATAAAGGGGACGTCCCCAGAACTCATAAGAACATAAGAACATAAGAATGAAGGAGACTGCAAGAGACCATAAGGCCTACACTAGGCAGCTCCGTATCCATCACCACCTGTCATCCCCATCCATAAAGTTGTCTAATCGTTTCTTAAAACAACTGATAGTTTCAGCGCTTACTACATGATTACTAAGTTTATTACATTCATCTACCACTCTATTAGTAAACCAATTCTTACCTATTTCCTTTTTAAATCTAAATTTGTCCAGTTTATAACCATTACTGCGAGTCCTGCCCTGTTGTTTTAATATGATGACCTTGTTTGCATCATGACAGGGGGAAGGCCACATATCGTGCCGAAAGTTGTTTTGGGATAATAAGGGTGGCGGTATGGGGGATTGCTCGGAAAATTCGTGGTGTATAATTGAAGGGAGCCCTCCCCCCTCACCATGGCATGTGCTCTCCATTGATAATGATGACGTGTCAATATTTGTAATTACTTCCATAAATATTCACCAATTCCCCTCTGTTAGCTTATTCACTGCTGTCATCAAGAGTGATTGATCACTCTGCTATACATCTAATTTCCAATATTTGACACTCTGGCTATAGACGTAAGTCTCCCTCACCTGAATGAGATCGCTTGGTGACAGAAAGAATAAATGGTAAAGATGTAAAACACAGCTAAACGATTGATGAAGAATAAAATCGCCTGATGGCAGCTAAAATATGCACTAAAGTCATAAAACGCAGAGAAAGGGGAATATGTTCCTGATTTATTCAATCTTCCTCACATTTATCACCCAGAAATCAGCACGTTCCAAGAACGTATACAAGAATGTAAAGCGGTCTTAATCCCTCCCTTACAAGGTAGGATGAGGGAGGAACCTACCCTCGTGTTTTGGCTACCACGAAGCTATTCCAATCTTCTCCGTACTATCCCTTTGTTAATGAGGTTAAAGTGCTAGGCTGCACCTTCCAAATAAAATTACTAATTATATAGCCTATTTTTTTAGTGATTTACTTCCAGTATCTTACCATATTATAAATTAATATAATTGTCCAAATTAGAGACATATTAAAAAGAAAAGGAATATGCCACTCGTAGTAACTCCTTCACTGTAAGACTTCTTTTTCATCCTCTCGGATTGCTTGTGGAGGACATCCGTACCATCCACATCGCCTCTGCTCTTTCTGCCAGGGACATAAAATGCTACCTCCCCTCTTCATCTCCATGGCAACTCGTATACACGTCACAAGTTCACAGGCCTTTGTAACACATTTTTTATGCTGCATGTTCACTTCAAAGTTGAACCATATCATTCATTTCCCCCTTCGCATTCTTCGTTGCTCCCCCTCCCTCCAACTCAACCATCCAAACCCCTCGTCCAAATACTCTTCATTTTCGTCTTGCCATTGTCTTCATCGCTATATCAATCTAAATGACAAGAAGCCCGTGTACTCCCCATGACATCATATATTTTTTTAAGTGAACTGACCTGTTTTTATTATGTACAGATAGGATATCATCATGGTCTACATAGTAAGAATTGGTTCACCTCGTAAAGAAATCGAACGACATGACGTCACACTAGTCGCTCCTCCCTCGCCCTTTGGTCCAAACCACAGCATCGAGTTTAGACTAAGGTCTAGTTTGAGAGGTACACTAACTCTCTAAGGAGTCCCTGCTCTCACTCCTAAATTTAGGTCTGTCACTATATCCTCTGGATACTGGTGCACTAGAGGAATTTCAATTGTAAAATAACCTTTAGTTGTAAGACAACAATCGTACATAAGAACACAAACATGTTAAGAAAAGAAGGTTGTATTTGCATACTTGAGTTCAGGAGTGGAGACCGGACTTTGAGGGTAACTGTCCGCGTGTCTGGCGACAGGCTGACTACCTAACCCAGGAAGTTGTGTAACGAGCGCTCTTGTTGGTGACGCGTAGTCAAAAGGAGGGTTAGGGCCAGAAGTAAGGTGATTGATCACAGAGGTTCTATGGCTTAATCTTTCATGAGATCAAGAGTCATTTAGGTTCTCCGCTATCACAAATAAATAAAGTCGTCTGTCGTCAGTCAAAATAGAACAAGTAACCTCTTCATGAGGTATAATGTAGCTAAATAGAATAGTTTAACGTTTGTTAGAATAAAAACAAAGGTCTCTCAGTACCGAAGAAATTAGGACTTGGCGACTGACGGCTCATAACTTCCCAAAACTGGCTGCCCTGCCAATGTCGTCAAAAGGTTCTGCTGGCGTCATCAAAAATCTAAGCTAACTGACTCACTACCTTACTGATTGGTTGACCTGCAGTCAGACTGGATGTCCTATGATCTAAATAATAACAAATAAATTTACTTTTGGACAAAATCTAATGGTATGACGTTAGACGCGCAAAATGTTAACTCAGCTGCCTCGAATGTGCAAGTCAAAACAGCCGAGTGTCATATTTCCCTATGACACCATATCGTTAGTTTTCTTTTCAAAGTGAACTGACATGTTGTTATTTCGTCCTTGGTAATATCAAGGTCTAAATAACAAAGGGTCAGTTAAATTTAGGAAGAAAGCTAACGATATTACGTCATGAGGAAGTCGATTTGATGCCTCATGACGTCAAGCCGCTAGTTTTCTTTCTGAAGTACATGGACCTCTTATCATTATTCAAACTTTGATAAGTTTCATTGGCGTCACGTCAAATTTCATAAGATATATCATCACAACGCCACGTCATGTGCAGGGAGGTGTGACATATTGGGCATCACTTTGTGTGAATAACAAGAAATTTATGAAAAGGGCAAAAACAAACTGAATTTGGGACTGGCCTGACCGTGCAGTCGATCTCGCAAATGAGGCAGACATACACATACAGTCACAGAGAAGTTAAACGGGGTGTTCTACGCTAAATCTCCAGTGCTCTACCCCTGCCGCTTCTGGCATGAGTTGTGGAGGCAGAGTGAGCTGAATTGGTATTAACAGGCTTTGGTTTAGATCTTGAACTGTCCCAATGGCGTCACACCAACGTTCAGTCTGCGGCCGGTATGATTGTCCCGCCATGCTGATGCGTTGCCGCATCTCACCACAGGGCGTCGGTGGCGTCGACGTCGTGGGCAGCTGCGGCGGCGGCGGTGGCGGAGGCGGCGGAGGTGGCGGTGGTCGAAGCGACGCGATCCGCTTCATCGACGAAGAGAGCGGCGAGTCCGACCTTGGGTTCTCCCTCTCGCCGGCGCATCATCGCAACCGAAGGGCGCACCGCTGCCGCAGCAAAAGCGTCGGCCACCTCAACCACCTGGAAAATCAGCTCCACCATCTAGAAGGGCAGATGTACCATCTGGATACCCATCTGCAACACGCAGACGGTCACCTGCACCCCATGGGCCACCTGCAGAACCTGGACACTTACTTGCCTTTCGCCCGGAGCGGCGCGGGCAAAGCGAACAAGAAGGTAGGGCCGCTGGGCCAAGGTCCGGTGAGAGAGGGTGGGGGGTGGTGGGATCGGAAGGACAGAATAAGGATGTGGGACAGGGAAGCTACTTGAGGGAAAGAACAGGGAAGGAGTGGGAAGAGAAGAACTGGAGGGTGGGGGAATGGGGAAGAGGTCAGGGCAGAGTAGGAATAGGAACTTGGAGTAGGAGACTCAAGAGAGAGTAGTGGCACTAACGTAAAGAGGTATGATGGGACGGAGAAGTTTTCATAGATCGAACAGTGGGCAAGGGACAAGGAAGGGGATGACAGGGGGAAGGAGGATGGGGAAGGGGTGGAGTAGGATTAAGACACACCCTAAAAACCCTAACGAGGGCTGCCCTCTGAAGGTCTGTTTGGCGCCCACAGCGGTGCCTCGGCGGGATGTGCGGTCGGCGGAGAACGCCCCGCCTGCAGGAGTGGGGCAAAAGCCGCAGCCTGGACTCTTCGACCCAGTTTGTCAACCGCCGTCACCACTTCGAGAGCTCGCCGCCACCGTTACCGCCACCGCTACCGCCACCGCCGCATCCACCCCTGCTTCAGCACAGCCAACATCATCACGAGAAATTTGACAATAACTCGCCCAAGACAATCAAGGTTTGCGGTTGCCATGGTTACGGGCTTTGTGAGCTACTACTACTACTGATGCTGTTGCTGCTGCTGTTGTTGTTGTTGTTGTTGTTTCCGCTCACCACCACCACCAAAACCACCACCATCAACACCATCTCCACCACCACTACTACTACTGCCACCACAACTTCCACCACCGCCACAATTACTACTACCATCGCCATCCCCATCACCATTACCATTATCACTACCACCACTATCACCACCACCTTCACCATCCCTATCACCATCATCTTCACCGTCATGACTAGCACTGCCACCATTATCACCGCCAACATCATTACTACCATCACTATCACCATCACTATCATTATCACCAGCATCATCACCATCATTATCACCACCAACATCACCATCACCATTATCACTACTACTACTACCACCACCAACACTACCACTGCCACTGCCACTACCACCACTACTATCACCACTACCATCACCACCATTAAGACATCCACCTCACACGCCTCATGTATTGCCTCTCCTGCCCCCTCGACTTCTGCTTTGCTTGCGACCTTACCTGCCGAAATTCCAGCCACAGCCTCTCCACTCTCCCTGTGCTTGCTACCTCTTCCGCAGCTCTCCATGCCACAACCTCTATCATCCACCACCACTTCACTCCCCTTCTGTATTAGCGGATCGACCAATGCCGGCCACTTCAGAAGAAACTTCCGCTATGCTCTCCGACTCTTCCCCTACTTGCTCTTCACCACTACGTTGTCTCATGACCTGCATCCAGAGTATTTAGCTGCAAACGTCCCATCTCCCGCCTTTCTTCGAAGTGTTCCTCGTCCCCTTCAGATTGTTCTCTAACGGGCACGCCTCTGGTTCTGCATGCATGTCTTTCAACAAAAGGACTTGATTGAAAGTTCAGGTGCGGCTGCACCCAACCTTGTCCAAAGACGAAGTCCCAGGAAAACCAGTCGTACTATTGGGGTTGAGGTACTAGTGCCCTGCCGCGTCCTACATGAGTCAACCTCACGCGCAGAATCGGTGATACCGAACTCTACGGTCCTCATCCCGCCCGGCCCGGCCTGGCAAGTCTCTTCTTCCTTCACCCCCACAGCCCCGTCTCCCGTTCCGGCTCTGTTCTTTTCCTTCTGCTCCTACGCCTTAGTCCAACTCCCGTGTTCTATGCTTTCTTTTGTTGAGTGTACTCG
>NC_134801.1:33534842-33637342 GCF_046742065.1 Oratosquilla oratoria | reverse complement strand
AACAACGTTTGTGAATGTGCTGATGCAGTGAAGTGAGGCACAGTCCTTGTGGTTGGAAGAAGGCCGTTCTTCGTCGAGGTCACTGTGGTTCCTGGCAGCGACGGCGAGGAGGAGGAGGAGGAGGAGGAGGAGGAGGAGGAGGAGGAGGAGGAGGAGGAGGAAGATTGAGCGAGTGTCTTTGGATACGTCTTTACTGAGACGCTTCACGGGTCAAGGAGGGATATTTTCACGTTCAAAATTATAGACTTGTAGCCGTTATTGTTGCTACTCAGAGGACGAGTACCCCTTCTATCGTGACCCAACCCATCCAGGACGTGATCATCCTAGTTCTTCTATGGAATGGAATGGAATGGTTCAAAGGTTGTCAGCATCGCGACTCGAGCCAAATGGTCAATGTTACCCAAACTAAGATTCCGAATTTCCTGTAGTCCAAACGCAGTCCAGCAAGACCAGTTTCTGAGACAGAGAAAAAAGAGAAAGAGAGGGAAAGGGAGAAAAAGAGAGGGAGAGAGAAGAAAGATGTCGTCCATGAAGAAAAAAATCAAGACACCTCCAAGCTGACCTGAATTGACTCATCTCCAACAGTAAACGATTCTTCTTGCCACTCGAAATCAGCCCATCTAAATGAGAGAAATGCCCTCATAGAAGGATATTTAGAATCATTCCACTGATCATACCAATAGAGCAAACTTGATTTATCTTAATGTAATGAAGTTCATGCAACCGCTAAGGCAGAATAACCAAAAAGACAATGAATCAAAGTTGATTATTTTAAGAAAAGATTTTTCAAAATCTTATCCTGTACACGGTTGCCAATAAGTATGAATTGTTCATATTAAAATTGTGCTAAAGATATATGTGTGGGAGACACAATCCCGCTAGTACTAAGAAATTGCCTCAGTCCCATAACATGCATATAAAACTCATGGGAAAAAAATCACCAACCCACCCCCACGCTGTGGGAAGTGAAAAACCCTTGGCAGGGCAAAACCTGTAAATTGCGGCAAGCCACGTTTGTTTTTGTTTTTTACAAAAGGAAACACACAAACACGCACGCACACACACACACACACACACACACACACACACACACACACACACACACACACACACACACACACGAAGACACAAACTCCACTCGATGGTGTACTGGTACCGTTCTTGGCCGCCAATTTAGCGATCCGTGTTCGAATCCCGCCCAAAGCTGAAAAAAATTCATATCGCTGCACACTAAGAGCCGGCACTCCAACGCTTGTAGCCATCATTGAGTTGTATATGCGCGCGCGCGCGCGCGTGTGTGTGTGTGTGTTTTGTGCGTATCCGCGCGTTTGTGTGTGTGTGTGTGTGTTTGTACGTTTTTGTGTATGTGCGCGTTTGTGAGTGTGTGTGTGTGCGTGTGTGTTTGTGTGTGTGTATTCACCTTGGTTTTTGGATCACGTGTTGGACTCGTGATCGACAGCTATTTCCCTCCCGGAAGAGAGCTCAGAGCTCGTATGACCGATCTATGGGTAATGTTATGACCTTACACACACACACACACACACACACACACACACACACACACACACACCCAACTCCCCGCCCACGAGAGTCGGAGTAATGACCCGAAGCGCAGCGATACCGAAATAATTTCGGCCCTGGGCAGGATTCGAACCAGGTACTGCCGCCCCTCCGTACTGGCATCCAGTACTCTATCATCAACCGCGCCATCGAGTCGTGTGTGTGTGTGTGTGTGTGTGTGTGTGTGTGTGTGTGTGTGTGTGTGTGTGTGTGTGTGTGTGTGTGTGTGTGTGTGTGTGTGTGTGTGTGTGTGTGTGTGTGTGTGTGTGTGTGTGTGTGTAAGGTCACATCGTTACCCATAGATCGAGCCATATATGTTCTCTGAGCTCTCTATTCCAAGTCAACACGTGATCCAAGGCCGTGGAGAATCACACACACACACACACACACGCACACACACACACACACACACACACACACACACACACACACACACACACACACACACACACACACACACACACACACACCATGGATTTTGAGTCATCCGGATAATAGTAAGATTGAACAATATGTAGAAGACTGAAACAGGTCACAGGAGACATGAGAGAACGAGGCGGCATGAAAATGAAGCTCAAGAAATACAGAGGAACAAAGATATATCGCAGGCAGAAACATTAAAGCTTAGTAGGAGCCTGTGAAACCCTATTTTAGATTTAGCACCAAGCTGAAATTACTTGGTATCAAACCAGACTTCTGCACTGTGAGACTCACTTTAGGCCAGTTACCAACATATTTCGTGAACGTCAACTCCGAATTATGGATACGGGGCACGTTTCTCTGGTGTTGGTCTTACTCACAGGGTTCCTGTCTCCCCAAGAAACAACCGTCGGTAGAGGAGACGAAGGAGACGCCCACAGAATTGATGGCTGCTGGGGCAAGCTAATCGAACCTGCCGAGAGTTGTTTGGAATGGAAAGGGTGGTTGCATGGGAGCTTGCTGCTCGGAAAGACCGTGAAGGGGACTGGCGTCGGCGTGTGAGTGAAGTAACGCGCTTCCTGGCGTATGCACCTCAAGGATGTGCACTGAACAACGCCATGTTTACGCGACCGTGCCGAGTCTTCGATTTCGCGCATGCGCGTTACTGAGTCTTAGGGATTGTTGCTGACTACCTAGATAGTGTTGATGACGTTTAGTGCGCAGGTTTCGGAAACGATTTGTCGTAAACCTCGAAAAAATACACCAAAATGATATACCTCACAAAAATCAAATCACATACGAGATAAGCCAGTATGGTATATATCTCTAGATCAGTGGTCCCAAACCTTTTGTAGGTTGAGGGCTACATCTGTCATTATAAACACAGCGGAGGACTCCTTCCCCCAAGAGAGAAGTATATATATATACATATATATATATAATATATATATATATATATATATATATATCTATATATATATATATATATATATATATATACATATGTATGTATGTATGTATGTATATATATATGTTAAAATGAAGGAGGTTTCACAGTTTTCTGGTTGACCCTTGCGGGCGCATATTAGGGTCCCGAAGGCGCCATAGCGCCCGCGAGCTACAGGTTGGGAAACACTGCTCTAGATGGTGTGTACAAACCCACACATAACGACATGTACAATGGCAAACAACTGATAAAACTATAGGAGGGAGAATATTTTTGTTCACATTTAACTAGGATGTATTGGTATTAAAAGTGTTTAGAGCCACTTACAGTCAGGCAGCATCTTAACAAAAGTGTACAAGAGTTTGTTTATCCAGATGAATTAATACGACACTTTTTTGTTGTACCAGTGACAAAGATTACATACCAGAAAGCGAGGAAATTATTTTCCCGACTACATATACGGACACTCGTATAACTCAGCAAATGATTACTAGTGAAGGCTGACATTTACGCCCAATAGCACGAGTTGATATGAAATAAGAATAATGAAACTGCTGATTATCTAGAACGTCGAGCCAAGATCACCTGATGTAGGTACAAGTTAGATGTTTTGATTTTATGTAGTGTGTTTAAGAACTTTAGTATACAAGTTTTGTCCATGTCCAGGGAAGGAAGGGGTGGGAGGGCGGAACGTCATCGTGTGACGTCAAATCGCCTTGCCCGGGATCCGAAATCAAAGAATGTCTGATTGCTACCTTCTACCTGGTGTCATGACATATCGACTCCAAAGACATTAAAAATACAACATTATGGGTGGCACATGATAGAAAATGCACATCGGTTGAGGGACATAGCGGATATTTATAGATTTGCACAGTTTTCACATCTAATGTATCTTATCCAAGACGAAGACACCTTACCTAACTTCACAAAAATTTACAAGGGTCGTAACCTAGCCAAACTTAATCTAGCCTAACTTAACCTGCCGTAACCTTGCAAACACGAGAGTTTAACGCATGGCATTATAGGCAACATACTGTTTTGCTACCAATTTAAGAATTATATCGCAACATACAGAAATATATCAATATACTCGTATAATTCGTAAAATAGTGAGTTGGTATTTAAACCATGTTCAAATGGGGAGCAAAATAATTGTAAACAATCAAATTAATTCTTTGATTACGTAAAGAGAAAAAAATATGAATGAAAGGTTTTGACCGAATATCAGCATAAAGGAGGGCAAATAAGCTAAAAGAGGAATAAAAAAAAACAATGAAAAAAAAGAAAAGAAGGGCAGCTTCTGCTTTTCGGTCAGTCTTGTATGCACTGCCGCACCCATTCTATATTCTCCGAATGAAAGTTTTCACCAGTTCCATAGGTACATTTAGAGACTTGTAGCTGATGAATATAAGAATAATCACCAAAACTGATTTAGCTGTGAGACAAATCAGCACCGGAGTGACGAGAAATTTCATGAAAGGAAAATGAAAAGTCATTTGGAGAGAACACTCGATGAGAAAAAGGTCAATTATGTCTCCTCAGGGTCCAGTAGTAGTGCCAGATATTTATTTTATAAACGGCCCCAATAGATTAAACGTATCATGGCTAATGGACGAATATGTTTGTTAGCGACGCCAAGTTACAAAGGAAAATAACGCCAAATGATTGCACGAGTTTTTGTAATCAGACTTGGATCAAACTAATCATGAAGCCAGAAATAAGCAATGGAATTTAATACCAGCAAATACATTGTGATATATGTGGAAGAGCACAAGTATTTCTTAGGTGACATCATGCAGACAAGGAGAAGAATTAAACCTAGAGAAAGGAGTTATATTCCTTAAGGGTTTTGGTCTAATCAAACGCAAGCAACGCGTGCGAGCGTGCCTGTAGTGGACAGACAGATCTTTCACTCAGTTACATCGATTTGAACATGATGAAGGCACTAGTTACACACTACCAAAAGTCGAAACTAGAATGTATACATGCGCACACACACACATACAAACACACATACACACGTGTATGTGTAAGGTCACAGTATTATCCATAGGTCGGGCCATATACGGGCTCTGAGCTCTCATCCGATAGGGTAGCTGTCGATCACGAGTCCAACACATGATCCAAGATAGTGGTGAATCACAAACACGCACACAAGCTAGGTATGATGGAGAAAAATGTCTCATGATTACAACTCCTTTCCTGTGTATTCCAAGTAAATAATTAAGCCAATGAAATTAGGCAAACAAAGATACAGAGAGCGGGACAATGAGCGTAGCTCCCCTTCCCGTAAGATACAACTAGGTAAATACACACACACATACACATACAAACATATGTATACACAGATACACACACACACACACACACACACACACACACACACACACACACACACACACACACACACACACACACACACACACACACACACACACACACACACACACACACACACACACACATATATATATATATATATATATATATATATATATATATATATATATATATATATATATATATATATGCAAAGTAGACCACTTTGGAAAAAGAAACTAACGAAGCAGAGCGCTTTCGTATATTACATCTTCAGTGCAACAAGTACATATATTGTGTATATATATATATATATATATATATATATATATATATATATATATATATATATATGCGCACGCATATACATACACATATACATGCATATACATGTACATACTATACACATGTCCGTCGTAGTGAGTGGACGAAGATAACCCCGGAAGAGAGGAGCAAACAACACAAGTAAACAATTTCTAGAAGGTTCAGAAGATGAGACGAAAGGAAGTATGGGGCCCAGTTAAGTGAAAAATTGGAAATTGAAATAATACATTAAATATTGCATTTGATAATAAGTAGTGGAATGTGACACAGTGCAAATTATTAGGAGGGGAAAACTACAATTCGGAAGGTAAGTGAAATCATAATTTGACAATTATGTTGACCGGAGAAGAAGACAGTAGTATTAGATTTGATATTTTCGCAGATCAAGACCAGGATATTGATAACAGAAGAAGCATAAGTGTGATTAGTATTTTACAACAACAAAAAACAAACAAACAAAAACAACGACCACGCTTAGACAAATAGATGAATAATAATGAAAGACATGATATGAGCAAAGAATATGCGTGCGCTAAATAAGCATATAACAGACAAAAAGGCGAATATACAGGCGCTGCAATATCATGTAAGTGATATGACAAATTAAAAGAAATCCGTAAGAGAAATTTTGAAAACTTGAAAGTACAGAACTTGGAGTACAGAACAGGTGTACTTGACCTGCACGACAGCCAAAACGTTTTAAAAAAAAAGTGAAAGATAGATGGATAAAATTACTTAGAGGAGAGGGGAATCTTGGTTGACAGTTAATTTGATTCAGAAAAGGATAATCATGTGTAACCAGCCTAATAAGTTTCTACTCGAAAGTGGCTGATGAACTGTAAGAATGGGCGAGCTGGATGGAATGTACGTATCTGGATTTAGAAAAGGTTTTGATGGGGTGACGCACAGAATATTAATATTTGAGTTAGAAAACGTATAACTTAATGGGAATACATAGGAGTGGAGATCTTTTTCTAAACAAACGGATACGAACACTGGTGAAAGATGGGCTGAAGAGAGGTGACTAATGGAGTACAAGACTAGATTACGACACCTGTAATATTCTTACTCTATATCAGTGATATAATAATTGGAATAAGAGAAAATGTAATCACTGAAGACGAAGGCGTGAGATGATGAGTACCGAATATGGTTGTCAGGCCAAGAAATGAATTGAACAAATTTACGGTATAATCCTGGTGGGAGACTAATTGCAAAAGATAAATTATGAAGAATAGGAAATGGGTGGTATAAGTATTTGTGGGACATTATTTTATTAACTACTCCAGTGGAAAACACACTGACCTAATAGATAAAAAACGTTACCAAAGGAAAATAAGAAGAAGCTTCAACAAGACTGGACTTGATACTCGAAAACTTGTTCCCCATAGAAAACGGTGACCATGTCACGTTTGAATTCAAATTAGCAGAGGGAGAAACGGAGACGACGAGGAGGCAAATACAATTTTGGGAACACAAACTTCTCCGGTTTAAGGATTTTTTAAGCAAATTGGAAGTATATAAATGTTAACGAAACTAAGGAGAAATGGAAAATATCTCTAGGACACGGGGGTGAACAGTTTTATGCCAAAGACTAGTGGAAAGAAAAATAATCTTAAAGAATGCTTTAATAAAAAATGCGAAAATGCAACAAAATCCAGATGTGTCAGAGAAAAAATGGAAGAAGAGAGGAAACAAAATAACTATAGAAAGAGAAAGTAAAAAGGGGTTAGTCATTATTACACGAGAATCCGTAAAGCTAAAGAGAAAATTGAAAAAGAGTATTACAGATTAGGACAAAATCAAACGTAAACTCTTCTACAGGTTTGTTAACGGTAAACTGAGACAGAGTTTGACAGTAGACGGAAAAGTTTTTGAAGAAACACCAGCACAGGCTAAAATAATTAACAGAAGATTTCAATCACTTTTCACCAAAAAAATTTTTAGTAGAAGAGGGAGGCGTAGACAGTAATGTCAAGTTATTTTGTCAAGTTATTTGGAATAAATGTGGAATTAAGGAAAATGGCTAAAGACTTTGAAACAGCGGACGTGAGAAAAAATCCAGATTCTGAAGGACTCTCAACTTAAATACTTAAAAAGTGCAGAGGCTAGTCGCTAGATAAGATTTACAACCTAATTGTATGCTCACTGAAGGAAGGAATAGTACCAGAGGACTGGAAATAGACTAATGCAGTACCAATTGATAAAGGAGAAATTAAAGAGAAAGCATTGAGCATTGATCAGCATGATGCCAAAATTACGAGTATGTGAAAGGATTTTAAAAGACGAATTGATTAAATATCGTAAAGATAAGAGCATTTTGGTGGATATCCATTTTTATCATAGAATTGGAAGATCACGTATATCAAAAAATCAAAGTTTTTAATCCAGAGTGGCTGATGTGCTACAGGAGAGAGGGTATTCGGTGGACTATAGGAGTATGTTTGGATCTATAGAAGATATATTTTGACAAGGTACCTTACAACGGAATTTTGTTGAAATTACAGCATATTGGAGGACATAGAAACAGATTCACTGAATTTATAAAAGAGTTACTGAAAAACCGGTACATGAGAACAGTAGTGAAAGATGAGAAGTCTTGAGGGAGGGGGGGGTGTGACTAGTGGAGTTCCACAAGGGTAGATTCTCGCACCTGTAATGCTCTTAATATACATAAATGACACAAGGGAAGGCATAGCTACACTAACAGTATATATATATATATATATATATATATATATATATATAGATAATATATATATATATATATATATAGAGAGAGAGAGAGAGAGAGAGAGAGAGAGAGAGGGGGGGGAGGGAGGGAGGGAGAGAGAAAAAGAGAGAGAGAGAGCCAATCGTGGAAAATTAAGTTCGATGTCAAAAAATGTAAAATATAGGAAATGGTAAAAGATGAAAAGATCGTCAATGAATCTCACAATTGGAAATGAATAAATTACAGGAACTTGACAAACATAACAGCAAGATCGTGAGCAAAATACAGGTTATTGATGAACATAAAAGTGGCCTTTTATTGTATGGATGAGACGATACAGAGACAGAATGTCTGATCCACCCTAGATGCATCTTAGGTAGCAGTGCAGTGGTGTCCGCGTGCAGTGGAGGATATAAACAATAGGTTGAGATTGTACAGAGAACAGCAGCCAAAGAAAGGCGTGTCTTAAGAGTTTGGAGAGAAAGATGTCTGGGGGGCATGTTGAGTTGGTATGAGCACCAGGAGGTAAATAAAAAGTGATAGGTCACACAAAAGGGTACGTGAATTAAGGGTGATTGGGAGAGGGAGAACAGATGGGGTTGAAGTATAATGGATTGCTTCAAGAGTAAGAGAATAACAACGGATGGCATACAAAGAAAGGTGAAATACACAGAAAAAAGTGAGAGGAAGCGAGAAGAACAAAGATGAGGTCGCTTGTGAACTTTAGAACGAAGTGCATAGCGAAGAGAAGGTATGAAAACGAATTGGGAACAATGTTGCGCGAGTGCTCAAACACACACGAACGTGCACCCGATCACTCACGGAGAAAACCAGGCCTTACCATTACTTCCCTATAACATATCTCTACAAAAAACACATATTCATATCATAAGCCAAACATGAAAGAAGAGACCAAAGAACCCAGTACTAAACCACGTAACCCCCCAAAATATAAACCCAGACAGGAGAAGGGGGAGGTGGTGATTAACAACCAAGACACCACGAACGGGACACCTACTCTCCTGAATTCGGACCATCGCCCAGCTTCAAAGCTTCCTTTATTAGACAGCACATTTTTACTCTGACTGGCGCCAGATATGCTTTGTTCATATCTAGTCTATCTCAGTTACTCCGGGTGACACCTTTTCTTTATGTTGCCCTTGCTCCAGCAACACACGGCACTCGTTTCTACATCTAATACAAACAACAACATCTCTCCTCTGAGAGATCCGCGTGCTAGCCTGGGGCCGTTGTCGACAGCTACATTTGGAACTGAGTAAGAATCAGTACTGTCAATGTACCTGTTGAACTCCAACATATGTGTTCTTTTTTATATATCTTACTTCTTCCTACACCTGAATTCTATATGATTCCACTTTTTTCCCGTTATTTTATTGTATTCATTACTGGTTTCATTCTTTATTTGGTACTTTGAGCGAAATTATTCGTATCTGTTGACGACAGGGACGGGGCAATCCCCAAATAGTTGTCCTCGTTCTTGGCATGCCCTTCTGGTCGTGTTTATGTCGGCCATCGTCCCTCCTGGTTATCTTATTTAATATTATAATCATCCTCGAGAACGTTGCGATATTTGTGTGACCAAGATTTAGGAGAAACTGGTCTTGGAAGCTTGGGCGCTTTGGTCAGATGCGTGGTTGTTGTTTGTCCCGTGGTTCTGCGCGAGGCAGTTTCTGGAGGACCAAGTGAACAGGTCTTGGCAATGGACAAATTTCATGATCGATCACTGGGAATAATGATAAACGATCATACTTATTCTTGATTTATTGCATCATATGTTGCCATTGATCTCGAATCTTTTACGATTAGATTTGCAAAAATTAGTCACGTAGTAGATCTTGGTCAAATGATTTAATGATTCAGGGCTGTAATTGCTATTATGGATATCATTATGCTACTAGTAAACTCGTTGTTGTTCTCACTGTTGCAATGTATTATCATTCTTTGAGGTTTTCTTGTGAAATGGTGTCCTTCCTGAATTGTAACTCTTCCACTTTCTATTTCTTTCGACCTACCTTTACTCTGTTTTCTCCCCCTTTTCAATCTCCCCTCATTTTCTTTCATCCTTTACTACTTTCTTCCCTTAGACACCCCTCTTTTCGTAATGATAGCGATTATGATAAAATTGACAAGGTTTGATGTTAGGAATCTAGACGCTAATGATGGTGACATTCACTCACCACAGCGATGGCGACAGCAAAAGTCATCATCATAATCATAATGACATCGACGACGACGACGACGACAGCGGTGACGCAAATAATGACTCCATTGGCGACGACGACGAGGACAATGGTGATAATTGATCATGATGACTGTGATGTTGTTGATAGTGGTGGTGATGGTGGTTATGACAGTTTTGATGACGGCGATCGTATTCATTAAGTAAAATTAGGCCTCTGAAAGCTGCGAATCCACCAAGGCCCGAGAGGCCCGGCACGGGTTGGGCGCGGGCAGTGTGCGGGCCATCATTTGAAATAGCGATAAGGGTTTAGCACATAAACTCTGATGTGTTTTGGCAAAGACTTCAATAAGAGACGATGCTGACCTCAGTCTTTCATTCCATCCTCCTAATTCTTTTCCGGTATTGCTTGATGTGCGACCTTCTAGCACGTTGGTCCCAGTTGACCTGTATTTGTAAGACTTCTGTAAGACACATATTGAAATGTAGGAGTTGCACCTTTCAAATTACTTATCTGATCAGTACAACAGCGAGTTTGATATTCCTTGTAACTTATCTTAATAATCTTGCCGAAGTATTTTGTAATGGTGACAAGATTTATGGAACTTTAATCTAGCTATCCCACTGAAAAGAAATTTTGAAAGATGGAATCCCTACACTTTGTGGCAAATTCCATCCCCTGTGATTCTTTAAAGGTGCAACCCCCGGCCCTACTTTCAGTCTGATTATAGATCTAATTCTAGGTCTGCAATGTGGACTCCTTGTACAACTAACCTTTGTATAAAGAATATAACTTACTTCTCTGTCAGCCGTCCGTGTTGGAGCGACCATATAGCTGATATTATTACAAATATAACTAGAATAATTGTGACTGCAGCATGCTTTTGGGGATAAGGTTTATATAACAAGATTTCACCATGGAAAGGAAAAGAACAATATGACATCTTGGGGAGATGTGATAGTCCACTAACTCTTTCCATGTCTCCTCTTGACCTATATAGTATAGTTAAGTTATAATTTCGTGTAGTTTTCTATGCGAAACGAAATGACCTGTTGTTAATTAGACTTTATTTGATGGATTTTGGCTTTATCAATATCACCATAACGACTGCGTATACCACTGGTACCAAACATACCGTTTCCACAATGACTAACCTCTAATAAGTAACGATGTACAATGCATGGAGGTGATATCATTATGATAAGGAGGATTATATAGACAGTAATCAACACCACTGCTGTAACTTTTGGAAAACAACCACTGAGGTAAGTGCCGGCATTAGATCCAGAAGACTTCTATTTCAAAATGTGGAAAAATAAAGTTAGTCATAAGGCATGAAGAGAAGGAAAGAACAGTGAAATGGGAATAAACATGAAGTATGTTGATCACCTGAAGAAATCTTATAATTTCTTTCCATTGCATGCAGTGTCACTTTTTATTCTATATGGGGTAGTGCCGATTTTATCTCCTTGGAAGTCAAGACACTCCCAACAACATTAAAGGAATAGAATATTCAATATTAGTAAATAAAAAAAGAGTTTAAAATGGTTATCTGAATTAGATATATTTTATTAATTAACACCGATTCGTTTAACCCTTTCACTGCTGGGCATCAGATGTGTTTCCCCGTCGCAACATTTTGAAATTTTGAAAAAGACATTTACTTCCATGCAGTTCTTGAAAAAAGATATATATATTTATATATTTATAAATATATATATATATATATATATATATATATATATATATATGTGTGTGTGTGTATGTATATATATATATATATATATATATATATATATGTACATATATGTATATATATATATATGTATATATATATAGATATATATATATGTATATATATATATACATATATATATATATGCATATATATATAAGTATATATGTATATATATACATATATATATAATAAAATATCATAAATACTTGCATTTTACAAAGGATTTACAAAAGCGGAGCATGCCGACAGGAGACCTTTTGGTCCATATCTAGGTCGGATGCGATAAAAATCATAATAATAAATTAATAAAAATCTATAATAATGTAAATAACAAATAAAATAAATAAATGCATAGGTATAGTTAAACAATAAACAAACAGGTAAATAGTAAATAATAATAAATTGACATATAACTAATAATAAATGAAAATCAGACAGACAATTGATAACAAAACAAAAACAAATACTATAAAATAAATTATAATCATCACAACATCTTGCTTAGGTGTTTAAATGATTCTTAAAGCTTCGAACTGAACTACATTGCACTACCTGTGCAGGAAGTTTATTCCATTCATTAACTACACGGTTGGCAAAGTTGTTTCTACCTACTTCCAAATTGAATCTATTTCCGGACAGTTTGAGACCATTGTTTCTTGTCTGATTCTCATTCAATGTGAAATTTTTGTCACTTTTGATGTTGTCAATTCCCTTTAAAATCTTAAAGATCTGTATCAAGTCACCTCTGAGTCTACGCTTTTTTAGGGAAAACAGATTTATATGTTTTAGTCGATTTTCGTATGATTTATTTTTTATATTTGGAATCAGTTTTGTGGCTCGCCGTTGTACTTTTTCCAGTCTGTCAATGTCTTTAATGAGATTCGGTGACCATAGGGAAACAGCATATTCCAAATGTGGACAAACTAACGATTTATATAGCTTGTTAATGAGTGATGGACTTTTGAAATCAAAAGATCGCGCAATCAGTCCTAGAATCTTATTTGCTTTCTCAGAGGCTGAAATACACTGCTTGGATGATTTGAGGTCGTTACTGATAATTACGCCGAGATCTTTTTCACTATCCACTTTTGTTAACGAATTTCCAAATAACTTGTAATCGTACTTACTGTTATTTTTACCTATGTGCATTACCTTGCATTTACTTGTGTTAAATTTCATTGGCCACTTTTCAGACCATTGCTGTAATATATCTAAATCTTCTTGAATATCTAATTGGTTTGAGTGATCATTTGCCACTCCGCACAGTTTTGTATCATCAGCAAATTTGGAAACAGTAGATTTTAGTCCATGGTCTATATCATTTATATATACTATGAATAGAAGTGGTCCAAGATCGGAACCCTGAGGAACTCCACTTGTAACATTTTTCCATCTAGAAGTTTTTCCATTTAAAACAACTCTCTGTTTTCGACCATTCAACCAATTACTAGTCCAACCTAATAGGCTACCACTTATTCCGTGTAAAGCTAATTTAGTAAGTAGTCTTTCGTGTGGGACGGTATCAAAAGCTTTTGCAAAGTCTAGATATATTAAATCTATATTGTTTTCTTTGTCATAATTCGAGATAACTGTAATAGCCATAAAATGTCGACGGCAGATACTCTATAATTGAATTCTGAAAAATATTGAAACAAAATTTATAAAATTCTAACTTGAATATTATATTAGAATATATTTTGTTTATATAAAATTAATTATTGTTACAAATCGAAGCTGCAAACCTAAGAAAAAGAAAATTTATTGAGACATGCAAGTTATTAACCGAAAATACATAAAATGTACTATGTACAATGTCTATCTCTAAATATGTATGTATGTACATATATGTATTATATATATATATATATATATATATATATATATATATATATACACACAAACACACACACACACTTTTTCTAGCAGTGATTGATTGTAACCTTCATTCTACTCTGTGGACGACTTACTTCCCCAAGTCTCCTCAACCTCTTCAAGATTAGATGAATTATGTAGTCCTCGTAGTAAAGCTGCGTGTAGCCTACATTGATTTTCTCTCACACAGAGGTAGGTGAGGAATAACCCCTTCCAAGAGGAGATAGTACAAACACTTGACTCGGAGTTCAAGAGCGAAAAAGAAAAAAAGAGAACGCTTACATCTATCTCAGCCCCTGTTAAGCTTCTGGGGAACCAACCATGTGTCCTTGTTTTACGGGAGCTGATCTTACCTTTTTCGGTGTTTTGAAACTTACTACTTGTTTATTTTTGCTCTCCTGTATCTGTCACGATGAGTTTCTATTGATGGCAGGCTCGCCTCGCCTTTAGATGTGGCTCTGGGTCAACTCGCGAGGGGGTAGTATTGTTTCAGGGATCCATTTCCTCAAGCCCAACAAAGAAAGTCATTAACCTGCTGATTGCCGTCCTATTGCTTTGACTAGCAGTATAAGGAACTTTTAAACGTATGAGCAATGCCAGACTTATGCGAATTTTTATCATCTTGTCATATTTTGCTCCCTTCTACTACGCCACTATAGCTTCCGATAAGCCTCTGAATCATTTGGTTTGAATGGAAATGTATATAAAGACAGTTTTCGCCAGTAAAGGGGTTATCACACTTTGCTATTTTTCCTCCCACATCCTACCTCCAACCTCCATTTGAATGACTGGAATGGGTTCGCTTACAGAAGTTTAAACTTATGTAAGAACATTTCAACAATATGCCTAATATTCGTATAGGACTACAATCTCTTCGTTCATCATTCAGCTTTGCTATATATGACGGAAAGATAGTTTGATATTTGGAGATTTGAAAAATAAAATATCGTAACCGAAGTCGTTTTTACTCAAACGAACTCTCAACTGTTGGCGCAGGTGAAGCCCGTGGAAGCCTAGTGTGATAACCTTTTACCCAGTCGTATTATTTTCACCGCACAAGTGGATTATCTCGACTAAACTCTTTCCTGCCCTACGCCGCCGAATGAAATAGTCTGTCACTAACCACGACATAATCCTTTATGATGCTAAATTGGTTCCTTTGAGCAGTTAATGATTAATTAGTGTAACGATTTACTTTGTCTAACGATTTTGATTTTCAAGTTTATTCTAACGAGTTAATGTTATTTGGTATAAATGATTATACCCAAGAAATCCACCTTACCAAAATCTCATACAGTTTGGCTCATATTCTCCTTGCTGTTTCACGTGATTTTGCTTTGCCAGCCAGTATGCCAGCCCGACTTTGCTCTTAGTCAGTGTCATACAGCATTTGGTAACTGATGCTAGATTTTCATTTCACATTCATTTTGCTCCTGATAAGAAGAATGACCTCCTAGTGGCAGCCAGGAAGTGGCAGCCAGGAAGTGGCAGCCAGGAAGTGGCAGCCAGGAAGTGAAGGTTAATATTTTGAGATCTTGCAACCCGCTTCACCTCATCTTCCTACTTAAGGAGAGGATAGCAGGATCTCGAGGCTTCGAGAAGAGGAAGACCAACTGTTGCACCAACACCACCACGTGTTGCTCCTGGGGACATGCTCCCATCTAGGAGTTACCAAGAGTGAGTGACTGAGACAGATGTCACATTCAGACACTATCAACTTTCCCTCCGATAATGACTTCATCCCTTCACAACACTAAAAAGCCCTTCGGTCATGGTGAGTGATGGTGGGGAAAGGAAAAAGAGATTTCTGGAAAGCCCGAGTTGCAGTCCACGCGGATGGTGGTGCAGGACAGTGGTCGTTTTGTAATGAGATAACGGGCATTATGATTCGGTAGCAACAACCGCGCAGCCCAGTATAGGATCCAACCTGCTCACTCGACATTGTGAGGAAGGTCACCCAAATATAGTATGAATGATAATACAGTCAAACCTCTTCAAAATGGACCACTAGGGTTAAGGGTGTCCGTCTTAGCCGATCGTTTGGTTTAATCTTTGGGCCTATTTATAGGCAAATACAATACCTATTGTACGGTATACATTACACCATACACTGCACACAATACTCAGCTGTATCCTTTACGACTCGCATACGTTACCTTCCACCAAGAGACGATGTTTTAGAACCAGCATCCACATTATACTTCAAAGAAAAAAACAATGAGTTTATCCTTTACTTTGCGTATCTTTGATACATTTTTTTACTCCGTATTCTTGACACATTTTTGCCACCGATGCACCGGCCTCTAGTTTTCTAATAAGTTCTAGTTTCTGGTTCACAGATAAGGCCACATTTCTCTGAGGAGTCGTACTAGTACCCCTTGAAGACATGGTGAAAAACTCAAGTCTGGACTATGCCTAGTCACAGAAATATCCGCGAAAAATGCAAAGTAATAGAGCATAATGTTGCGGAGTGACAGAGGTAAACACGCTTGAGTGGTGGTGGTATTGGCGGGAGAGCTGAAGATACTCAGACGAACAGTAGCTCGCTTAACCCATAGAATACGATGACGCCAATGTTGGCGTCATGAGGCGCGTGTGGGTATGCAAGGATGCCAGTGTCGACGTCCTGATTATATTTATTTTGTAGTTGAGTAACCCCAGTATTCTATGGACAGGCTTGATCGCATTTCCTGTGGTTATCAACATCCGGGGTGAAAAAGGAGTATTACAGCTCAGGGCCCTCAGATTGGGGTGGGGACATATGCCATCGGACGGCACTTATAGGGGTGCTGACAGAATAATTATAATGAAAAGAGGTCAAAGAAGCCCTGAAAAATTTACCGTAATCGACGATTTTGCATTAGAATAAACAAAATGCGAAATATTTCCATTATGTTTTCCGCAATAGGGGCATTAAATACAAAAATGATTTTTTTTTTTTTATTATTATTATTATTTTGCAAGCCAATGGCTAAAATAGGCAGCAAGGGTTGGTGGAGGTGGGAGATGGTGATGGGGGGGGGGGGGGCATCACTGAAAACTTTGACCCAGGGCGGCACTTAGGCATGTAAGGGCTCTGTTACAGCTGTAACTTTATATTCTATAACGCGCGTATTGTGATGCATCATCGAATCATCGTACATCAGGCAGCGCCTCCTTAACTCGGACGATGTCCGTCTTATCTGATATCCGGGTTAACGGTGTCCGTCTTACCGAGGGTCGACTGTAGTACTAATAATAATAGTGATAAAAATAGTGATGATAATGATAATAACAATGATAATAATAATATTGTCATCGCCGTCTGTTGTAGTCGTCGGTCGTGAGGTACAGAGGTAAAGGAGGAAGTAATAATGTTACGCACCACGCTTGTCTTCTTTATTCTCTTAGTTCGGTCTTACAACAGACGGTGTGAAGGTATATATCTGGCTGTATATGTGATGTGGTATGGTGTGGTGTGGTGTGGTGTGGTGTGGTGTGGTGGTTTCTGTAAATCAATTCAACATTGTAATTTACATTCATAATCAAGCTATCAAAATAGCACTATATTCAACCATGACAAACCTCTATAATTCAATAATTAGTACATGATAAACTGTATGTTTCATACCATTATTTTCTTTCTTCTTCCGCCCCTTCAATATTCATCACTCTATACTTCCGTGATCCGTTCCTATTCAATTAAATCACGTATTTCTCTAATTAACATAACGTCCACACTAACTCTTGGTTATATTTTCAAATATTTCATAAGTCAAATTACATAAGAAAATAATAATTCACTCTGCTAATGCTTACCAATTATGCTTCCTATCACACACCCGAAGGTGTTGTCACTTTGACAACTAGACACAGAAAGAACAATACTTGTACGTTCCTCACGAAGAGGATGGGGCACTACTTTTTTAGCGGAGGAATACCAAATTGAAAGGATCCACATTAAATATATATAAGTCACGTTCTACTCAACATTCTCCCTTTCATATGACTTCTTTAATTCTATTTCATTTTATAACATAGTTAATTATTCACTACAATACATCAACTTCGACCAAGACAATATACATAAATTGTACATACAAAGAAACCGCATGCGTAACAAAACCAGATTATGATTTACATTAGACTCTAGCCTCCTTTACATGTCATAGATATTTTCTCATATCCACCCAGACATAGTACTTTGTACTATACATACATCAAATATCGTAAACCATGATTTGTAATTAATTTTAGTACATACCATTGTCAGTACACTTGAATATTATACAATTGGTGCTTAACACAGATCTAGCACCAGCCATGATTAGTAATTAACCTCGATACATATTATACTTTATCTGTAGAACATCATACATCAAAATATTCTTATACATAGTGCAATCGGCACTCACAAATAGTAATAATGTGTATACATTGTGACGAATGTGGATAGCCCGTGTTCCCTTTACCTCCTATCCACAATAATAATGATAATAATAATAATGTGTATACATTGTGACGAATGTGGATAGGAGGTAAAGGGAACACGGGCTGAGGGGAATACTTTTATTCCTGACTAGTTTCGCCTGAGTGGCTTCTTCAGAGGAATAGAGTTTGAAGTCAAGTTGGTCAATATATATGGCATAAAAAAGGAACATAGCAAAGCGTCAGGTTTGTCCCCCACTTGACCTCATCTGTCGGTGTGACGAGTTATCGCAGCGGGTGGACCAATTATCCGCCTGTTGGTATTCGCGTGGCTGAAATGTCCGTCTGGATCAAGGGCTTTGTGTTTATTGTCCATGGCGACAAAGCGTGCTGCTGCTTTAGCCCATATCAAATCCCCAGTCCTCTTATTGATGCTATCATGGATGTTGATAAAAACGAACTCCATCGCCTTTCTTGTTGTGTGATGTTATCCATGAGAATTTTTGCCTTGTCCCATCTTGGTAGATGGCCTCTTTCGTCGACATGGTTTACTATTGCACTGCTAACCCTGTGGTGTCTTACATCTGTTCGGTGTTCTTTTATTCTGGTGTCTAAGCCTCTGCTAGTTTCACCGATGTATTTCCTATCACATCCACCACACGGGATTTCGTATACTACGCTGTTTATATTTAAGGTTGGGTCTTGTTTCTTGATTATAAGGTCCTTCACTTTCGTACCTGTAGAAGTCGCAAGACGAATGTTGGAGGACGATAAGATTTTGTCTAGGTCTCTCGTTAGGATGGAATTTGGGACCACCCAATACTTAGTGTTGGACATTTCTCTTTTGTTGCGTAGTATATTACGGACCTTCTCCTCCAGGGTGCAAAGTAATCCTTTGGGGTATTTGAGTCCTTCAAAAGTCGTTTTTATCATTTTAATTTCATCCGCTAAAAATTCGTCACTGCAAATACGAAACGCTCTCAAGAACAAGCCTATCACCACACCAGTCTTTGTCCTCGTATCATGTGCACTGTAGTAATGAATGAAGTCATTTTTATACGTTGGTTTCCTGTAAACTTTGAATTTAACGCCACTCCCTGACCTTATTAATACGGTGTTTAGAAAAGGTAGTTGCCCATCTATCTCACTTTCGATCGTGAATTGGATGTTAGAATTCACACTATTTAGATCAGATAATAAGTTTTCATTTTTTGGATTGTAGTGGGTAATCACTAAAACATCGTCCACGTATCTGAGCCATACAGTATTTTCTGATATGCGGAGAAAAAACTTGCTTTCTAACATCTCCATATATAGTGAGGCCATAACTGCACTGAGGGGAGAACCCATCGCTAAACCTGCATGTTGGCAGTATTTTTCACCGTTAAATTCAAAAGCACCGAACCTGACGCACATGGATAATTTCTTGTAATCGCGTTTGCACACGGGTAATTCATTATCATCGAACATTTCCAGTACTTCCTCTACTGCTTCTAGGGCTCCATCAATTAAGACGTTTGTAAAAAGACTTTTCACGTCAAACCTCACCAATTTCTTTGCCCTAAAATTCACTTCTTGTAACCTCTCTTTAAGATCTGATGAATTCCGAAGATGTGCCTGGCTAAGTCTACCCAAAGCCGCGGAAAGAGGGGCGGCTAGAATTTTGGCTAGACGATGTGGTGCACTGCCAATCCCAGAGGTGATGGGTCGTAATGGGATATTTGGCTTGTGTGTCTTGGGCAGACCTTGTATGGATGGAGTTTTCGGGGCCTCTTCCAATAGGTGTATTAACTTCTTTCCTCGCTCCGTCTTGTTCAACAGGTGTCTGGCTTCTTTGTTGAATATCTCCGCCTCTTTTATTGCTTGGCCACTATGTTGTCTAGAGTACGTGTTTCCGTCTGCTAAAAGATCAAGCATCTTCTTGTTGTAGTCGTCGGAATCAAGAATCACGATGCCTCCTCCTTTATCGGCAGAGGTGATGATGATATCTTCCATTTTCTTTAACGAAGAGATATGCCAAGGCGCTTAATGAGAATGTACAACGCTTCTAAAATTAGGAGGCGCCTCTCAATTTTAGAAGCGTTGTGTAATAAAGAGTTAATCCTAAACCTAAATGTACAAGCCGAAGACCTTAGAGCCCTTCCAAGCATGAGACAAACCGTTGCAAATACAAAAATGAGACATAACACCACAAACGCCAATACGATACAAAACGCCACTCGTGCAATTACGAGACAAAACGCTATAACCATAAGCATGCCACATTCCGCCACAACACGAACCCGGAGGCTCTCCAGTGCACGTGACATTTCGTCACTGCCCGAAATACCAGGTGACCTCCCCCAAAGTGATTAGCAAGTAAAGAAACTCTAGTATAAAACTTAGAACTTTAACTAGACTCATCGGATTAATTCTTATCCTGATAAGAAAGAACATCCCTATAGCTACTGAAGAAGGGTCTTGAACCCGAAATCGCGATCTAGCTAATATGACTACATACAGCCAAGTCATAAATTTCCTTTCTAAGGAACACAAATCCATAATAAGGTATATGGAAAATACCTTTAAGAAAACAATTAATGCACAACTAGCCATCACTTTTAATTATACACACACACACACACACACACACACACACACACACACACACACACACACACACACACACACACACACACACACACACACAAAGATATATATATATATATATATATATATATATATATATATATCCCCACTCTCTCCCCTAAGAACATTTACATCCAAAACTCTTCCTCTTCTCCTGCTTACGACTATATGGCCCATTAAAGCTCTATGCATATATACATAACCCCACTCTCTTCCCTAAGAACATTTGCATCCAAAACTCTTCCTCCTCTTCTCCTACTTACGACTATATGGTCCATTAACCCATTCAACTCCGATGACAAGATGTCTTGTCATTTGGTCAAATAAAACAAAAAATCATAAAACACCAAAATGTTTGATCAAACACCAGAAAAATATGACGTCAATCCTCGCTTCGCTCGCAGCGAAGTGAGGACTGACGTCATATTTTTCTGGTGTTTGATCAAACATTTTGGTGTTTTATGATTTTTTGTTTTATTTGACCAAATGACAAGACATCTTGTCATCGGAGTTGAATGGGTTAAAGCTCTATTAACCACCCTTCCTTCCACCACCTTCTTCCATGTGTATTTATGTTCGACTTTCTTCATAAACACTGTGTTAGCTACTATCAACTCTCTAAACACATCTCTACCGTCAACTTTTCACTACGATTTTTTTCCTGGAACTCCACACTTCCCAACCACTCCGTCTATTGGTTTATCTCCTACTCTAGCATTTAGATCTCCCAATGCCACTACACTGACATTTCTCCCTAAACTCCCTTTGCACTCGTTTAAATCTATCCAAAAATCCTCCCTTTCCTCTACATTCTTCTCACTGCCAGGCCCATGTATACTTACAAAGACCCACATTTCTCTTCCCAGTTCTATCTTCATCCACATTAACCTTAAAGAAAGCTCCTTCCACTCCACCACACGCTTACCTATGTCTTCACTTACTATTATATCCACCCCTTCCCTCTCTTGTCCTCTCCTCACTCCCGACACCCTCCCCACTTCACTCCCAAATTCAATCTCATCCCTCACTTTTAACGTTGTTTCACTCAGTCCTAACACATCCATCTTTCTTCTCACAAACATACTGCCTATCTCTTCCCTTTTACTCTCATCTGTACCATACCCACGCACATTAAAAGACCTAAATCTTATGGTTCTGGTTGGAAATATCCCAGACCCTCTTATGCTTTGATTTTTTTTTTTTTTTAGGGGGGGGGGTTTACCCTTTAGACCTACAGAGAGTAGAATGCCTAGTCCTATCCTCCGTCCCATATTTGTCACCTTTTAAGACCCAAGTGGGAACACTCTGAGGCAGTATTCTTTCCCTCCCCTCCCTGATAATGATGCGATGAGGATGGTTATGATGATGATGATGATGATGATGATGATGATGATGATGATGATGATGATGATGATGATGATGATGACAGTAATAGTAATTATAGCAATGATAGCAATAATAACGTATACATATGGTAGGTGCTACGAGAATGGATAGAGTGAGAAATGAGAAAGCGAGGAGGAGAGCGGTGGTAGAAATGGAGCTGGCAGATAGGGCTGATGAAAGAATGTTCGGATGGTTTGGGCACATGGGAAGAATGAGTGAGGAATCACTAGCAATACGAGCCTGGAAGGCAGAGGTGGATGGAGTGAACTTGAGGGAAATACCGAGAATGAGATAAATGGATGGGGTGAAAGGGGGCTTCTGTAAAAAACAAATGTCTGTTGAGCAGTGAAGGGAGAAAGCAAGAGATAGTTGTGATTGAAGAATGATTGTGAATGGACTATAAATTGACATGACCCAAAGGGATTTCGCCTCGTCTTCTCCATTTTCACATGAAGTAATAAGGAAGGAAAATCGCCATGTAAATAAAGCGGCTGACCCCCACTGTGGATGTGCTATGTCTTGCTTCATCGGTTTTAACCCGAGTAGTGGGCGGGGGGCATGGATAACCCGTCATCCACAAGGAGCTAAGATAAAAGAGAATCAAATGGGTAACGAATAGGAGTGGGATGGGTGGGGGTGAGTGCATGCTTTAGCTGGCTACCTCCCTTATAAAGGGGAAGATTCATTTTGGTATATAGGTAGAAAAGATACACCAAAAGGCCTTTACCCCTTCATAAAGAAGACGATCAACCAAGGCATATACCCACGCTTCACACATCCCACACCCGCCCAAGACCCATTTTTTTTTTCACCTTTTATTATAGTTCTTTATGGATGAAGGGCCATCCCTGTCTCCCGTCTACTCTCTAGGTCAGAAGCAATGGAGCAAGATATAACACCTTCGCAATAATATCCGACAACCGAAGCTGGTTTACCCCACCGCTTCATTACATGGCGACCCTCCCACTTTATCCTCCCCCACTACATAGCACAGGTGCCTTTCGCAGTACTCCACACAAAAAAAAGTTGGAAATAGGTATTTCTCCCTTCTAGATATCCACCGCATCATGGCATCAATAAAATATTTTTACCCCATCAAGAGTACCCCTACCAACCCAATTTCCCACATCATTGGATCCTCAGCTATCCATCAAGAATTCAACACATATCCATATAATGCCAATCCATATGGTGAAATATTTGCTGCTACCTACACTGAAATTTTCCGACAAAATCCTTCCCACAACAACGCCTAACTGACCCCATTGGTTATTTCCTCCATTGCACCCCTACCACCTCACCCTAGCCACATTAACAAAAGATCAAATTCCGATTGAAGCCACCCAACAAAAAATTCTTTCCTACCTATCTACCCGTTCAATAAGTATGAACATACTCGTATACACCAATAGCTCCCGCACAGACCATGGGGTTTGTGCGAGAGCTATCGGTTACACAGAGGGTTACAAGTAATGCCCCCAACTGAAACAAGATCTGGACCTCCCCCTCTCCAGTTTCTCAGTCTTCACTGCTGGTTTCTTCGCCATCTTCACTGCATTATCCACAACCCAGCTCCTGCATCTTACACAATCATATTAGATTTGCGAAATGCCTTACAAGCAATTTCTACCCTCAAAGTCTGCCACTCACAGGTCCAGAGAGAGCCAGAGATGGATGTCCTTGGTCCTAGGGTGATACCCTAGTGCAACTACAATAGTAGGACATCACTCAGCCTCCAGGACTCTCGTCCCCAGACCCTACAGGGATGCCACGCACGGTTAACCCGTGGGTTAGTGACCCATAGCGGAGTTGGGTCATCATTTATTCATAAAGAATTCACCTGCCCTCTTGATTTTTTTTATTTGGTTGCTTAATATAACCTCCTTATTGGCGGAAAACCAGTGAGGGAACTAGTTTAATTGTCAAAAACCTACCATGCTGCAGGTAGTGCTGGATTACACGATACCAGTATAAGGACAGCTGTTCCTCACCTAACATATACTCTGTCAAGTAAGGTACACGGGCCATTTACAGTTCTTGGACAACTTATATTGTTTGACAAGGTTGTATCATAGGTGTTGAGAAGGGCAGACAGGTATGATCTATCGTCTGGGAGAGTCTTCATGTAAAGCTTGTGAATTTTTTCTATAAAATTTTATTTCGACTTTAGACAGAGTAACTACTTACGATTTTGTAACAGTTCAATATTTGTCATTTTGGTCTCATAATATCCAATTAGATCTAAGTCTTGGACATTAAGTACCATGCAGAAAGCGAATATCTACACCTAAAACGTGAGAACCTTCACAGAAGACCGCATGCTGAAGAGCAATGGAAGAACTGGAGAACATCAAGTGGGACATCGTAGGAATAGAGGAAAAACAGATGATGCAGTACAAAATAGTCACCAGTGCGAGTTTTGTAGTATATCAGATAGGGTAGATCGGGATGTGGTAAGGCTGTGTAAAAGGTACAGCCTAAAAATAATTCAGGTTTATGCACCAACTTCACAGCGTTCAAACGATGAAATTGGGTCATCCTATGATGAATTGAATTAGGTAATGGACAAAGAAAATCAAATGCACATTGCTAATAGGTAACTTCAATGCTAAAGTGGAAGATGAGCTGTACATTGGGATGTTTTGGAGTAGGTGAGAGAAATGACAGAGGCGAAATGCTGTTTCATTTTGTAGAGAACTATAACATCAGAATAACACTTTCCTCCAAAAACGTGTAGGTTATAAATAAATCTGGAGCAGTCCAAATTGAACGACAAAGAACGAAGTAGGCTTCACGTTAGATGAGAGCAACAGTGTTAGCAATGGTCCGGTTATATATAAAGTAAATACATGTAGTGACCTTAGAATTGTAGGTTGCACAGCTAAATTTTATTTCAGGTCCGAGAGAAATATAATCATCTCAAAGGAAAAAATTAAACCTTGCGAAAGTTAAGACAAAAATGAATTTCAGTTAGGAATTAGAAATATATTTGAAGCTCTAAGAAATGACGAGAACACCATCAAGGGTATTAATCTGAATCTAGCAAATATTATAAGAAGGTCAACAGGGAAAGTAGAAAATACAAAAGGCATGAAAGAAAACAAATATTCTAAAATTACAAATGATCTATTAAAAAGAAGGATCATGCAAATTATAAGTAGGAGAAAGGAAATTGAGAAGCTTATTTACAGGAAGCAAAGGCTAGAAAAAAAGAGAAACATGGATAACAGAGGAAGTTATTCGGAAAAATAAAAGTAATAGTGGTCGAGTGCAGACTAGCTTTAGGGAGGCAGCAAATTATATCGATGAAAGATAGAAATGGAAAGATTAATGAATGCAAAATCAGAATGGTAAATAAAGTACAAGAATTTACCAAGAGCTCTACTCGTCAAACACCATAGTCAGTAAAGTCATCTGTAGATGTAATATAGTAATGTACCAGAAGTTACCAAAAGAAGACGTAGAATTTGCTCTAAAATGTATAACATGAGGAAAACCACTTGGGGAAGATGGCATATCGATAGATTTTTTGAAAAACACAGGGAAAGAATTTCACTGTAAATCAGCTCGGTTATAATTATGCGCTCCTGTATCATGGTACAATGCTATAGTGATTTTACTTCACATGAAAAGAGACAAGAGGAACCTGAGTATCTAATGATCGGTTAGTTTATTATCAAATGTACATAAAGTATCTTCTAAGATCGTTACAAATAAACTAAGCAAAATTTCATATGAATAAACTAATCAAGAAAATGACCATATAACATATGTCTTTGTTTAGATTTTATAGATACTGAGAAGGCTTTTGACTCGGTAGAATGAATAGCAATACTAAACTCGCAACTCAAGCAGCGTGGAAACGAACACATTGTGGCAGCCCTGTGCAACCTGCGGCCCCCAAAGGCTTTCATTGCGGCCCTTTCTCCTAAAAATAAATAAGATATAATGCACCCCTCAGAGAGAGGGTAGCCTTTCATTTGCTAATTAATGGTCAGGAAAATGTCTGTTTGATCATTCTTATGATAATGATCCCAGTTAACCAATATTAAGTAATTATTTATGTTTGTACATTATGAAAATAAGGTATGGTAGCCTTTCATTTGCTCATTGATAGTAAGGAAAATACATTTGTTTCGGACAATTCTTATTTTTGTGAACCCAATTTAAATAAAATCAGTAACAAACTATTTATCTATCTTTATGAGTATAATCTCACATAATATGTCTTCGATCGTAGTAAATAACATGAAATAGTAAGGTCCAACAGAGTAGTGACTAGCAGGGATGCCGTTTTGTGGGAATTTCCCACAAATTTGTGGGAGAAATTTGCTCACATGGGATGTTTTGTGGGAGGACTTTAACACCTCAATATCTGTGGGATTTTTTTTGTGGATATTTTGCATTTTTGTTGGAGGTCTCATGGGAATTTTGATTTTTGTGGAATTTTTATGGGATTTCAAGTAAATGTTAAAATAATAGTAATAATATTAATGCAAAAGTACATACACAGCTAAATAAGGCAAGACACCCCGTCAATTTTCAAATATGTATCAGCCAAGTATCAACAGAAACGGTTATAGCTGGCCCGGGCCTGGCGATGGGGGTGGGGGGTGGCATTGGTGTTCTCATAAATTCGTATTTCGTGTTGCCACTCCTTTTGTTTTCCTTCTGGATCTAGTGTTTTTTTGCTTTGATCTTGGAGTCTTGTAGTTTTTTTTTCTGAAAACACCACAAATCTTGTAGTTTTTCATTAACCAAGATAAAAATGTGACAAGTGCCCTAAATTTGTAGATAAATAGGCACTGGTAAAGAAATTAAGACTACCGAATACCGATTATATTCTAGCTAAGTCTACCCTAATAAGGAAAACATCACATTTAATCTTTATTGCTTAATGTCTAGTTATATGATGTATGTATACGTACAGAACCTATAGAGGTAAAGAAGGAGAACGTTTTGCACGTCTCACGGGACCCCAAGCGTGATTTCACATAGAGCGTGTGAGAGCGGACAGTGGAGAGTAGGACCAACGTACAGAACGAATTACGAAATTTGAATTGAGTGCGCAGTAAGACTCGGACGTACCAAACGTAGACCTTAAGTGACGACATACAGTTTACATAAAGTAGGTGGACAGGAACAATCACTTTTTACCGTTTAGTACCTCTAAGGGATGCAAAAGCAGACACCATTTATATAACTGTCAAAAACTGTTTGATGGAAGATGGATTAGATGTTAACAAATTGATAGGTATAGGCACAGATGGGGCAAATTCAATTGTAGGTCGTCATCACTCATAACATTATTAAAGAATGACAACCCTGAAATAACTCTTATTAGATGTGTGTGTCATTCCCTGCATCTAGCTGCAAGTAAGGCATGTGAAAACCTCCCCACTGTTCTTGATGTTTTAGTTAGAGAGACACACACATGGTTCTCTAATAGTCCAAATAGGATCAAGAAATATACAGAGTTGTGTAAAGTTCTTGAGGACCGTGTACCCAAGAAAGTGCCTGGGTTAGCTAGCACACGTTGGTTGTCCCGTTTGGAGGCAATCAGCGTTATCCTTGATCAATGGGACTCCCTAAAACTGCATTTTGAAATGTGTGAAACAAGTGAGCGTTGCTACACAGCAAAACAACTAATCTTAGCATACAATGATCCTCATAATAAATTGTACCTTTTACATGTTCGGAAAGTACTTAAAGAGGTGGTGAAAGTCAACACACTTTTCCAAGGGCAAAATGTTGAGGTAGCTAAACTTAAGACCTGATCGATATGTATCGTAATATTATGCATATGGTGGTAGAATCAGGTCACTTATCAAAATGTGCCAAAGAAGATCTCCCTTCTTTGAAATTTCAGAATTATATTTTGCCTTTGAATGCTATCAATTTTGGTTATGAATTCAACACATTTGCACTCATGTACCTTAACCAATAAACAGTTGATTAACGTCAAAGAGAAATGTAAAGAGTTTGTACTCGAGTTGATTAATCAAGTGCAGCTGCGCCTGCCAGATAATGTTGACACCCTACTTCTTTTACAGAAATTGCATCCTCGTGTAGCCACTTCTCAAATCAAGGGTTCTATTGCAACTATTGCTTCCAGGCACAGATCTATAGTTAGAGATATAGATGAACTAGAAAATGAATGGGGTGTACTTCCTTGAGCAATGGCCAAAATCATGTTTGGAAAACAGTGTTGCATTTTGGGCAGAGGTATATGAAAAACTAGATTCTGCAGGTAACTGGAAGTTCCCTAATATTTCTGCCTTCGCCTTGGCATTATTGCCTTTGCCTTTCTCAAATGCAAATGTAGAAAGGGTATTTTCGGTTATGAACATCGTGCACTCAAAAGTAAGGAACAACTTTAGTGTACGATCTGTTGAGGCTATTTTGCAAATTAGGTATGGCTTGTCTCTTCAGGGTTCATCTTGTGTTGACTTTATTCCCACTGAAGACATGTTAAAGAGCTTTTTTGCTAAGGCTGAAGAAAAAACACAAGAAAATCAAGACATTGTTTATTTGGAAGTAGACATAGAATGAAATTGTATTTTGAAAACAATTTTTTTTAAACAATTTCAATGCAGTTTTAGAAGAAATCATTACAACTTAATTTCAATGTAAAAGACAATACTTTATTTTTATTCTGAATTATATCTTTCATACAAAAGTAAATTTTAAGTTACTGTAGCTTCCAACCTATCAAATTTAAACTGCTTACCATTATTTTGGTGTAGAATTTGATTAAATATATGTTGCAATGAACTTATTTGTGTTTATAATAATTCCTTCTTTTTGTGGGAAAAAATGTGGGAATTCAGATTTCCTTGTGGGAATTTTGTGGAAAAAAAATCACTCATTTGTGGGAACTGGCACAAAATCAGAGTGGCAACCCTGGTGACTAGTAGCCTTTTGGGAAAAAAGGTTGCACACCCCTGTTGTAAGGGTTCTAGAAAACATTTATGCATAAGGTACTACTGTAATTCAACAAAATACAGAAAAGATGAAGATTGAAAAAAGAGTACGTCAAGGCGATACAATTTCACCCAAATTATTTACAGCTTGCTTGGAAGGGGTTTTCAAAAGGTTGAGTTGGGAAGGATAAGCTTTGAAGATCAATTGTGAATATTCCAATCACCTAAGATTTCCGGGTGAAATTATTCTTATTTCAAAAAGAGCAGATGATTTAAAACTACGCTGAGTGATCTGAACAAGGAGAGCATCGAAGTAGGTTTGAGGATGATTAGGGTAAAATCAAAATAATGTTTGACACGAAAGTTCAAAGGACAGTAAAGGGCTTACAGTCGATGGTGAGTCTTAAAGACGTTTCTCACCCATTTCTCACCATACACCAGGTAGGGCTATGCCCTGTCAGCGATGATGCCTCACGAAGTCCCTCCACAAGTCCCTATCAGCATACAGCTGCACACTCTCCACATCTTCCATAGTTCTTCCTCTTGACTCTATGGCTTGTCTGATACCGTCTCTCCATCTCAAAGACGTTGAAGAGTATAATTGTTTAGGCCAAATGCTAAAACTGACTAAAGGCCATGATAATTACATAAAAAGGTGTACTACAATTGGTTGGAAAATGTTTGGTAAATAAAAGACCATGAGAGACTCTCTACCTTTATGTTTTAAACGCAAAGTTTATTATCATTTTATAATGCCAGCCATGCTATGATGTAAGGATATGAGACTTGGAAACTGACGAAGGCGAGAGACAAAGCTAAGGAGTACACAGGGGAATGAAGAGATCAATGGTGGGAATAACGCTGGCAGGAAGGGGGCAGTTGGATGAAAAACAGACTATAGTGAAATATATGATGGAGGTGGTAAAAGAGAGGAAGTGGAATCGAGCAGATAAGTTAAGGCGGAAAAAATTATCATGGACGATGGAGACGGGAGATAGGGAGACTACAGAGAAGTTTGCACGTTACCACACGAATACGGCTAGTACCCTATGTTTCATAATCAAATAGATAACTTGTTGATTTGGAGATTTTTTATTCTTATTATTGAGACCTCGAGTTCGAAGCTCCCCGATTTGTGGATTTGATTATTCTTTGGTTAGATTATTGAATCTATGTGATCGCTCCGTACTGCTACACCAAAACACAACATGATGACAGCTCTTCGCGAAGGTTGGAAAACATTGTAAATATATATTCTGTACTCCAAAGTTTTATGAAATATTGACCAAGAGGTTGAGATGAAGCAATGTAAATTTGTATCAATGAGTATTTTTATGTGAATTTAAGGTTTGTGTTACCATAGTGTTGTAAGATTTTGTCTATAAATACGTAAAAGAATATATATATAATAATAATGGATAACTTCCATCAGGTAGTTGTAAATTTGTCACTAGGGTCTACTGTAGGTTGTTGAAGGGCCCAAAGGGAGAAAAAGATGGTTTTAGAACCCCTCATTTGTTGAGGCATATACTTTATATTGCATAGAAATCACAAAATTACCCACAGGGTCACGGAAGACTATTGGAAAAGACCTTTGGAGGCATCAAACTGATGCCTAACATCTTTTCTCACCCCTACCTAGCTACTAAAGGGGTACCATACTGCTGATTAAAACTGACATTAACCAGCATACAACTATAAGTACCCTTAGTTAGGAAGAAGCTAAGTTAACCTCTCTATTATAGAATGGGTACTTACTATAGTGATGATGATGATCACTGACACTGCAGTCTATAGTCACAGGACAAAAAAGAAAAGAAAAACAGAATCATGCAAGCATAGATATTTAACATGAAACATCTTATATATAATTATATATACAATACATTGACAAATTTTTAGAAGTGCACACCTATACGATATAGCAATAGAAATTTAGATATTTGTAAATTACTATACATGACTGTAATATTTTTCTTGGTGGAAATCAATAACAGAAAAAGTTGTTAAGAGTGATATCCTAAGAAGTGGGGCTGCGACAACTGCTTAAGATGCTATCTTTGTATTGATAGATGCAAAGGTTGAGAAGAAGTATGGTAAATTCTTGGAACCTAACCTTTTTACCTAATCTAACATGTCCTGCATTTAGTAATGTGGTACCTGTAATTCTAGAGGTCATCAAGGTCGTCATCATCAGTGATGTTGACAGATGATTTTGGTATCTAATTGAACTGTGGGGTATAAATTTTTTCTAGAGGAGTTTCATAGCTTGAAGGAAAGCATGAACCTCCTTATCAGTTTTAAAAATATGTACACAACCAATGCCATCATCAAACTGACATTGACACTTAACAGATGACAACATGGCAACTTGAAGCTATCATTGCAGCCTGTTCAGTAGTGTATTTGCTTTTAGCAAGGTTTTTGTTATTGATTTCCACCAAGAAATACATGTGTTGATGTATTATAGTTTACAAAATATTTAATTTTCTATTGCTATATCTAAAAAATACCATTATATTATATTATTAATACTATATTATTATTATGTAACCTAACATAACCATTCTACAGAAAAAATAGGTCTTAAATTGCCATGATGAAATGGCATCATACATACATATACCAAAGGCTTTTTCCCTCTTACACAAGGGGCAGCCAAAAAGGAAAAGGCATAGAAATCACTCCCACCCATTTCATTTCCCATATATTCCACTCCCCTCCACCCTCCTCCCTCTCTCCTATCTTGGCACCTCCTGCAAACACATTTTCACATTTTTCTTTCCCCATTTGAAAGATCTATTTTTTGTATGGAAAGGTTAGGTTATATAAGGGTAGGAGCTATTGGACAGCATAATTTTGATTTTAGATATCCATGTTTGTGTGATTCTAGGATTTTACCAAAACAAGTACTGTGGTATGGAAAGAGTTGACATCTTATAGGACTGAAGAATATTTTTTTTTAAATACTGTATTATTATTCTGGATGCCACAAAGTTATTTAATTAATTTCTGTAGCAGTCCCTCAGCAAGAATTTTTTTATACTTTCTTTAATGTAGGCTTTTTGTGCTGACAATTGTGTGTGTGTATATACACATACATACATACACCAAAGGCTTTTTTCCTCTTACAAAAAGAAAAAGGCATAGAAACCACTCCCACCCATTCCATCCCCTACATATTCCACTCCCCTCCACCCTCCTCCCTCCCTTTCATTTCAGCACCTCCTGGATGACGGGTCATCCCTGCATCCTGTTCACTGCCCTGGGTCAGAAGCAGTGTCACAAGACACAGCACATCCACAGCAAGGCTGCTACATTAATTTAGCGACCCCCTGTCTCCGTCCCCTCATGCAGAAAAGAAGATGGGGAGAAATCCTTTTGGGCTGTGTTGAATTATTTCTCATACATACTTCCTCACCCCCTATCCCCCACCCACTCCCCCTCATGCATCACAGCATCAACCTTACACAACCCTTCTCCATTCACCCCTATCTTCTGTCCTCTCCCATCCTTCCTCCACAGACATTCCTCTCTTTTTTAATGCCCCTATTACCCCATCCATCCATCTCATCCTAGGATGCCCCCTCATATTCACTCCTTCCATCTCTGCCTTCCACACCTCTTTTACTAATCTTTCTTCTCTCATTCTTTCCATGTGTCCAAACCATCCTAATAATCTTTCATCAACCCTATCTCCCAACTCCCTTTCCCCCCTGTTCTCCCCCTCACCTCCTCATTTCTCACTCTATGTAGCTTAGTAACCCCTATCATACTTCTCAGACATTTCATCTCAAACACATTCAAAATCCTTCTCTCTTCCTCTCTTATGTTCCATGTTTCTGCCCCATACAGTGCTGTTGGCACAATCACTCCTTCATATATATATATATAACCTTATCATCCATTCCTAAATGTCTATTTCTCATTACACTTTTTACTCCACCAAGGCATTTACTCGCTTCTATCAATCTACATTCTACTTCCACTCCACCCCCCACTCCTCCCTTTCCTGCCACATTCGCACCCAAGTATCTAAAACTATCCACTTCCTCCAGTCTATCTCCCTTAATGCTCACTTCCAGCCAGCTGTCACTCTCTCCCCTTGTACATCTCATCACCTTACTTTTGCCTACATTTATCTTCAGCTTCCTTCTTTCACACACCTTCTCAAACTCTGTCACTAACTTCCTCAATCCCTCCCCTGATCCCGCTACAAGCACAGAGTCGTCAGCAAACAACAACTGGCTTATTTCCCACTTTTCTCCATTTTCTTTAACCATCTCCAACCCCTGACCCACCACCCTTGCACTATCTAGTGATGTGTGTGTGTATATATATAATTTTTTTGCTCTTTCTCCTGAACATAGGCAATATTTGTTGTTCTTATGTCATACACACTCTTAAAGTATAGTAGTCCTGTCCAGCAATGTGATTTGCTCTCCCCACTCATATAATAAACACAGCAAAATTATCAACAAAGTTTGACTTCATAGAGATAAATCTAGATTTTATACACATAGCCTTTCATATAATTTACTTCCATTTACTGAATTTCAGATGCAATGGACAAATTATGGATTTAGTGTTGATGGTTTAACAAGCAAAGCCAGTGCCCTCAAACCAAATAGATGTATGAAGTTTGGTCAAGAGAAAGATTGAAATTAAGCTGTTTATGAATGGTAAGTACAGGAATGATTATGTGAGATCAAGATCCACATTGAATGAGAATCAGACAAGAAACAAGGGTCTCAAACTGTCCGGAAATAGATTCAATTTGGAAGTGGGTAGAAACAACTTTGCCAACCGTGTAGTTAATGAATGGAATAAACTTCCTGCACAGGTAGTGCAATGTAGTTCAGTTCGAAGCTTTAAGAATCATTTAGATAAATACCTAAGTAAGATGCTGTAATGATTATAATTTATCTTATATTATTTGTTTTTGTTTTGTTATCTTTTGTCTGTCTGATTTTCATTTATTATTAGTTATATGTCAATTTATTATTATTTACTATTTACCTGTTTGTTTATTATTTAACTATACCTATGCATTTATTTATGTATTTTATTTGTTATTTACATTATTATAGTTTTTATTTATTATTTTATTATTGATATGATTTTTTTTCGCATCCGACCTAGATATGGATCAAAAGGTCTCCTGTCGGCATGCTCCGCCTTTGTAATCTTTTTGTAATCCTTTGTATTGATGTCTTGGCATCTTGCTGTTCGGTTTAAAACTAGTGATGGGTGGTTTTAGGTGGTTCTGTAACTGACAGTATATACATGCAGTATCTGTGTGTATATTGTACTCATGGCAATGTTACTATGTCATTGTCCAAAAATTACCTGCACCCCCACCCACCAGAAACTACAAACAGTTCAAATCAGTGGACAAAGGGTGGTCTTCCCTCTTTTAGTACACCAAATGAATGTAAGGTTCAGTGCATTTAGATTTCATGAAGCCTTTGATAGTTTTATTCATACTTAATGAAGTTTCATGTTGTACAGTATCTTGATAGAAAGCAAAAATAATATTACTTCTTTTTTTCAGACTGAAATATGAATGCTACAGGACTCACATCAGCAGCATGTCTCAAATCCGTGCAAAGGTCAGATGTTGTTCATTGTTCCAATGGAAGAATGGCAGTACTAAATCAGTCAGCAAATGAAAGGACAGGTGGCAGTGCAGATGAAGAAGGAGGAGGAGTAGATGGAGGGACAGTGACCAACCACAGTGAAAGTGGAAATGGTGCCCATAATTTTCAGTCTAGTGCATTGACAAACTCTGAAAGTGAAGACAGTGTAAGAGGGAGTGGAGGTGGAAATATCACAGGGGGTGCACTTGGTATGGGAATGTCTGTTGCTGCTGCTGCTGCTGCAGCTGCTGTTGCTACTGGCAATGAAGGAATGGAAGCAAGAGGGCTGGGGGCAGGTGGGAGTGCAGCTTATGCACATTATTATGCCCCAATCTTTAACTCGCAACAGCAGCTTCTTCGTCCCATCATGACAACACAACCACCCCTGTATTCTCCACTTCTCTCACACCAGCAGCATGCTTACCCCATGCCACATCCTTCACCTTCAGCAGGTAATTTGACTTCTAAATCTTAAGGATTTATTGAACAGTTTACAATATTAAGTTGTAGTATAGATGGGCACCAGCATTCTTTTAGATACTTGGGTGCAAATGTGGCAGGAAAGGGAGGAGTGGAGGTGGAGGTAGAATGTAGATTGAGAGAAACAAGTAAATGCCTTGGGGGATTAAAAGTGTAATGAGAAGGAGTAATTGTGCCAACAGCATTGTATGGGCAAAAACATGGAACATAAGAGAGGAGGAGTTTGAATGTGCTTGAGATGAGGCGCCTGAGAAGTATGATAGGGGTTACTAGGTTGGATAGATTGAAAAATGAGGAGGTGAAGAAGAGAACGGGGGTGGAAAGGGAGTTGGGAGGTAGAGTTAATGAAAGAGTACTGGGATAGTTTGGACATATGGAAAGAATGAGTGAAAAAAAGATTAAAAAGAAGTGTGGAATGCAGAGGTAGAAGGAGTGAACATGAGGGGGTGACCAAGAATGAGATGGATGGATGGATGGGGTAAATGGGGCATTGGGAAAGGGGAATGTCTGTTGAGGAAGGACAGGAGAAGACAGAAGATAGGGGTGAGTGGAGAGTGGCTGTGTACAAATAATACTATGAGACTGTTTTCTCTCTAAGTGACTTATGGGCCAGTCTGGTGGCTGGTGCTGGTTACCATGGGTCTTCTGCAAGAGCAATCTGAAGCATCCCCTATCTCAGTCTTTCCCTCTTTTTTTTTCCTCCTAGTTCTTTACTCATTCTTTCCACATGCCCAAACCATCCCAGTATTCTTTGATCATTCATGCCTGCCTGCTGTCTTTCCATTCCCCACTCCTCTCCCCGTTTTTCACTCTATGCATCCTTGTAACTTTCCCCACCATACTTCTTAAACACTTTATCTCAAATACATTTAGGCTCCTCCTTTTTGGCTCCTTTAAGTTCCAAGTCTTTGCCCCAGATGATTAAAATAGTGTTTTATCAGCTGAAATAAAATTCTTAAGGGCACCTGCATTCTTCACCAGCTTAAGTGGGATAGACTACTCATTGAGGAGCTGAGTTTCACTAAGGTGGATAAAATCATCTGTTACCAATTAGAATAAGATTCTTAAATACAGTGACCCTCTTAAACAGATTAACAATCAATTTGTGATGTGTACACTCTTAACCCCTTCCATACGGGTAGGCGTCATGGACTTAGATCTCGGTGGCAGCAGCCAATGCCAGCCGTACGACGTGTCGTAATAATACTCGCATCATAAAATATAGTCACCGCTTATATCGATCGTTCTCTCTTCACCCGTGAATTTTGATAACCATAGAAAATGCGATTACAAAAGAATTATAAAGAATCGCCTACTTGTGCGGCACCGTATGGAAGGGGTTAAAAATACTGTTTTCAAGTTTATTCTATATTTAGGTAGTTAAATGGAACCAAGTTTCATAGATTTGAAAAAATAAAATGTTACTTTTCCTTTTAGCTGTACTCTTTTATGTGTGTGCAGTGAATATAAGAATAGATAATAAAACTGAAATGAGGTGATTATTTCTTTATCATTTTGGATAGTTGACTGGGTGACTATTGTTGATATTGATGTTAGGCTTAATAATTGAATTTTTGCAGGTTCTGCATGTTTTGCAAACTTCGGTGAAGGCATGCGTTCAGGTCTTGGTGAAGTGCTTGGTGCAGCAGGTGATGTCACTTCACATTACCAAGGCCGTCATGGCCTTCCAGGTGGCAAAGGTTCATCATCTTCCGCAAATACACGACAGTATTCTTTAGATGTATCAACTCGAAAACTTTGTTCAGGACAATCTGACAATAGCTACAATGGGACTATGTACCCAGCCTGTGGAGAGATATTGCGTCCAAGTCATCAAACTCAGGAACAGCGCATGTATGATGAACATGCCAAGATGACGTCAAGTTATGTCGA
This sequence comes from Oratosquilla oratoria, assembly GCF_046742065.1. Classification (NCBI taxonomy): domain Eukaryota; kingdom Metazoa; phylum Arthropoda; class Malacostraca; order Stomatopoda; family Squillidae; genus Oratosquilla; species Oratosquilla oratoria. The sequence goes on along the minus strand of NC_134801.1, from coordinate 33,599,890 downwards.
AGAGGGTGTCTCAAAGGGATGGGATGTAGTAGGAGCATGTGCTGGTGGTACATCAAGCAGGGGGCACCTTCCAGCCCATCATTATTCCTATTCGTACACAGACTGTCGTGTGGATGTTTCATGGAATAAATGTGTGGCCAGCGTGGCAGTGTCCAGTAATAGTGATACCTATGACCCCAACTCTCACCAACATCAAGCAACACCCTCCTCCTCTTCTCATATGAAGGCTTCCACAACCAGAGCATCCTCAAGCCAATCTCAAACCAACATGAATGTTTCTATGGCAGCCAGTGATGTTGCTTCCTCATCACGCCTTAGCAACTATGAGTACCAGGCTACTGTTCCACAGATCACTCCATTCCTGTCATATCTGACACCATTCAACTATCAGCAAATGTCAGATACTAGAGTAGAGCGAGTTGATCAGCGTACAACCCAACATCGCATGGATGTCCAGGTATGTGCTAATGGATGTCCCTCCATGAAAGGTAGGTGTGTGATAAGGGTTCAATATACTTAAGCCATACATATACCAAAGGCTCTTTCCCCCTTACATGGGGGGTAGCCAAAAAAGAAAAAGGCATAGAAATCACTCCCACTCATTTCATTTCCCATATATTTCATTCCCCTCCCTCCTCCCTTCCTCCTATCTTGGCACCTCCTGGATGATGGGTCATCCCTGCATCTTGTCCACTGCCCTGGGTCAGAAGCAGTGTCGCAAGACACATCACATCCACAGCAAGGCTGCCTCATAAATTCGGGGACACCCCCCCCCCCCCCCCCTGCCATCCCCTCATGCAGGGAAGGAGAAGACGGGGAGAAATCCCTTCGGGCTGCATCAAATTTTTTCTCACACATACTTCCTCACCCTCCATCCCCCACCCACTCCCCCTCATGCATCACAGCCTCATCTATACACAACCCTTCTCCATTCACTCCTATCTTCTGTTCTCTCCCATCCTTCCTCTACAGAAATTCCTCTCTTTTGTAAAGCCCCTTTCACCCCATCCATCCATCTCATCCTAGGATGCCCCCTCATATTCACTCCTTCCAGCCTCTGCCTTCCACACTTCTTTTACTAATCTTTCTTCACTCATTCTTTCCATGTGTCCAAACCATCCTAATACTTTTTCATCAACCCTATCTCCCAGCTCCCTTTCCACCCCTGTTCTCCTCCTCACCTCCTTATTTCTCACTCTATCCAGCCAAGTAACCCCTATCATACTTCTCAGACATTTCATCTCAAACACATTCAAACTCCTTCTCTCTTCCTCTTTCATGTTCCATGTTTCTGCCCCATACATTGCTGTTGGCACAATCACTCCTTCATATAACCTACTCTTAGCATCCATTCCCAGATGTCTATTTCTCATTACACTTTTTAACCACTTCACTACGGGACTTAAATTTTGTGGGCAGCAGCCAATGCCAGCCGTACGACGTGTCGTAATAATACTCGCATCATAAAATATAGTCACGGCTTATATCGATCGTTCTCTCTTTCGCCCGTGAATTTTGAAAACCACAGAGAATGGGATTAAGAGCAGATTAGGGAGAATGTAAAAACACAGGGGCGACTACAATAAATATAATCAAGACGCTGATATGGCAGCGTCGCGAATCAACTTGCTCCTCATGATGCCTACGTGTGCGGCACCGTATGGAAGGGGTTATTCCACCAAGGCATTTACTCGCTTCCCTCAATCTACATTCTACCTCCACCCCCACTCTTCCCTTTCTTGTCACATTCGCATCCAAGTATCTGAAACTATCCACTTCCTCCAGTTTCTCACCCTTTATGCTCACTTCCAGCCTACTGTCACACTCTCCCCTTGTGCATCTCATCACCTTACTTTTGCTCACATTTATCTTCAGCTTCCTTCTTTCACACACCTTCTCAAACTCTGTCATTAACTTCCGCAATCCCTCCTCTGATCCTGCTACAAGCGCAGTGTCATCAGCAAACAACAGCTGGCTCACCTCCCACTTTTCTCCACTGATATATATATCTCTATGTCAAGAGCTTTTTCTTCCTTATAAGGGAGGTAGCCAAGTCAAAGGTATGTACCCACTCCCACCCTTTCCACTCTTCTCCACTACCCCCTCCTCCCTCTCATCTTAGCTCCTCATGGATAATGGGTCATCCCTGTAAACTGCCCACTCCCCAAGGTTAGAAGCAGTATAGCAAGACACAGTACATCCACAGCAAGGCTGCTTCACTTAATGGGCAATGCCCATCTCCATCTCCTCATATAAATAAAGAGATGAGGAGAACCCTTTGGGTTGTGTCAAAATATCATTCATTTACAAGAACCCCCAAACCCCCATCTCCCACCCCTCACTTCTTTTGCATAACAGTATCATCTATACACAGCCACTCTCCACTCATCCCTATCTCCTACCTTCTCCCTTCCTTGCTTAACAGACATTCCCTTCTTTCTTGATGCCCCCTTCACCCCATCCATCTCATCCTTGGTTGTCCCCTCATATTCACTTCCTCCACCTCAGCCTTCCACACCTCTTTTACTAAACTTTCTTCATTCATTCCATGTGTCCAAACCATCCCAATACTCTTTCATCTGTCCTATTTGTCATCTCCTTTTTCACTCTTACTCTCCTCTTCACCTCCTTGTTTCTCATTCTATCCAACCAAGTAACCCCTTCCATACTTAGACATTTCATCTCAAACAGTCAAACTTTTCTTCTCTACCTCTCTTAAATTCCAAGTCTCTGCCCCATACAAAGCCATCAGCACAATCACCCCTTCATACAATCTCCTCTTTGCATCCATTCCCAGATGCCTATTTCTCATGACACTTTTTAATCCCCCAAGGCATTTACTTGCTTCTCTCAATCTACAATTTACCTCCACCTCCACTCCTCCCTTTCCTGCCACATGCAACCCCAAACACCTAAAGCTGTCTACTTCCTCCAGCCTCACCCCTTTAACCTCTTCGATACAATGATGCCTACGTAGGTGTCATAAGACACGAGTGGGTATATGTGAGGATGCCAGCGTTGACCCCATATTCTGTGAACTGGCTTGATCATATTTTCTGTGGTTATTGATATTCAGTGTTAAAATTAATGAGTAATACAGCTATAACTTTATATTTTATAATGCAAGTATTGTGATTTATCATCGTACATCAGGCAGCTGATGCTGCCCAAGAGAATTTGACTCGTATTGAAGTGGTTAAGATTTCTTCCAACTCACAGCCATCCTCTCCCCTTATATATCTCATCACCTTGCTCTTACCCACATTTACCTTCAACTTGCTCCTATCACATACATTCCCAAACTCTATCACTAACTGCCTTAATCCCCCCTCACCCTGCTACAAGTGCAGTGTAGTCAGCAAACAGTAACTGGCACACCTCCCACTTTTCTCCAATTTCTTTAGCCATTTCCAGTCCCCTGCCCATTATCCTCACCTTTACCTTCTGCTCCACCCCAACCATGTACACATTGAACAGCCATGGCAACATGACACATCCTTGATGCAGTCCCACCTTTACCTCATACCATTCGCTCTCTCCATTTCCTATTCAAACACAGGCTCCATCACTCTTGTAAAAACTCTTGACTGCTCGTAACAGCTTTCCCCCAGTCCCATATATCTGCAACAACACCCACAGTGCCTCCCTGTCTACTTTATAAACATTTTTCAAATCCATAAAGGCCCAAAAAACATCTTTACCTTTTGCTAAATCTTTCTTACATATCTGCCTTACCACAAAAATATACATACATACATATACCAAGGCTTTTTTCCCCTTACAAGGGAGGTAGCCAAAAAGGAAAAGGCATAAAATCATTCCCACCCATTCCATCCCTGAATACACTCCACACCCCTCCACCCTTCCTCTTATCTTAGCACCTCCTGGATGACGGGTCATCCCTGCACCTTGTCCACTGCCCTGGGTCAGAAGCAGTGTTGCAAGACACAGCACATCCACAGCAAGGCCGCTTCATTAAATCGGCGACCCCCCCCCTCTCCATCACCCCGCCCATTCCACCCCATGCATCACATCATCCATATACAACCATTCTCCATTCACCCGTCTTCTGTCCTCTCCCGTCCTTCCTCAACAGACATTCCCCTCTTCCCCAAAGCCCCCTTCACCCCATCCATCCACCTCATCCTAGGACATCCCTTCATGTTCACTCCCTCCACATCTGCCTTCCATACCTCTTTTACTAGTCTTTCTTCACTCATTCTTTCCATGTGTCCAAACCATCCTAATACTCTTTCATCAACCCTATCTCCCAACCCCCTTTCCACCCCTGTTCTCCTCCTCACCTCCTCATTTCTCACTCTATCCAGCCTAGTAACCCCCATCATACTTCTCAGACACCTCATCTCAAACACATTCAAACTCCTTCTCTCTTCCTCTCTTATGTTCCATGTTTCTGCCCCATACAGTGCTGTTGGCACAATCACTCCTTCATATAGTCTCCTCTTAGCATCCATACCCAAATGTCTATTCCTCATTACACTTTTTAATGCACCAAGGCATTTACTCGCTTCTCTCAATCTACATTCTACCTCCACCTTCACTCCACCTTTTCCTGCCACATTTGCACCCAAGTATCTAAAACTATCCACTTCCTCCATTCACTCTCCCTTAATGCTCACTTCCAGACTACTGCCACTTTCACCCCTTGTACATCTCATCACTTTACTTTTACCCACATTTATCTTCAGCTTTCTTCTATCACACACTCTCCCAAACTCTGTCACTAACTTCCTCAATCCCTCCTCCGATCCTGCCACAAGCGCAGTGTCATCCACAAACAACAGCTGGCTCACCTCCCACTTTTCTCCATTTTCTTTAACCATCCCCAATCCCTGATCCACTACCCTTGCATTTACCTCTTGCACTACCCCATCCATGTATAAGTTGAACAGCCAGGGCAACATAATGCATCCTTGACGAAGTCCCACCTTTACCTCGAACCACTCACTCTCTCCATTTCTAATCCTGACACAAGCTCTACTACTCTCATAAAAACTCTTGAGAGCTCCTAGAAACTTTCCTCCTATCCCGTATATCTGCAAAACCTCCCACAGTGCCTTTCTGTCTACCCTGTCGTAAGCCTTTTCCAGGTCCATGAAGGCCCAAAAAACATCCTTCCCCTTTCCTATAGCTTTCTCACATCTGTCTTACCAAAAAAATCTGATCTACACAACCTCTACCCGTCCAAAATCCACACTGTTCCTCACCAATTACTCCCTCTGTTCCTCTCCTAATCCTCTCAATCAAGATCCTCCCATAAGCCTTCCCTCTGAAACTACTACATTCACACTTGTCCCCTTTTCCCTTGTAAAGTGGAACTATACAGGCACTCCTCCAGTCCTCCGGCACTCTACCCTCTCTCCAGCAAACATTAAATAACCTCACCAGCCAGTCCACCATCACTGTACCTCCTTTTTTTAGACATTCTGCATGGCATCCATCCAGACCAGGTGCCTTACCTGCTTTCATCATCTTAACAACTGCCTTCACTTCATCCTTCCTTATTTCTCCTCCATTTTCCTCACTCATCACAGTCATTTTCTTAGCATTTCCCACTGCAGCTATCTTTCCCTCCCTATCCTCCTTCACATTTAGCAACTCCCTAAAATATTCTGCCCATCTTCCCCTTACTGCCTTCTCTTCCATTATCATCTCTCCATCTGCACCTTTTACCTTTTCTTCTCTACTTGATTCACCTCCTCTTCCTCTCTTAATTTCTTTCCAAAACATCTTTTTATTACTTTCAAAATTTTCTGTCATACTCTTACCCCATTTCACATCTGCTCTCCTCATTGCCCCCTTTACCTTTTTCTTTACTTCTCTTTTCTTTTCTTTGTACCTCTCATATGACTCTCTCGTCCTATTTTGTAGCCAATCTGTGAAAGCTTGCTTCTTCTCTTCTACAACCTTCTTTGTTTCCTCATCCTACCATTCACTACCCTTCCTTCTATTTCCTCCTGTCCTTCTTGTTCCACACACCATCCTTGCACACTTTATGACTCCTTCCTTGAACCATCCCCATTCCTCCTCCACACCTAGCTCTACTCTATTCTTCACTCCCTCCCACTCCTCCCTCAGCATCTTCTTGTATTCCTTCTCCTTTTCCTTTTCATTTAAAGAGTTCACTCTAAGCACATCCCTACCTTTTGTCCCTTTCCTCTTTCTCCATCTATCCTCCACTCTCAACTTACCTTCCACCAAAAAATGAGGTGATATTCCCCCACCCTCTCCCCTTAGCACATGTACATCCTTAACTCTTCCTATCATAACCCTATTTACCACTACATAATCCATTAACGCTCTATCTACCCCCCTTTCCTCCACCACCCTCTCCCATGTGTACATACATACATATACCAAGGCTTTTTCCCCTTACAAGGGAGGTAGCCAAAAAGGAAAAGGCATAAAATCATTCCCACCCATTCTATCCCTGAATACACTCCACACCCCTCCACCCTCCCTCTCATCTTAGCACCTCCTGGATGACGGGTCATCCCTGCACCTTGTCCACTGCCCTGGGTCAGAAGCAGTGTCGCAAGACACAGCACATCCACAGCAAGGTCGCTTCATTAAATTGGTGACCCCCCCTCTCCGTCCCCCCATGCATAAAGGAGAAGACGGGGAGAAATCCCTTCGGTCTGCGTCAAAATTTGCTCACACATACTACCTCACCCCCCATCCCATTCCACCTCGTGCATCACAACATCATCCATATACAACCATTCTCCATTCACCCCTGTCTTCTGTCCTCTCCCGTCCTTCCTCAACAGACATTCCCCTCTTCCCCAAAGCCCCCTTCACCCCATCCATCCACCTCATCCTAGGACATCCCTTCATGTTCACTCCCTCCACATCTGCCTTCCACACCTCTTTTACTAGTCTTTCTTCACTCATTCTTTCCATGTGTCCAAACCATCCTAATACTCTTTCATCAACCCTATCTCCCAACCCCTTTCCATCCCTGTTCTCCTCCTCACCTCCTCATTTCTCACTCTTTCCAGCCTAGTAACCGCCATCATACCTCTCAGACACCTCATCTCAAACACATTCAAACTCCTTCTCTCTTCCTCTCTTATGTTCCATGTTTCTGCCCCATACAGTGCTGTTGGCACAATCACTCCTTCATATAGTCTCCTCTTAGCATCCATTCCCAAATGTCTATTCCTCATTACACTTGTGTACTTATGCTTTACTTTCTTCCAAAACACTGTATTTGCTATTATCAACTCTCTTTCTAAACACATTTCCACCATCAACTCTCCACTACGATTCTTTCCTGGAACTCCACATTTCCCAACCACTCCATCAATTGGATCATTTCCTACCCTAGCATTAAGGTCTCCCAGTACTATTACATTGATATTTCTCCCTAAATCCTCTATGCACTCATTTAAATCTATCCAAAAAGCCTCCCTTTCTTCTACGCTCTTCTCACTGCCAGGCCCATATGCACTTACAAAAACCTACATCTCCTTCCCAGTTTCACCTTCATCCACATTATCCTTGAGGAAACCTCCTTCCACTCCACTACACGTTTACCTATCTCTTCACTTACTAGTATAGCCACCCCTTCCCTCCCTCGCCCTCTCTTCACTCCTGATAACCTCCCACTTACACTCCCAAACTTACACTCGCCCTTCCCTTTCAGCTTAGTTTCACTCAAAGCCAACTCATCCATCTTTCTTCTCACAAACTTACTACCTATCTCTTCCCTTTTACTCTCATCTGTACCACATCCACGCACATTAAAAGACCCAAACCTTAGGGTGCTGGTCGGAAAACTCCTAGACCCTCTTATGCCTTTACTTTTTCTTTTAGGAATGTCCCCTGTGGGGCTACAAGGAGAAGGATGCCTAGTCCCACAAAAATATGATCCACATAAACCCTGCCTTTCCTAAACCCACACTGCTCCTCACCAATTATTCCCTCTGTTGCTCTTCTAATCCTCCCAGCCTTCCCAACTACACTCATCAAACTGATCCCTCTAAAACTACTACATTCACATTTGTCCCCTTGTCCCTTATAAAGTGGAACTATACAGCCAGTCTTCCAGACCTCTGGCACTTTGTCCTCCCTTAGACACACATTAAACCTCACTAACCAGTCCATCATTACCATACCTCCCTTCTTCAGCCACTCCACATGACAGCCATCTAACCCAGGTGCCATATCTGCCTTCATCATTTTCAGACCTGTTTGTACCTCATCTTTTCTTATTTCTCCTCCATTTTCCTGTCCCATCACCATCATTCTTGTAGCTCCTCCCACTGCTACCACCAATCCCTCCCTATCCTCCACACTCAACAGCTCTCTAAAATACTCCACCCATCTTCCCTTTACTGCCTCCTCTTCCTTTAAGATCTGTCCATCTACACCTTTCACCTGTTCCCCTCTACATGACTCACTTCCCCTTCCACTCTTAATTTCCTTCCAAAACATCTTTTTATTGCTTTAAAAAATTTCTGTTATGCTCCTCCCCCACTTTACATCTGCTCTCCTTTTTCCCTCCTTTATCTTTTGTTTTGCTACTCTTCTTTTTTCTTTATACCTCACATATTTAATATATATATATATATATATATATATATACACATACATATATATATATATATATATATATATATATATATATATATATATATATATACACATACATATATCTATTCATCTATATCACTAAAGGCTTCTTCCCCCTTACAAGGGAGGTAGCCAGCCAAGGCATGCACTAACCCCCCTCTCATTGATAATTTTCTTTTTATCTTAACTCCTTGTGGGAGAAGGGTCATCCCTGTTCCATGCCCACTGCCCAGGTCAGAATTAATGCATCAAGACACAGCACATCCTCAGCAGGGCTAGCTACTTCTTTACACAGTAACCTTCCATCCTCATCTCTTCATACAGAAATAGAGAAGACAAGTAGAAATCCCTTCAGGCCCTGTTAATTGATTTTCCATTCACAATCATATTCCATTCATAGTTTTCTCTTGCTTTCTCCCTTCCTTGCTCAAGAGACATTTCCCTTTTATTCAAAGCTCCCTTCACCCCATCCATCCATCTTATTCTTGGTCTACCCTTCAGGTTCACTCCATCCACCTCTGCTTCCCACACTCTTTTTGATATATATATATTTTCATTCATTCTTTCCATGTGCCTAAACCATCTCAGTATTCTTCCATCAGCCCTATCTGTCAGCTCCCTTTCCTTCTCTGCTGTCCTCCTTACCTCATTTCCCACGCTATCCATCCTCATAACACCCACCATACATCCCAAATGCTTCATCTCAGACACATTTAAGTTTTTCTTTTCTATATCCCTCAAATTTGAAGTCTACCCCAAATAGTGTCAGGCACAATCATTCCTTCATGGTAGCCATAGATGTAAACAAGGTTTTTAACAAAGTTCCTAGACACATACTATCCTAAAAGACCAATGGGATAGATGTAAGTAAATAATCAACCTCATAGCAAGAAGACAATGCAGAATAGCCAAAAACAGTGTAGAAGGCAGGTGGATGGAGTGAACAATGAGGGGACAACTGAGGATGAGATGGATGGATGGGGTGAAAGGGATATTGAGCAAGAGTGGGATGTCTGTTGAGGAAGGAAAGGAGAAGACAGATAGGGGTGAGTGGAGAATGGCTGTGTATGGATGATAATGTCATACATGTAAGGGAGTAGGTGTGTGTGGATGTGCTGTGTCTTGCTGCATTGGTTCTTACCCTGGGTGATGGGCAGGATGCAGGGATGACCCATTATCCATGTGGAGCCAAGATGTGAGGGAGAGAGGTGGTGGATGGGAGTGGAATGGGTGGGAATGGAATTATGCCTTTTGACTTTGTTATTTCCCTGGTAAGGGAGAAGGAGCCCTTAGTATATGTATGTATCATATTAGCATGTAATTAAAGTTTTATGATTAATTTACCACCAATTTGTAAATTTGGAATTTGAGGAAATGGAAATTGTCTCCTGGAAGGAAGCATAAAGTACTGATATATAGGTAATTATGAGCAAATATTTTCACTCACATGTTGAAACATCTAATGAATGGGTATATTTATTTCATGAAACAGCAAAAGTTTCATCTATGTAGATGTCAAATTATTAGTTATGTCAATTTATTATTATTTACTATTTACCTGTTTGTTTATTATTTAACTATACCTATGCATTTATTTATGTATTTTATTTGTTATTTACATTATTATAGTTTTTATTTATTATTTTATTATTATGATTTTTTTTCGCATCCGACCTAGATATGGATCAAAAGGTCTCCTGTCGGCATGCTCCGCCTTTGTAATCTTTGTAATCTTTGAATTGGTTAGGGTGAGTTGTTTTATCATTTCTATGTATAGCAAAATAGAGAGGAAATGTGTAGCCCAAACAGGAGAAAGGTGAAGTAGAGAAATCTGGGCTGCTTAGCTGTACTATCTTCATCATTACCTGAGAATAGGGATTATAATCCATTACAGTATGTCTAAGTTTTAGAGAGGAAACAACTGAGGACCCACTGCTTATGATTTTAAATACAGAGAAACTAATTTTCTAGGATGTCATTCTTACAATGTACTGATATTTACAGCAGTCATGCTCTTCTGGTTCCCATCACAGTGGTCGGATACATGAATACCCTGCTGGAACAGATAAGACATTAACAAATACTCATGCAAGCATTGCTACAAGTTCAAATTCTGGTCATGTACCAACCAGTGTCCAGACCACTGCAGCTTGTACAGCTTCACAACCAGGTGCCCAGGAACCTACTCCTCAGCAGTGTAGTGCCATTAGTAAAACAATGAGTACAACACAGGTGAGTTCTTTGAAATAGTAATGCTGCCATAGTTTTGTATTAAGTTTTGTATGAGTGTATATGAAATTTATTTATGCAGATGGAGCCATGGACGAGTAGAACATGTTTCTGGCTGAAATAAAGTATTCTGTAATTATTAGTCTGTTGCCTACAGTCTTGCAGAAACCCATAGCTCCAAGGTATATTTAATATCCCCTGAGTGGGCTCAAAGACCAGTTTGCTTAGAAATGTAGTACAGTAGTTTGTATTGTGACAGTACTTGGCAGTGTAAAGTTATGTATACCATGTTAATGTTTGCAGGTGATGTGTTACAATAAGAAACAAATCTATACATAATACAAAACAAAAGCAGTATTTGAGAATGTTTAAAACAGTTCAAGACAAGAGCTCTTAAATTGGCACATTCATCACATTACTTATGTTAACATGGAGTAATTTCAGCTAGGTTGCATACACACACACACATAAAGGAGGAATGTGGGGGTAGTTAGTGAGGGATTGATTGTGGCAGTGGGAAGGTGAGGAGCATATCAGGTGTGGAGCTGTGGCCGAAATTGTCACCTTTGTCCTATACACTTTGACTGTAGGGGCAGGTAACAGTCACTGCTTGGAATCTGAGAGGGATGCAGGATTTGTCTGTGGTGGGAGAAGAAAATGATAGGGGTACAGGAAAAGATAAAATACAAAAACATTGAAAGTGATGAAAGATGGTAAGGCACCTGAGTTAGATGGTTGTTGCTTAAGGTGTCTGACAAAAGGAGGATTGGTTTAATGGATTGGCTAGTAAGGTTGTTTAATGTGTACCGAAGGGAGGGGAAGGTACATATATTGTTTTATTATACAGAGGAAAAGGTGACAAATATGAATGTACATACATATACCAAGGCTTTTTCCCCCTTACAAGGGGGGTAGCCAAAAAGAAAAAGGCATAAAATCATTCCCACCCATTCCATCCCTGAATACACTCCACACCCCTCCACCCTCCCTCTTATCTTAGCACCTCCTGAATGATGGGTCATCCCTGCACCTTGTCCACTGCCCTTGACCAATATGTTAAGTTTAGGTGAAATCAATTGAGAACAGGATGGGAACAGAGAGAGCAGTTGTGGAAGAAAATGGTTTGTTTTGGAAAGGAAGAGGGTGCATAAATAAAAAAAATTGGTAGTAAGGCAGGTATGTGAGAAGCTTTTGGCTAAAGGTAAGGCTGTCTTTTGTGTTTTACGGAGATTAAGGAAGACCTATGACAGGGTTGACAGGAAGACATTATGGGATGTGTTGCAGGCATTTGGGATAGGAGGAAGTGTTGAAGGTTGTCAAAAGTAGTAGAATTTTTTTAAGGGCAAGGTATGGAGAGTGTGAATGAGTTAAGGTGACCATGGTTGTTCAATGTGTACATGGATGGTGTTGTATGGGAAGTAAACATAAGGATGATGGGCAGGGGCTTGAAATTAAGTGAGAGTGGAAGGAAAAGAGAAGTGAACCAGTTATTGTTTGCAGATAACAGTGTGCTTGTAGTTGAATCAGAGGAACTAAAGCAGTTAGTGGTAGCACTGGGAGTGTGTGTGTGAGGAAAAAGCAGAAGGTAAATAGAAGTTAATGAGATGTACAGTGCAGAGTAGACAGGCACTGTGGGAGATATTGCAGATATATGGGATAGGAGAAAAGCTGTTCAGAGCAGTCAAGAGTTTTTACGAGGGTAGTAGAGCTTGTGTTAGAATCAGAAATGGAGAGAGTGAGTGATTTGAGGTAAAGATGGGACTTCACCAGGGATGTGTTATGTCATCCTGGCTGTTCAATTTATACATGGATAGAGTGATGCAAGAGGTAAATGCAAGGGTAATGGGTTGGGAATTGGAGATGGTAGAAAAAGAAGAAAAGTGGAAGATAAACCAGTTGTTGTTTGTTGATGACACTGCTTGTCAGGATTAAAGGAGAGATTGAGGAAGTTAGTGACAGAATTTGGGAAGGTGTGAGAAAGAAGGAAGTTGAAGATAAATGTGGTTAAAAGTAAAGTGATGAGATGTACAAGGGGAGAAAGTGGCAGCAGACTGGAAGTGAGTATTAAGGGAGAGAGACTGGAGGAAGTGGATAGGTTTAGATACTTGGGTGCGAATGTGATGGGAAAGGAAGGAGTGGAGGTGGAGATAGAATATAGATTGGGAGAGGCAAGTAAATGCCTTGGGGGATTAATAAGTGTGATGAGAAATAGACATTTGGGAATGGATGTTAAGAGGAGATTGTATGAAGGAGTGATTGTGCTGACAGCACTGTATGGGGCAGAAACATGGAACATAAGAGAGGAGTTTAAATGTGTTTGAGATGAGGTGCCTGAGAAGTATGATAGGGGTTACTAGGTTGGATATAGTGAGAAACAAAGAGGTGAGAAGAAGAACGGGGGTGGAAAGGGAGTTGGGAGATAGGGTTGATAAAAAAAAATATTGGGATGGTTTGGACACATGGAAAAAATGAATGAAGAAAGATTAGTAAAAGAGGTGTGGAAGGCAGAGGTAGAGGGAGTGAACATGAGGGGGTGACCAAGGATGAGATGAGATGGATGGGGGTAAAAGGGGCATTGGTAAAGAGGGGAATGTCTGTTGAGAAAGGATGGGAGAAGACAGAAGATAAGGTGGTGAATGGAGTATGGTTGGGTATGGATGATGCTGTGATGTATGAAAGGGAGTGGGTGGGGGATGGGGGTTGAGGGATTATGTGTGAAAAAATCATTTGACGCAGCCCAAAGGGATTTCTCCCTGTCTTCTCTTTTTCTGCATGAGGGGACAGAGGTTGGAGGGGGGTGAGTTGCCAATTTAATGAAGCAGTCTTTCTGTGGATCTGCTGTCTTGCAACACTGCTTCTGACCCAGGGCAGTGGGTGAGATACAGGGATGACCTGTCATCCAGGAGGAGCCAATATAAGAGGGAGGGAATGTGGTGAATGGAAGTGGAGTATGTGGGGATGGAATGGGTGGGAGTGGATTTTATGCCTTTGTTTTCTGGCTACCTCCCTTGTTAGGAAGAAAGAGCCTTTGGTATATGTATGTATGTACAGTGCATACTTCAGGAAAGCATTCCTAAATCATAGTGCAATATTAAGTGATCTTACTATACAAGAAAGAAGACTAGAGAGATCTTAGTGATAACTAACTGATTAGCTTGTTATCAAAGGTATACAAAGTATTTTTTCAAGATCCTTACAAATAAACTAATTAAGTTTTAGATTAAATAAACTAGTTAAATTTTAGATGAAAACCAACCTAGAGAATATACAGGCTTTATAAGTTGATATTTGATGATAAACCATTTGCAGACAATGAATCAATTAATCAAGAAAATGACAGAATACAATAAACCTCTTGTTTAGCTTTTGTAGATTACATAAAGGCCTTTAACTTGGTAGAACAACTAGCAATCATTTAACTTCCTATACATCTTTTACATTATTCATGGATAATGTTTTATGCTCTAGTTTCTCCAAAGTTGTATTTCTAGGTTCAAATAGGTTTTGCATATTTCATAGCTATGTTATATTACTCTATACATGTTCATTGATGCATATATATTTTTTCTCTTTATTGCAGTCATGCACAGTGTCCGAGTCAAAACGCAAAAAAGCTTGTGACAAGCAGGCATCTCTTGAGGCCACTGAACTGTGTTTTCTTTGTGACACACATGTGCCATCCCTCAGTCGGCAGCAAGAGTGTGGTACCATGACTGGTAGTAATGGTGACACATTTGCCTGCTGTATGGACTCACTGGTGACTATGGCTTCACAGTTAACAGTGGGGGATAAATTAAGTTCCATACTTGGCTTCAGTCTGCCAAGGGAGTGTGTTCATTCAACTAGTGTTTGTAGTAAGTGCTTCCATGTTGTGAATGACTTGGACCTGTTGGAGGAGCGCCTGGCATATACCAAGCGATACATTGTGGCACAAGTTGAGTCGTCCTGCCAAAAGCATGGTATTAGTCTTGGCTCCCTTCGAAAACTTCAGCAGCACCAGCAGCAATGTCAGCAGCAACCCTCTCAACAACCACAACAACAACAACAACCGCAGCAGCATCACCACCACCAACATCAACACCACACCCAGCAGCAGCATTCTCAGCACCAACACCAGACACAGCATCAGCAGCATCCAACACAGCAGCAGCATCAGTCATTGTCACAACAGCAAGCACACCCACAACAGCAGGCACATCCACAACAGCAAACACATCCACAACAGCAGACACATCCACAACAGCAAACACACTCACAGCAACAACAGGCGCATTCACAACAGACACATTCCCAACAGCAGCATTCACACCTTCAACAACAAACGCATTCTCAACAACAAACTCATTCACAGCCTCAGCAGACTCATTCACAATCTCATGCACAACAGCAAGCACACTCACAGCAGCAACAAACACATACTCAACAAACTCACTCACAACAACAGCAACAAGCACATTCACAACAGCAACAGACACTTGCCCAACAACAAACACTTAGCCAACAACAAACACATACACAGCAACAGCAAACACATGCACTGCAACAACAAACACATACACAACAACAGCAAGTCCATACTCAGCAGCAGCAGCCACACACACAACAGCAAACTCATACACAAACACAACAAACACATGCACAACCTCATGCACAACAGACTCATACACAGCAACAACACACACACACACAACAGCAACAAACACATACACATCAGCAGACACACACACAGCAGCAACAAACACACACTCAGCAACAATCATGTACACAACAGCAATCACTATTGCAACACCAAACACACTCACAAACACAGCAAACACATAAACAACAAAAGCAGCATACACACGTACAACACAGTCAACAGCAACAAAATCATCCACAGCAGTCACACACTCATCAACATCAGACACATGCACATATACAGCCACATGCTCATGCACAGCAACAACAGCTATGCTCAAGACAACACCAGTCACTTCCACAGAAGCAGCAGCAGGCACAATCACAACAGTCTCAACAAACACACACTCATAAGCAACCCGTAAATGCACAGGAACAAGTACAGGTACATCATCAGTCTCATTCACAGACACATGCTTCACAAGTACACATCCAGCAACAGCATCAGCAAACACAAACTCATATGCAAACATGCACACAAGAGCATACACATCCACAACAAGAAAATACACAGCCACAAGAACATCCTAAATCACAAGAACACCCTCAACAGCGGCAAGAACACACACAGCAACACATTCAAGACACAAATTTACTTGAACCAAGACCCACCTTATTGGAATCACAGCCCACCCTTTTAGAGTCACAGAACACACTTATTGAAACCCAGACTGCTATTTTAGAACAAAGAACTAACATGCTAGAACCACAGACTAGCAGCTGCTCCATGATACCAGCTCATGTTGAATGTTCAATGCATCATCAACAGTACCCGGTTACCAGTCAGCTTCATCTTCACCAGCACATCAACACAGTGCATCATACACCTCATCTTCATGAACAAGAACAACAGCAGCAACAACAACAGCAACAACAACAAATACAACATGAAACACATCAACATCACCTAGATATTCAGCAGCAGCAAATAAATCCATTGGGACAACAAATTCAGCCCCCACAGCATCTGCCTCAGCCACATCAAATAACCACAGGACATGGATATGAGGCACAACAACCACAGTCACAATCGCAACAGCCTCAGCAGCAGGTACCCACCTCAGCACCAGCTGGGACAGAATTGTCTGGAAAGTTAAATGGTGGAAGAGAGGAAGGAACCATGGTATTTGTTGAATATGACATTGACATTGAAGACTGTGAGAATCTTATACAAGAACCCCTTCCTGCCGAGGCAGTCAAGCAAGACTTACATGAGGAACACAGTCAAGATGACCCAGAATGCAGCCAAGAGTCTGGGGAAATCTTGGTTACTGACAAGGTTTTGGATATGGAGGAGAACAACACCTCTGATGGTGATGAGAGATTAGCAGTTACTGTGGGGGAGGGTGTTGGAGATACAATGAAGCAGCCTGGGGTATGGGAACAAAGTAAACACATTACTAGCAAGAAAACAGAAACTCCTGCCCATGAACGCAGTTCTGGATCTGCTGTCACAATTGAAAATGAACGGTCATTAGTGCATAGTAGTAATAGTACAAGTGTGGAAGGGCTGAGGAATGTACAGGATGCCACAGAATATCACAAACCAACTCTCTTAACCAGAAATATCAAAACTAAGAAACATGCAAAGCTGCAAATCTGTCGGCAGTGTGACCAAGTTTTTTCCAATCGTCAGGCACTTGTTCGACACATTGAGCGAAGACACAAGTCCTATGCCTTTCACCACAGTTGCAGTACATGCCATCGCAAGTTTAATACAGAGAAGGCTTTGCAGCATCATGCACAAACTCACCGAACCTATCCATGTAAATTGTGTTCAGACACATTTATGAGCAAAGCCAAATTGAAACAACACCTAGAAGAACATAGTCAGAAGAGCCTTAGCTGCTCTTTCTGTGGCAAAGCATGTGAGTCAGTGCAAGCTCTCATAGCACATCGTAAGACTCACACAACTGAGAAAAAGTTGCACAAATGTGATGTTTGTAATAAAACTTTTGCCACTAACAGAAACCTAAAGGTGCATCTTCGTATGCACACGGGAGAGAAACCATTTGCTTGTAAGAACTGTGGTCGTACCTTCAGTCATAAGAGCAATGCACAGGCGCATTATGACATTTGCACAGGACAGTACAGCTATACATGTCAAATATGTGGCCGAGGCTTTGCTCTTGAGTCAACTTACCACAAGCACTTACTAGAACACGAAGGTCAGTTTCCTCACCGTTGTTCAGTTTGTTCCAAAGGGTTCAGCAAAGCCTCTGGTTTGAGAGCACATATTATCACACATGATGGGGAAGATAAGGAGCAACGGACTCGGTTGACATGTGAAGTGTGTGGTAAGAGTCTAGCATCACCTTCAAGTTATGCTTCACATGTTACAATACACACAGGACAAAATTGTGCTGTTTGTCCAGTGTGTGGTAAGACACTAGGAAGGCAGTCGGATTTGCAGAGTCATATGAACCGTCATGCAGGAATCAAACAGCATCAGTGTCCTCTATGCTCTGCACAGTTTTACTATCGCTCAAATTTGAACTACCATGTGCGTTGTGTGCACCGCATGGCTAAACCTCATGGTTGTTCTTATTGTGACCGTACTTTTTCATCAACCCACAGTTTGCGGATTCATGCCAGAACACATACTGGAGAGCGTCCTTTTCAGTGCAAGTCTTGTGGCAAAACCTTCACAACCAGGACTAACTACCGACGTCACCAGAAGTGCCATATCACTCAAGCAAGTGGCTTACCACCCAGTCATTAGCATCACTAGACACCATAGTGGAGTGAAGTGTTCTCACTTGATATTCAATCTATTTATAATCCAGTGTATGACCTTTTGTTTCAGCTATAGCTGAATACCCTACAGTGCAAATAAAAAACAGATTATTCAGAGGTTTATGAATTTTATATTTTCCCCTGCGAGGTTTTGAGATGGGCTGGGTGGTTGAATGAGTATTGTCTGAGATGTGTGTGTGTGCTTTGAATCAGATACCCACCTTTAACCACTTCAGTATGTGTCAAATTCTCATGTGTAGCACTGGCTGCTATATGTATAATTTATCACACTACTTGCATTATAAAATATAAAGTCACTGCTGTAATACTCATTCTCTTTTACTCTGAGTAATAATAATAAACAGAAAATGTGATCAAACCAGTTCACAGAATCTGGGGGTAACTCATGTACAACTACAAAAATGTATAATCAAGATGCCGATGCCAGCATCCTTGTGTACTCACTTATGCCTCATGATAGGCCTAAGTATTGAAGTGGTTAAAAGGAAAAGGGGAGGGGTGGTTCAATGACTATTGTGTGTGCTTTGAATCAGCCAATCCCCTTAAAAAAAAAAGGGGGGCTAGCATTCAGCCATATGCAAGAAATGTAATTGTGACATTTAGTGCTCTTTATAGCACACACTTCAATTATTGTATTGTGTGCCTTAGGGACCAGTGAAGGGTAACTTTTTGGTAGTCTAGCAAAATGGACAGTAGAGCTGCCCATTTTCAAAGACTGTCAACTTCATCTCTATCAAGAGGTGCAACCCTGAGGGGCTAATACTTGGTTTCAGGACTGGGCCTAAGATTTTTCTGTCAACTTCAGCTGTATTTCTCATATTATTTCGCACATGGAGAGTTGACATCTGACAACTACTCCCCTGCTGCTCTGACTTTCAGCTGGTGACATAGAAACAGTCCCACACTGGTACAATAGACAGCAGTCCAAAGTTTCTTCCTGGAGAAATCTGTGAGAGGGCCCAAGGACTATTGCCAGCTGCTCTGAGGCTCTTGAAGTCAGTGAAACTTAAGGCAAAAATTAATATTACCCCAGTTGTTTGCTGACAAGGATTAAGAAAATTAGTGACACTTTGGTAAGGTGAACAAAAGGAGAAAGTTGAAGGTAAATGTGGGTAAAGGTAAGGTGATGAGATGTACAAAGGGAGAGGATGGCAATAATTTGGAAGTGAGTTTTAAAGGAGAAAGACTGGTGGAAGTGATAGTTTTAGATACTTGGGGTCACATGTGGAGGGAAAGGGAGGAGTGGAGGTGGAGGTAGATTGTAGATTAAGTGAAAGTGCCTTTTAGGATGGTTTGGACACATGGAAAGAATGAGTGAAGAAAGACTAGTAAAAGAAGTATGGAAGGCAGATGTGGAGGGAGTGAACATGAGGGGACGTCCTAGGATGAGGTGGATGGATGGGGTGAAGGGGGCTTTGGGGAAGAGGGGAATGTCTGTTGAGGAAGGACGGGAGAGGACAGAAGACGGGTCAATGGAGAATGGTTGTATATGGATGATGTTGTGATGCATGAGGTGGAATGGGCAGGGGGATGGGGGGAGAGGTAGTATGTGTGAGCAAAATTTGACGCAGCCCAAAGGGATTTCTCCCCGTCTTCTCCTTTTATGCATGGGGGGACGGAGAGGGGAGGGTCGCCAATTTAATGAAGCAGCCTTGCTGTGGATGTGCTGTGTCTTGTGACACTGCTTCTGACCCAGGGCAGTGGACAAGGTGCAGGGATGACCCGTCATCCAGGAGGTGCTAAGATAAGAGGGAGGGTGGAGGGGTATGGAGTGTATTCAGGGATGGAATGGGTGGGAATGATTTTATGTCTTTTCCTTTTTGGCTACCTCCCTTGTAAGGGGGAAAAAGCCTTGGTATATGTATGTATGTATGTATGTAAGTGCCTTGGGGTATTAAAAATTACAACAATGAGAAGTAGACATTTGGGAATGAATGCTAAGAGGAGATTGTATGAAGGGGTGATTGGACCAACAGCACTGTATGGGGCAGAGACATGGAACATAAGAAAGGAAGAACTTAAATGTGTTTGAGATGAAATGTCTGAGAAATATGGTAGGGGATATAAGGTTGGATAGAGTGAGAAATGAAGAGAGTGGAAAAGAAGATGGGAGACAGGGTTGATGAAAGAGTATTGGGATGGTTTGGACACATGGAAAGAATGAGTAAAGAAAGATTAGTAAAAGAAATGTGGATGGTGTGAATATTAGGGGACAACTGAGGATGAGATGGATGGATGGGGCAAAAGGGGCATTGAGCAAGAGGGGCTGTCTGTTGAGGAAGGAAAGAACACAGGGTTGAGTGGAGAATGGCTGTGTATGGATGATGCTGTGATACATGGAAGGGAGGGGGGTGGTTAGGGAGTGGCTATGTGTAAATGATATTTTGATGCAGCCCAAAGGGATTTCTTCCCATCCTCAAGCTAGGTTACTGTGTGAGGGGACAGAGAGGGGGTGCTGATTAAATGAAGTGGCCTTGTTGTGTTTTGCTGCACTGCTTCTGACCCAGGGCAATGGGTGAGATGCAGGTATGACCTGTCATCCAAGATGAGAGGGAGGGAGGTAGGAGTGGTGAATGGGGGGTGGAATTATGCCTTTTGACTTTGGCTACCTCCTTTGTAAGGGGGAAAACCCCTTGGTATATGTATGTATGATTATTTTGGTAAATGTGGGTAGCAGTAAGGTGATGAGATGTACAAGGAGAAAATTAAAATGTCAGCAAGCTGGAAGTAAGTCTTAAAGGAGAGAGGTTGGAGGAAGTGGATAGTTTTAAGTATTTGGGGCTGCATGTGGTAGAAAATGGAGGAGTGGGGGTGGAGGTAAATTATAGATTGAGAGAACCAAGTAGATGTCTTGAGGGATTAAAAATGTCATGAGAAACAGACATCTGGGAATGGATGCAAAGAGAAGATCATGTATTTACCTACCTAGTTGTATTTTGCGGGAAGGGGAGCTACGCTCGTGGTGTCCCACCTTTGTATCTGATGACACTGTATGGGGTGAAGACTTGGAATCTAAGAGAGGTAGAAAGGAGAAGTTTAAATGTGTTTGAGATGAAGTGTATGAGTAGTATGACAGAGGGTTACAAGGTTGGAGAGAGTGAGAAATGAAGAGGTGAGGAGGAGAATGAGGGCTGGAAAAAGATGGCAGATGGGGCTGATGATAGAGTATCATGATGGTTTGGACACATGGAAAGAATGAGTAAAGAAAGATTAGCAAGAGAGGTGTGGAAGGCAGAGATGGATGGAGTGAATTTGAGGGGATGACTGAGGATGAGATGGATGGGGTGAAAGGGGCTTTGAGCAAGAGGGAAATATTTGTTGAGCAAGGGAGAAGGCTGGAGATAGGGCTGAGTGGAGAATGGCTGTGTATGGATGATACTTTGATGCAGCCCAAATGAATTCCTCCCTGTCTTCTCTGTTTTTCACAAGGGGGGACGGAGAGGGAGGATTGCCGTTTAACCACTTTGGTATGATGATGCCTACATAAGAGTCATGAGGTGCGAGTGGGTACACAAGGATGCTGGTGTTGGCATCTTGATTATATATTCTTTTTGTAGTTGTACATGAGTTACCCCCCTGATTCTGTGAACTTGTTTGATCATATTTTGTGTTTATTATTATTCAGAGTAAAAGAGAACAAATAATACAGCAGTGACTTTATACTTTATAATGCAAGTAGTATGATGAATCCTACATATGGCAGCCAATGCTGTGTACAAGAATTTGATTTGTATTGAAGTGGTTAAGTGAAGTGGGTTCATTGTGGATGTACTGTGTCTTGCTGCATTGCTTCTGACCCATGCAGTCTGTAGGAGACAGGGATGACCCTTTATCCACAAGGAGCTAAGGTGAAAGGAAAACAAGTGTGGTGGATGGGAGTAGAATGGGTGTGAGTGGGTCTGTGCCTTTGACTTGGCCTCCTACCTTATATGGGGGGAAAAGCCCTTGGTATATACATTGATTATTATCATTGTTATTATAATTGTGTACCTCTCTAAATAAACAGGAATCTCCATATAAGGCACCTCGCCTTCTCATATATCATTTTCTCTTTGCAGGTGTTACCACTGACACCATGAGCCTCATTTCTTCCTTCATGCTGAGTGCAGTGTTGTTACCACCACTGCTCAATGCTGCTGTGGATCCTATCCAAAGTTGCTCTCACTGCTGCTGCTCCCACCTTCATGGTAGCCACTGTCCCTTCCATCACTGCCTTTACTCCCTTCACCTTGACCACCATTGCTACTGCTATGATCTCTTGATGGCACCCACCTGTGCTGTCTGCATTGCTACTGCTCCCACCGTCATTGTTGATGCTGCCATTGCTATAGCTGCCAACTATCATGCCCACAGCCACTGCTGCTTTTGCCACCACCACTCTTGATGTCATCACTTCTGATGTGGATTCTTACCCACAGCCACATGTGATGCCCACACTTGCTGCTTCCACCACCATCATTGATGGTCACCACTAACTTGCCTGCAGCTGCTGCCATGGTCACTGCTATCTTGGTTGCAGCCTTTGCTGTAGCCTACTCCACAGCTGCCAATGCCTCCACTCCTACAACCCTCCTAACATCATTGCCTTTACATTTGTACCCTAAGGTTAACTATCTTCATTTTCCAGGAAGGGTGGTAAACATGGCATGTTGATGTATACTCCATTTTTCATGTGTCCTGTCTTATGTTGGAGATACAGTATTAACATATAATGCTCCTAACAGAACACAATTCAATACTTCAGTGGGGTTAGGCTTTCCTTACTGACATAAATCCCATTTCCAGGTCTCAGCCCTCTCCATTGTATCTCCTACCAAAGAAGGAGGCAAGATCTTAAAACAGGATTTGAAAACAGGTTATACAAAAACCAAACTAACACAAAGGATTACAAAGGCGGAGCATGCCGACAGGAGACCTTTTGATCCATATCTAGGTCGGATGCAAAAAAAAAAATCATATTAATAATAAAACAATAAATAAAAACTATAATAATGTAAATAACAAATAAAATACATAAATAAATGCATAGGTATAGTTAAATAATAAACAAACAGGTAAATAGTAAATAACAATAAATTGGCATATAACTAATAATAAATGAAAATCACAGACAAATTATAAAACAAAAACAAGATAAATTATAATCATTACAGCATCTTACTTAGGTATTTATCTAACTGATTCTTAAAGCTTCGAACTGAACTACATTGCACTACCTGTGCAGGAAGTTTATTCCATTCATTTACTACACGGTTGGCAAAGTTGTTTCTACCTACTTCCAAATTGAATCTATTTCCGGATAGTTTGAGACCATTGTTTCTTGTCTGATTCTCATTCAATGTGAAAATTTGGTCACTTTTGATGTTGTCAATTCCCTTTAAAATCTGAAAGACCTGTATCAAGTCACCTCTGAGTCTACGCTTTTTTAGGGAAAACAGATTCATGTGTTTTAGTCGATTTTCGTATGATTTATTTTTGATATTTGGAATCAGTTTTCTGGCTCGCCGTTGTACTTTTTCCAGTCTGTCAATGTCTTTAATGAGGAGGTAGTGGAGTGGTGGGGGCTTACTGACCCCCCTCTGAAGGAGGAGGTGCTCCTTCAGGTGGAGCAGCACCCTCATCAGGGCACTGTCGTTTGGCACAAGGCTGGAAGAATTCAAAGGTCAGCATAGAGTCTGTGACGATTGCTTGCCGGTGCTGTGTGTGCCGGATTTGGCAGTAGTGAGGCATGGCCAGTTCATTGAACTGGCCTGCAACACAGCTCACTAGTGTCTGGTCCGGGTGTGTGACCTCCACAAAATCATAGAGCCTCCTCCACATTATACAGGCCTCCTTCACCTCCTTCATGGTGGGGCCCTGAACACGATCGTCGTCTCCCTCAACCTCTTGCTGTTCCCGGGCCAATTCGGCAACCTGCTCCTGATGCAGGTCCTTCTGCTCCTCGGTGGTCAGTTCATCCTCGTGCTCCCCTACTAACTCCTCGACATCCCCGTCCTCCATCCCCAGGCCCAGGTCCCTCCCTAGCACAACGATGTCCAAGATGACCGATGGACCAGCAGGCTCAAAGCCCTCGAAGTCCCGCTCCCTGTCAAATGATGGCCAAAGCTTCTTCCACGCTGCCTGTAGAGTCCTGACGGTAACCTGCTCCCACCTCTTGCTAATCATCTTGATGCAGTGCAAGCTGTTGAAGTGGGACTTCCAAAATTCTCGCAGGGTGTCTGTGTCAGTAGTAGCATTGAAGCAGCGTTCAAACAGAGCATGTGTGTACAGCTTCTTGAAATTAGAAATGACCTGCTGGTCCATTGGTTGCAGAATGGAAGTGGTGTTCGGAGACAGGAATTTAATTGTGATGAAATCCAGGTCTTGGGGAAAATGTGCCTGCATGTCAAGGGGATGTGCTGGGGCATTATCCAGCAGCAGGAGGCACTTCAGTGGCAGTCCATTCCCCTGCAGAAACTTCTTGATCTCAGGACCACATGCCCCTTCGAGCCACTCCTTCAGGTTGGAACGCCACATCACTGGAAGTCTGCTCTTCAGGACGTTGCCCCTCTTGAATACTTGTGGTCTCCAAATGATACACTACAAGTGGTGTGATCTTGCAGTCGCCACTTGTATTAGCACACATCACTGTAAGCCTGTCTTTCACAGGCTTATGCCCTGGCAAAGCTTTATCAGCAGTAATGTAGGTGCTGTTAGGCATCCTCTTCCAAAAGAGCCCTGTTTCATCACAATTAAATACCTGCTGTGGCAGGTAACCCTCACGATGCACCAGCTCCTCAAACTCCTTGACAAAAGCCTCAGCTGTGTCCATGTCTGTGCTTGCTGCCTCACCATGCTGTGTCACTCTGTGGATGCCTGTACATTGCCGAAACTTCTCAAACCACCCCCTACTGGCTGTAAAGGGCACTGAACGTGGTGTAAGCTGGCAACTGGTACCAGCCTGTTGCCGCTGCAGGTCAGCATACACTTGGTGAGCCCTTGAACAGATCATTTCCTCACTCAAGCTGTCACTCTTATGCTGCTTCTCTTGTATCCACACAAGCAATAACCTTTCCACCTCGTCCAACAATGCTGGCCTCTTATGTGTGCTCACATACCTTATACCCTTAGACACATTAGCTGACAGAATTTTATCTTTATTTAAAAGAATGGTTCTTATTGTTGACTCAGGCATACCAAACTCTCTCACCAGCTTCCACACATGTAAACCTTGAGCAGCTTTGGCAATCACTTCCCTATTTTTCTCAATCATGATGCTGGTTTTCTTACAAGCACCAGCTTCAGTAGGGCTTCTCACCTGTTTTGGAGGCATTTTCAAGGCACAAACAGTATAATACCCAGGGGTAGATGCCGAAAGAAGGACCAGTCATGCACACAACAAAGATGGCGGGCGGGAGGAGACACAACACAGTGCGTGAATGGTGATGTCAGTAAGATGGTGTCATGGAATTTTATTTTCCATGCAGTAATGGATACCAATGTGCCCGCATAAATAGTAACAAGATTTTCCCCATAATTTGACCACATAAAGAGAATTTCACTTACATAAGGGCATGCATAAATAGAGGTACCACTGTATACAACTGATATATCAAAGGCTTCTTCCCCCTTATAAGGAAGGTAACCAGCCAAGGCTTGAACCCAAACCCCCCCCCCCCCCATTCATCACCCAATTGTTTACCTTTTATCTTAAACTCTTCATGGATGATGGGTCATTCCTGCCTCCTGCCCATATCAGATGCAAAACAACAGCAATGTAAATGAAATACACAATATTCACATAGTTGCTTTAATCCAATCCTGATCAATATTAATATAATATATATTACGAATAAATCTAACATTAAATTCCCCTACAGCTTTGTACATACACATACATACATATACCAAAGGTTTTTTCCCCTTTACAAGGCAGGTAGCCAAAAAACAAAGGGATAAAAAACCACTCCTACCCATTCCATCCCTATCATACTCCACTCCTCTCTACCCTCTTCCCTCCCTCTTATCTTGGCACCTCCTGGATGACAGGTCATCCCTGTATCTCATCCACTGCCCTGGGTCAAAAGCATTGTCAAAAGACACAGCACATCCACAGCAAGCCTGCTTCATTAAATTGGTGACCCCCCTCTCCATTCCCTCATGCAGAAAAGGAGAAGACAGGGAGAAATCCCTTCAGGCTGTGTCAAATTATTTTTCCAACATACTCCCTCACCCCCCAAGCATTCCACCTCATGCATCACAGCATCATCCATATACAACCATTCTACTTCACCCATCTTCTGTCCTCTCCCATCCTTCCTCAACAGATATTCCCCTCTTTCCCAAAGCCCCTTTTACCCCATCCATCCATCTTATCCTAGGTCGCCCCCTCACGTTCACTCCTTCCACCTCCCTCCTACATTTCCTTTACTAGTCTTTCTTCACTCATTCTTTCCATGTGTCCAAACCATCCCAATACTCTTTCATCAACCCTATCTACCAACTCCCTTTCCACCCGTTCTCCTCCTCACCTCCTTATTTCTCACTCTATCTAGCCTAGTAACCCCTATCACACTTCTCAGGCACCTCATCTCAAACGCATTCAAACTACATCTTCGTAACTTCCTATTTATCTAAAAATGCTGCCATGGGATCGTCTGCTCTCTGTTTTCTCAAGTAGAATGCTTCTATCTCTTCTTCTGTAGGAGCCTTGGCATTGTACATGGAATTGTACTTCCTCTTCCTTTCATCTAACATCAACATCTCTTCAGCTTCCTCTTCCTCTCTCTTTGCTTTTATCAATGCTAGTCTAAGCTTCTTCCTCCTTTCTTCCTTTTTGGATTCACTATCAGACCCACTGTCACTACTGTCACTGCTGCTGCTACTACTGCTGCTGCTTTCCT
This sequence comes from Oratosquilla oratoria, assembly GCF_046742065.1. Classification (NCBI taxonomy): domain Eukaryota; kingdom Metazoa; phylum Arthropoda; class Malacostraca; order Stomatopoda; family Squillidae; genus Oratosquilla; species Oratosquilla oratoria. Next base: position 33,572,747 of record NC_134801.1, on the reverse strand, counting down.
TCCTCTTCCTTTTGCGTTCTTTCTTTTTCTTTTCTTTTTTCTTCATTTTTTCTTTATGCATCTCCATAAGAGTCTTTGGTTCTTCTTCTTCTCTGTCTTCCTTGTTAAGACCATCTTCCTTTGCTTCTGATAATTCAGATCTAGATGTAATCATTTCAGTACTGGAACACTTCCCTGATTCCCCAGTGCAATAAGAGTTTTTGACAAAGGAATGACAGCATTTGTATCCCCACACACCACTACGCCAATAACTGCCCCAAACACTGGTATGGTTGTTTGGATAAATATCTTCCTCATATTTTGAGCGTGTGACAAGTTTTTCCACACCCTTGATAATTTTGCCATGGCGTGAATACTCCACATAATTTTCTGACTGAGCAAGTAAGAGTGCTTTTGGTGGGACCTGAAGATGCTGTCGGCCTCCATACTTCTCAAGTAAATCGTCAGACACTTTGTTTTTGAATTCATCTTTCTTCGTATCAAACTGTTTTTTAAGCATTTCTAATTTTGTTGGCTCTGCCTGTAAACTTACATCAACTCCTTTGTCATACGCTTCCCATGCAAACAGTTGAGCCTTGGCTTGGTCGACTGTGTCTCCTGTATAACGTATAAAATTTTCTCCAGCATAATCCACTTCTTCTGCTCCTTTTCCAGTATTCTTATAAGGATTGTCTCTCATGGATCTTGTTTTGGGGTCATAGTATGCAGAATTAGGATCCAAATTTCTCAAATACTTAGCAGTGTCTTCCCGAATACGCAGGTTTCTTACAGTAATTCTTTGTTTGCTATCCACTTTGGTGCCAGGCATATCCACACTTTCTGCATATTTATCTTCATCCTCATCATCATCCTCATCGTCATCATCATCATCGTCATCATCAGTCAAATCTTGCCCTTCCTTCAATTTTTTGGCTTTAATTTGTCGTTTGAATACCTCAACTTTTTGGTGTTCTTCTATGACAGCTTTATACTCAGATGGATCATAACCATTCCATCTATCCCTCTTACCATCATAATCAAGATACAGGGAAGGAAGCACAACATCATCAGAAGATGTTATGATTCCTGTGAATTTCGCTCCAACTTTTCTGGGTCTTTCAACACAATCTTTTTTCTTGTGCCCCATTCCTCCACAGTTTTCACAAGCACCCTTACGGTATTTAAAGGCAAATTGTCCCTTATTCCCTCTTGAATAGTATTCATTCAAGTGATGAAAATCACTCTGCTTCTCGGGTTGTGGACGCTGATGTTTCAGTGTGGGACCTGCTGAACCAAAGTACCATGGAGCTGTGGAAATATATTGTGGAATATGAGGATTAATATCTTTTCCTTCTTCATCTACTGCTGCAGGTGCAGTTCCAGCCTTTCTTGCTTCCTCCAATTCCTTTGCTTTCCGCCATTCTTCCCTGGAAGTCTTTTTTGGCTCATCCCCTTCTCCTTCCACATTCTTCTGTTTCAAAAGGGTGGACAGAGGAACACCTGAAGCACTCATGGTGCTCAAATCTGTAAAAGAGATGTGAAAAGATTACAACTATGCAAATGAATTAGTTGTCTATATAGTAAAACTTAAAGATTCAAATTAATTAAGGGTATAATCCTATCCAGATCTTACAAAATCAGGATCTATCTGAAGTCATATACAGTGGCCACAAAAAAATGTTGACATTTAAGATTTTAGGACAATAAAAATCAAAAGTAGTACTTACTGGCCTTTTATTTCCACTTTGGTACTACACTTAATATTTTGACATGTTACCCTTATTCTTGATAACCATCTGGATCCTTCTGGGCATTGAATTGGCAAGTTCGGTAAAGTAGGTGGCGTCCATTGTCGCCCACGTCTTCTTCAGCTCCTCCTTCAGGACAGGGATGATTGTGGGTCACGACTTTTCCAGCTTGTTTTTCATCTGGTTCCAGGCATTTTCCATGGGGTTTAGGTCAGGGGAGTTACCTGCCCACTCCAAAACACTAATGTTATGGTCAGAAAGAAACTTTTTCACTGCCTTGTCAGAGGGAGCACCATCATGCATGAAGTGGTCACATTCATGAATATCCCAGAAAGTGAGCATGTGATCCCTCAAAACCTCAATGTAGTTACTTGCTTTCATTGTCAACATTTGTGGGGAGAAAGTAGTCCACCCCTGCCCTTTTTCAGTGAGCCGTCTGAACTAGGTGAGGGAGGTGGCCACTTACACTACTCCTCAGCACCCCTTTTTTTACTTCTCCAGGAACTTTGGCACCCTTTAACTCACCTTCCAGTGCTCAAGATGGGGCATACCAAGCTTACTATGGAAGAGAAGTGCAGGGCCCTTGCTCTGTTAGAGCAGGGAATCTGAAGGTGTCAAGGATGGCCATCTACACCCTCAAGAAAGCCGCCGCTGCCCTCCCTCCTGGTACTGTTCCACCAAGAAAGCCGGGCTCTGGGGCACCAAGGAAGACTTCTACATGCACTGACAAGGTCCTACAATGAGAAGTACCATCAGACCTATCCATTACAGCCACTGGACTAAAGAAAAAGCATCCGGAACTACTGAAAAACGTCTCTGTCAGAACCATTCAACATCGACTCCAAAAAGACCTGAAGTTACATGCTCAATGTGCTACCAAGAAGCTGCTGCTCACAGAGCCCATGAAGAAGAAAAGACTAGCATTATGCAAGAAATACAAGGACTGGACACCACAGCAGTGGCAGAATGTCATGTTCACTGATGGAAGCACCTTGAAGCTGGTTAGGGGAGGCTCCAAGATCATCCATCGACCAAGTGATGTGTCAAGATATGACCCGCGGTACACGGTCAAGACAGTAAAACATCCAGACAGTGTGATGGTGTGGGGTGCCTTTAGTGGGAAAAAGGGCAGGGGTGGACTCTACTTTCTCCCCACAAATGTGACAATGATCACTTTCTGGGATATTCATGAATGTGACCACTTCATGCATGATGGTGCTCCCTCTCACAGGTCCAAGGCAGTGAAAAAGTTCCTTTCTGACCATAACATTAGTGTTTTGGAGTGGCCAAGTAACTCCCCTGACCTAAACCTCATCAAAAATGCCTGGAACCAGATGAAAAACAAGCTGGAAAAGTCGTGACCCACAAGCATCCCTGTCCTGAAGGAGGAGCTGAAGATGTTGGCGACAATGGACGCCACCCACTTTACCGAACTTGCCAATTCAATGCCCAGAAGGATCAAGATAGTTATCAAGAATAAGGGTAACATGTCAAAATATTAAGTGTAGCACCAAAGTGAAAATAAAAGGCCAGTTAAATACTACTTTTGATTTTTATTGTCCTAAAATCCTAAATGTCAACATTTACTTTGCGGCCACTGTAATACATACATATATATACCAAAGGCTTTTTCTCCCTTATAAGGAAGGTAGCCAAAAAACAAAGCATTAAAAACCACTCCCACCCATTCCATCCCTACCACACACCACTCCCCTGCACCCTCTTCCCTCCCTCTTATCTTGGCACCTCCTGCAAGTCATACAATAGGCTCAAATTATTACCTAACCAAATAAATATATGAATAAGCATGTTATACTAATTCAGTTCAAAGCACCATACTTTTATGTAAATATTATCAAGGCTTAATACACATAAACACACCATCTCAGCACTAAATATTTAGCAATCACTCAATCCACTGTCCCTGGTCTCTCTTACAAAAGACTCATAGTCTTTAGGTAACTGGTAACAGCTTCTGGGCTGAACACACAATTCATGTAGAATGCAACTTTTCCTATTATGGGCATATGCAAATTTAAAACATGTATGATATTGTTCAAAGTAAAATAACATTTGAAAAACAAAGTTATGTTTTATGTATACTTTTGTAACAAATTTTTTTCAAAGCTTTCTCTTGCTAAAATGTAGTTTCCAGCTTCCTATACTTCTGTTATTGTGGATCATTATTATTGTGCTGTACACATATACTAGACTGCTCCCATCCAAGAGCCTGCCAATACTTATATAAAAATGCCATCAATTTGAGAATGTTGTGTTGCTTAGTAATCTTTGCCAATATTTCAGAGTCAATATTAGGAAATTATACTGTATTCACTAATATATCTATATGTTTTATATATTATTGTCCACAGTATTTTCTTTACTTGTTACTGTCTATCATAATCATTGTACCATAAGATACACTATACTGCTCATAGAGACAAAGTTTAAACTGCTGATTCTGCATTGTTAATTTGTTAAAATTTCTCATAATATCTAGATGATTTATGCAGAGGTATTGGAGGGCTGCCAAGTAATTTTTGGTAGGTTGTTACACCATTTCAGTCTTCACTTGAGACCATCTACAGACTGGATGGTTTGAGCTTGTGTGTCTTGTGTATACACATATACTGGTTTGTTGTTGTTGTTGTTGTCATTCCCTAGACTGTCTGTCCGAGCAGTCCCGTCTCCCCAAGGAATGCTACAGCCGAAACTGGGTTTTCCCACAAATCCTTTATAGAGTGTATGTTGTGTTGTTTGCGTGGATGATTGTGTATAATGCAGTCTTCCATTATGTGTTGTATGGTATGGGGTAAAGTGTTACATCCTGGGCAGCTGTTCACAATGCAGTCATCCAGCCTCTTCTGGTAGCTTAGAAGTGCTGGGTGGTGGCCGCACCGCAGTCTGGCCAAGTGGACTCTGTCCTTTCGTGGGAGAGAGGATTCAGAAGGGTGGATATCAGGGGGTCTGGCATGCAGCAGTGTGTTGTCTTTCAGTGTGTTAATGGAGCGATGTGTGATATGATTATGAATATGTTTCCGGAGGCTGGTATTTGGTGGTTGTGGAGGAAGAGAAGAGAGTATTTGTGCTGCAGCGTCTACGTCATGGGACCACCCCCCCAACCCCAAGAGTTGGGGGCCAAACAGCAGCAACCACCCCTGGCCATCAGCTCTACGCAGGTGGCACCGATCCCCAAGAGGAGCTACGCCTGCCTTGGGGAGTACCACAATCCTTTTTCCCAATATACTGGTTTGTTGTTATATGTGGTTGATTATAGGAGTTCACCATCAGAAGTGGAGTTACTGCTTGGCTGTGCTTCAGCCAACAGGAATTGTGGGGATAGGTACCATGCATATTAAAGATGGAAGAACTTGCAGATCTGTTATGTACATGTTCATGGATCGTCTTAAATCTGCAATGTAGATGGCTTGATAGAATATGAGACAGTGAAGATCTCTTTCTCCTTTCACTGCTCCCTCTTCTAGATTGTTAGGGGTAAGGAAATATTTATGTTTAGTGTTGTAGTGGTTCTTTATGGCTCCATTTTGTTAGTGGCAGGATAATCCCCTCAAAAGCTTTGTCCTTGCCATTTCAATAAATGAAGAAGCCCCACAGTCCTCATTGAAGTAGTTGTGTCAGTAGATGACAAGATTTTCTTGTAGAACTGATACTAGTTTGTAAAGGTGATATCTTAGTAAAAGTTCTGACATTTTAGTTCTTGTAATATGTGGTGGTGGGGATGGGGGGTGAGGTAGTGTGTGTGAGAAAAATTTGACGCAACCCAAAGGGATTTCTCCCTGTCTTCTCCTTTTCTGCGTGAGGGGACAGAGAGGGGGGGGTCGCCGATTTAATGAAGCGGCCTTGCTATGGATGTGCTGTGTCTTGCGACACTGCCTCTGACCCAGGGCAGTGGACAGGATCCAAGGATGACCCATCATCCAGGAGGTGCCAAGATGAGAGGGAGGGTAGAGGGTGGAGGGGAGTGGAGTGGGATGGAATGGATGGGAATAGTTTTTATGCCTTTTTCTTTTTGGCTACCTCCCTTGTAAGGGGGAAAAAGCCTTTGGTATATATATGTATGTATGTATGTATGCAATATGTGGTGAGTGAAATGGTGTTATTAGGATCAGTGGTTTTGATGTTCTTTGTAATAATGCCTTGAATAAGCCTCTCATCTGTCTCATATTTTATATATATGTTATTTCTGTAGTACAATGGGTATTGGGGTATTGGCTGCTTGTTATTGTGGCAAAGTAGCATGCAGTTGATACTTTAGGGTCTACATGGGGTGCCCCTATGGACCAGAGCCACACATCATTTTGTCTATGATAGAGGAAAACTCTGTTCATAGAGAAATGATGACACTTTTATACTACGACTGTCCCTCCGTTATGCTGTCCTCCAACCCCTTGTTGCTGTCCTGTACTATTTCTCTGAGTATTCCTTTTCTGTGATGGGGGAATTCCCTGTGGTGGGGGAAAAGAATACTGCCACCAAGTATTCCCACTTGGATCATAAGAGGCGAGAAGAAAGGGACGGGGATTGGGACTAGGCATCCTTCTCCTTGTAGCCCTACAGGGGAAATTCCTAAAAGAATAAGAAAAGGCATGAGAGGGGCTGGAAGGCCTCGGACCAGCACCCTAAGGTTTGGGTCTTTTAATGTGCGTGGATGTGGTACAGATGAGAGTAAAAGGGAAGAGATAGGTAGTATGTTTGTGAGAAGAAAGATGGATGTGTTGGCTTTGAGTGAAACTAAGTTGAAAGGGAAGGGTGAGTGTATGTTTGGGAGTGTAAGTGGGAGGTTATCAGGAGTGAAGAGAGGGCGAGGGAGGGAAGGGGTGGCTATTCTAGTAAGTGAAGAGATAGGTAAACGGGTAGTGGAGTGGAAGGAGGTTTCCTCAAGGATAATGTGTATGAAGGTGAAACTGGGAAAGGAGATGTGGGTCTTTGTAAGTGCATATGGGCCTGGCAGTGAGAAGAGTGTAGAAGAAAGGGAGGCCTTTTGGATAGATCTAAATGAGTGCATAGAGGATTTGGGAGGAAATGTCAATGTGATAGTACTGGGAGACCTTAATGCTAGGGTGGGAAATGGTCCAATCGATGGAGTGGTTGGGAAATGTGGAGTTCCAGGAAAATCGTAGTGGAGAGTTGATGGTGGAAATGTGTCTAGAAAGAGAGTTGATGATAGCAAATACAGTGTTTCGGAAGAAAGTCAAGCATAAGTACACATGGGAGAGGGTGGTGGAGGGAAGGGTGGTAGATAGAGCGCTAATGGATTATGTAGTGGTAAATAGGGTTATGATAGGAAGAGTAAAGGATGTAAATGTGCTAAGGGGAGAGGGTGGGGGAATATCAGATCATTTTTTGGTGGAAGGTAAGTTGAAAGTGGAGGATAGATGGAGGAAGAGGAAAGGGACAAAAGGTAGGGAGGTTCTTAGAGTGAACTCCTTGAATGAGAAGGAAAAGGAGAAGGAGTACGGAAAGAAGCTGAAGGAGGAGTGGGAGGGAGTAAAGGGTAGAGTAGAGCTGGGTGCGGAGGAGGAATGAGGATGGTTCAAGGAGGGAGTCATAAAGTGTGCAAGGATGGTGTGTGGAACAAGAAGGACAGGAGGAAATAGAAGGAAGGGTAGTGAATGGTGGGATGAGGAAACAAAGAAGGTTGTAGAAGAGAAGAAGCGAGCTTTCACAGATTGGCTACAAAATAGGATGAGGGAGTCATATGAGAGGTACAAAGAAAAGAGAAGAGAAGTAAAGCAAAAGGTAAAGGTTGCAAGGAGGAGAGCAGATGTGAAATGGGGTAAGAGTTTGACAGAAAATTTTGAAAGTAATAAAAAGATGTTTTGGAAAGAAATTAAGAGAGGAAGAGGAGGCGAATCAAGTAGAGAAGAAAAGGTAAAAGGTGCAGATGGAGAGATGATAATGGAAGAGAAGGCAGTAAGGGGAAGATGGGCAGAATATTTTAGGGAGTTGCTAAATGTGAAGGAGGATAGGGAAGGAAAGAATGCTGCAGTGGGAAGTGCGAAGAAAATGAGTGATGAATGAGGAGAATGGAGGAGAAATAAGGAAGGATGAGGTGAAGGCAGTTGTTAAGATGATGAAAGCAGGTAAGGCACCTGGTCTGGATGGATGCCATGTGGAATGTCTGAAAAAGGGAGGTACAGTGATGGTGGACTGGTTGGTGAGGTTATTTAATGTTTGTTGGAGAGAGGGTAGAGTGCCGGAGGACTGGAGGAGTGCCTGTATAGTTCCTCTTTACAAGGGAAAAGGGGACAAGTGTGAATGTAGTAGTTTCAGAGGGATTAGCTTGTTGAGTGTAGTTGGGAAGGCTTATGGGAGGATCTTGATTGAGAGGATTAGGAGAGGAACAGAAGGAGTAATTGGTGAGGAACAGTGTGGATTTAGGACAGGTAGAGGTTGTGTAGATCAGATCTTTGTGGTAAGACAGATATGTGAGAAAGCTATAGGAAAGGGGAAGGATGTTATTTGGGCTTTTATGGATCTGGAAAAGGCTTATGATAGGGTAGACAGGAAGGCACTGTGGGAGGTTATGCAGATATACGGGATAGGAGGAAAGCTTCTGGGAGCTGTCAAGAGTTTTTATGAGAGTGGTAGAGCTTGTGTCAGGATTGGAAATGGAGAGAGTGAGTGGTTTGAGGTAAAGGTGGGACTTCGTCAAGGATGCGTTATGTCGCCCTGGCTGTTCAACTTATACATGGATGGGGTGGTGCGAGAGGTAAATGCAAGGGTGGTGGGCAAGGGATTGGAGATGGTTAAAGAAAATGGAGAAAAGTGGGAGGTGAGCCAGCTGTTGTTTGCGGATGACACTGCGCTTGTGGCAGGATCGGAGGAGGGATTGAGGAAGTTGGTGACAGAGTTTGGGAGAGTATGTGATAGAAGAAAGCTAAAGATAAATGTGGGTAAAAGTAAGGTGATGAGATGTACAAGGGGTGAAAGTGGCAGTAGACTGGAAGTGAGCATTAAGGGAGAGCGACTGGAGGAAGTGGATAGTTTTAGATACTTGGGTGCAAATATGGCAGGGAAAGGTGGAGTGAAAGTGGAGGTAGAATGTAGATTGAGAGAAGCGAGTAAATGCCTTGGTGGATTAAAGAGTGTAATGAGGAATAGACATTTGGGAATGGATGCTAAGAGGAGACTGTATGAAGGAGTGATTGTGCCAACAGCACTGTATGGGGCAGAAACATGGAACATAAGAGAAGAAGAGAGGAGTTTGAATGTGTTTGAGATGAGGTGTCTGAGAAGTATGATGGGGGTTACTAGGCTAGATAGAGTGAGAGATGAGGAGGTGAGGAGGAGAACAGGGGTAGAAAAGGAGCTGGGAGATAGGGTTGATGAAAGAATATTAGGATGGTTTGGACACATGGAAAGAATGAGTGAAGAAAGACTAGTAAAAGAGGTATGGAAGGCAGATGTGGAGGGAGTGAACATGAGGGGACGTCCTAGGATGAGGTGGATGGATGGGGTGAAGGGGGCTTTGGGGAAGAGGGGAATGTCTGTTGAGGAAGGATGGGAGAGGACAGAAGACAGGGGTGAATGGAGAATGGTTGTATATGGATGATGTTGTGATTGCATGAGGTGGAATGGGCGGGTGGATGGGGGGTGAGGTAGTATGTGTGAGCAAATTTTGACGCAGCCCGAAGGGCTTTCTCCCCGTCCTCTCATTTTATGCAATGGGGGGACGGAGAGGGGGGTCGCCGATTTAATGAAGTGGTCTTGCGGTGGATGTGCTGTGTCTTGCGACACTGCTTCTGACCCAGGGCAGTGGACAAGGTGCAGGGATGACCTGTCAGTCAGGAGGTGCTAAGATGAGAGGGAGGGTGGAGGGGTGTGGAGTGTTTTCAGGGATGGAATGGGTGGGAATGATTTTGTGCTTTTTTCTATTTGGCTACCCCCCTTGTAAGGGGGAAAAAGCCTTGGTATATGTATGTATGTACAATGTAATATCTTACTCTGTTGGGGTGGGTTTGTTGGAATACCAATTCATGATTGCATGCTATGTTACTTTTCATAATCTACACTATTGGTGTATCCACTATTGATAAAGACTTAGGTTAGTCTAATTCCATGAGTGTGTCATTCCATGTGGAACACTGTGATATGACATGATTACAAGGTATTCCATGCCAGACAGGCAAAGATACCAAAACCATGTTTTGAGTTATCACTGTCCAAAGTTTGACCAAATGAGATGCTCAAAGAAAAAGCATTTTTGAGGTGCTGGCATCTTCACTTGGCTGGTAAGGAGCACCTCATATATATGAATTGGTAGAATGTAAATAACATTGGAGGCATTCACTCTTACCATTAAGACAGACTATCGGTGATTTTTATATATACAGAAGCAGCGAACTTATTGTGGTTGGCTTCTAGGATGCTGAGGAAGGGTAAGCAGTCATTGTTGGATTCTTCAAAAGTAAAATAAAGGCTGGATACTTCAATTAGATGTTACCCGAGACTTTGGAGCTCCTGAAGATCTTGAACCCTGAAAGAAACATTATCTATATAGTGGCAATAGATAAAGGAGTGGTTGATGACAAGTATTTTTTTCTCTATGGTCCCCGCTCTCAATGGTAAGAGTGAATGCCCCAATGCAACTTACATTCTACTATCAATGCTTACACACTTCTCATGACATCACACAGTTCCATGCACAATATTAGAAAGACTAATGCAAATCCTCATTAACAATGGATACAACAAAAGTTAACAAAGCAACACAATATGTAGTCAACAATTGGTATTCCAATAAACCAACCCATCCACAAAAACAAGAAAATATTACCATGTACTACAGAAATTACAATTCCACAAAACATAAGACTGATGAAAAAAATAATTCAAGACATCATCACAAAGATTGTGAAAACCACTGACTATAACAATACCATTTCACTCAGCACATATTACAAGAGCCATAAGGCATCACAAATGTTACTAAGAAAACACCCTTCCAAAGCAATATTTCTTCTACCTAAAAATAACATCATCTATTAACACAACTACATCAATGAGGACTGAGGGCCTCAGTCATACATCAGAATAGCTAAGAAAAATCTTTAAGGTGGTTAATCTACCACCTACAAAATGGAATCATGCAGAACCACAACACTAAACATAAAAGTTCCTTTCCCCATCACAATTCAATTAAAGGAACAATTATTTTGAACAGAGAGAGAGACCCTCACTGACTCGTATTCCATATTTAAAACTATCCAAGAGTGTGCATATAACAAATGTGCAAGTTCTCCTATTTGAAAGACACACAATAACTATTCCCACAACTCCTATTGGCTAAAACACAGCCAATCAGGAATGCCTCTTTCATTCATCACAAACCAATCATATGACAGCAAACTAGTATTTATACAGAATACAAGCAAGCTCAAACCACTGAGCCTGTGGATGGCCTCAGCAAAAAGTGAGATGTTATAGCAACCTATAGACCAGGGGTTTGCAGGATGGTTTACAGGGGCACCTGGATGACTAACAAAAGATTATTTAAACATCTAAATCTGCAGAGAGAGAAAATGACCATTACAGATGTGCATGCTTTATCGTGTTAGTTCACAGACGGTTGGTTATGAAACAAGCATGTCAATCTGTATTAATGTGAAGCATGACCATAGAGTATGCCTCTCTAATACTACTCCTAGGATTGAGAAACTTGTTTGCATAAAACAGGCACAGCCTTCCCACTGAGGTTTATATTGGTTGGTAATAAAGTAAATACAGTTTCATTCCTGCATGTGAAGTTTCACTGTACATTGTTTTTTATGTTAATGCTTAACTGGTGAATAAAATCATTACAGTTTGAATCATTTGATATCCATTGCAGTACCACTGTATATCTAGTCTTAATATATTACCATTCTACATTCTGTGTCAGGTTAATGGCCTGGAGACTCTAAGGGAATGTAACAGGAAAAAGGTTGAGCCTGCTATACACTAACCAATATAGGGGTCAATTGTAGAATTTCCCCCAACACTGATCAACTGTAGAATCTCCACCCCTACTACACTCAATTGTAGAATTAAACCCCCCACTGTTCAACTGTAGACTTTCCACTCTAACTAACATTGACTAGGTTAGGTCAGGTCAGGTCAGGTTAGGTCTCATGAGCCATAATCAACTGTAGAATGTCCACCCAAGCAACACTTGTATAATCTCCCAGAGCTGGGCACGTTCCTCAGTGCATTCCGCTTTAGTTTGGCCGCGGTTAGTGTTCCCACTCTATTAAAGCAATATACAGTAGGTGCTAGTTTAGTATGTGGCCTACTTTTTGGATGTGGCCTATGAAATTTTTGTTTGGTATAATATGTGGCCTACCAGATTTTTATTTCAGTGTGAACCTGTCTCTTAAGCTTTAATAGTTTGAAAGCACTAACCATGGCCAAACTAAAGTGGAACGCACTGAGAAACATGCCCAGCTCTGCATTCTCCACCCCAAGCACAATGTGTGTGTGTGTGTGTGGGGGGGGGGGGGAAGAGTCTACAACTGATGCCAATACTGAAACAGTAGAATCATTGAACCTCATCTGTTTACAAGAAAATGTTCTTCCTGGTTATAATAACATCAGACTTGTCTTGTGCATGTTTACACCACCACTGGGCTTATATATATATATATAAATATATATATATATATACAGTATATATTTAAATATATGGAATTCTTGAAAACTTAAAAATGGACACATTCTGGAAAAGTTAAACTACATAATAATGGTCTTTTTTTTTTTAAAAAAGACTGGAATACTAGGGAAACATGGATACAATGATTATTTTTTTCTGCAGTGTTTATCCATAACATTTTGAAGATGCTTATTAAAAAAATATTGATTTTACCATGACACATACTTGCCAATGCTGGCTGGATTTTCCAAAAATATGCATTTCTTACATTTTTTAAAACTATATTTTTGCTGTGCTTCTCTAAAAACATATATTTTTATGTGTAAGAAATTGTCATGTAGTTTTCCCACCCTAAAAGCTTGCTTTCCTAACATTCTATCTTCTTCTCTTATGTTCCATGTTTCTGCCCCATACAGTGTTATCAACACAATCACTCTTTCAAACAACCTCCTCTTAGCATTCATTCCCAAATATCTACTTCTCATTACACTTTTTAACCCCCCAAGGCATTTACTTGCTTCTCTTAATCTGCATTCTACCTCCATTCCCACTCCTCCCTTTCCCACCACATTTGTACCCAACTATCCACTTTCTCCAATCTCTCTCCCTTAATAGTCATTTCCAGTCTGCTTCCACTTTCTCCCCTTGTACATCTCATCACCTCACTTTCACCCACGTTTATCTTCAACTTCTTTCTTTTGCACACCTTCCCAAACTCTGTCACTAACTTCCTCAATCCTTCCTATGATCCTGCTACAAGTGCAGTGCCATCAACAAACAACAACTGGCTTATCTCCCACTTTCTCTATTTTCTTTAACCATCTCCAATCCCATACCCACTACCCTTGCATTTACCTCTCACACCAATCAATGTATAAATTCAACAGACAAGGTGACATAATACATCCTTGACAAAATCCCACCTTTACCTCAAACCACTCATTCTCTCCATTTCTAATCCTTGTAAAAACTCTTGAGTCCTCTTAAAAGGTTTCCTCCTATCTTATATATCTGCAATACCTCCCACAGTGCCTTCCTGTCTACCCTATCATAAGCCTTTTCCAAATCCATAAAAGCTCAAAAAACATCCTTATCTTTTCCTAAAGCTTTCTCACATATATGATCTATGCAACCCCTACCTGTCCTATATCTACTTTGTTCCTCAACAATTACTCCCTCTGTTCCTCTCCTAATCCTCTCAATCAAGACCTTCCCATAAGCTTTCCCAACTACACTTGACAAGCTGATCCCTCTGAAACTACTACACTCACAATTGTCCCCTTTCCTCTTGTAAAGTGGAACTATACAGGCACTCCTCCAGTCCTCCAGTACTCTACCCTCTCTTAAACCCTTCAATACGGGCCACATCGCACGTCTGGTAGCATTAGCTGCCAGACGTGTGATGTTGCATCATAATACTCGCATTATAAAAAATAAAGTCACTGCTCAATCGCTCGTTCTCTTTCACCCGTGAATTTTGATAACCATAGAAAATATGATGAAGCCAGTTTACAGAGTATGGAGGTCACACAGGTACAACTACAATAAATATAATCAAGACGACGAATTCAGCATCATCTCGTACCCACTTGCTCCTCATGCCGCCTATGTAGGCGTCACCGTATGGAAGTGGTTACACAAATATTAAATAATCTCACCAGCCAGTCCACCATCACTGTACCACCTTTTTTCAGATATTCTGCATGACATCCATCCAACCCAGGTACCTTACCCAGATGTGGAGGTAGAATGTAGATTGAGAGAAACAAGTAAATGCCTTGGAGGATTAAAAGGTGTAATGAGAAATAGACAATTGGGAATGGGTGATAAGGGGAGATTGTATGAAGGAGTGATTGTGCCGACAGCACTGTATGGGGCAGAAACATAGAACATAAGAGAGGTAGAGTGGAGGAATTCAAATGTGTTTGAGATGAGGTACCTGAGAAGTATGGTAGGGGTTACTAGGCTGGATAGAGTGAGAAACGAGGTGGTGAGAGGAGAACAGGGGTGGAAAGGGAGTTGGGAAGATAGGGTTGATGAAAGAGTATTGGATGGTTTGGACACATGGAAAGAATGAGTGAAGAAAAATTAGTAAAAGAGTTGTGGAAGGCAGAGGTAGAAAGAGTGAACATAAGGGGGTGACCAAGGATGAGATGGATGGATGGAATAAAAGGAGCATTGGGAAAGAGGGGAATGTCTGTTGAGGGAGGACAGAAGAAAGAAGATAGGGGTGAATGGAGAATGGTTGTGTATGGATGATGTTGTGATGCATAAAAGGGCAACACTGCTTCTGACCCAAGGCAGGGGGTGAGATGCAAAGATGACCCATCATCCCGGAGGAGCCAAGTTACAAGGGAAGGAGGGGCGTGGATGAGAATATATAAGGATGGAATGGGTGGGAGTGGATTTTATGCCTTTGATTTTTGGTTACCTCCCTTGTAAGGGGGAAAAAGCCTTTGGTACATGTATGTATGTATACACACCTATGCAATATAGCATTAGAAAATTAAATATTAATTTTATATATTATAATACATCAATGTAATATACTTTTTTGGGGGGGGCTATAAACAATTCACTAACAAATGGAGTCACGGCAACTCCTTGAGATGAATTTATCACACTCGAATTTCTTCCAACTCTGCATCTACCAAAACAGAGATGGTGTCTCAAGCAGTGGGAGCGGCTATGTTTGAGTATCACTTTTAGCAACTTTTTCTGTTATTGACTTCCACCAAGAAAAATGTATATCACATTAATGTATTATAATTTACAAAATGAACATTAATTTTCTATTGCTATAGAGTATAGGTGTGCACTTCTAAAAATTTACCCATATTTTTGTTGTCATCAATTGATGAGCTCCCCACCACACCTTTTCATAACATTGTAACACTGCAGAGTGCTGGGGGGAGAACTGGCAACACCTTGTTTTCACATTCTGGTTAAAATTTTGGCAGTTCTAATGCTGTTTCTGGTATCTTTTTTTTAGAAGTGCACACCTACACAATATAGAATAAAAAATTAAATATTGATTTTAATTATATTACATCAAATGTAATAAAAAAAAATTCTTGCCATAAATCAGTAACAGAAAATGCTGCCAAAAGCTATACACAAATAAATGATGTCACATCACTCCTTTAGATGCCATCTTTATTTTGATAGATTCTGAGGTTGAAGATGACAACGACCACATTACTGAATGCAGGTTAGGTTAGGTAGGTAGGTTAGAATAGACAAATTTATCATATTCTAATTTCTTCAACCTTTGCATCTACAAAAACAAAGATGGTGTTTCAAGCAAAGTGGCTATATTTGTTTGTGTATTGCTTTTAGCAACTTTTTCTGTTACTGATTTTGGTAAATTTTTAGAAGTGACCTACATGATAGAGCAATAGAAAATTCAACAATAATTTTGTAAATTATAATACATCAACATAACATGCGTTATTCTTAGCAGAATTCAATAACAGAAAAAGTTGTTAAATGCTATACATAAACAAACGTAGGCACTCTGATTGAAATGCTATCTTTGTTTTGGCAGATGTAGAGGTCGAAGAAATTAAAATACGATAAATTCACTTCTAATCTACCTATCTAACCATTCTAACCTTCCTAACATGACCTGCATTAAATAGCGCAGTACCTGTAATTCTAGAGGTTGTCAAGGTGTTTGTTGTTGTCTACAACCTCTGAATCTATCAAAACAAAGATGGCATCTAAAAGAGTTGATGCAACTTTATTTACTTGTGCATAGCTTTTAGCAATATTTTCTGTTACTGATTTCCACCAAGAAAAATATGTATTACATTGATGTATTATGATTTATAAAATTAATATCTAATTTCCTAATGCTATATAAAGGTGTGCACTTCTAAATAAATACCATTAAATATCAATTTTGTAAATTATAATACATTAACATATGTTTTTCTTGGCAGAAATCAGGGTATGTTTTTTAGAAGTGCACACCTACACAGTATATTAATAGAAAATTAAATAATAATTTCATAAACTATAACATATCAACATAATGTACGTTATTCTTGGTGGAAATCAATAATGGAAACAGTTGCTAAAAGCTATATTCAAATAAGGTTCAGTAGACTCCTTTAGACGCCATATTTATTTTGATAAATTCAGTGGTTGGAGATGACAATGACAATGGCCTGATAACCTCTAGCACAATAGGTACCACATTACTAAATGCAGGTTAGGTTAGATAGGTTTGGTTAGTAGGTTAAGTTAGGTTAGGTTAGGTTGGATTAGAATATATAAATTTAGCATACTTTAATTTATTAAACCTCCACCTCTACAAAAACAAACATAGCATCTCAAGTAGTCAAAGTGGCTACATTTGTTTATCAATAGTTTTTAGCAACTGTTAATATTATTTTTCGCCAAGAATATCATAGAGAGGACGGAAGACAGAGGTGAGTGGAGAATGGTTGAATATGGATGATGTTGTGACTGCATGAGGAGAAATGGGCGGGGGTGGGGTGGGGGGTGGGGGGGGTAGTATGTGTGAGTAAATTTTGACGCAGCCCGAAGGGATTTCTCCCCGTCCTCTCCTTATATGCAAAGGGGGACGGAGAGGGGGGGTCGCCGATTAAATGAAGCGGCCTTGCTGTGGATGTACTGTGTCTTGCGACACTGCTTCTGACCCAGGGCGGTGGGCGGGGTGCAGGGATGACCCGTCATCCAGGAGGTGCTCAGATGAGAGGAAGGGTGGGAGGGGTGTGGAGTGTATTTGGGGATGAAATGGGTGGGAGTGTTTTTATGCCTTTCCCTTTTTGGCTACCTCCCTTGGAAGGGGGAAAAAGCCTTGGTATATGTATGTATGTATGTAAGAATATCATATATTTCATTGACGTATTATAATTTACAAAATTATTATTTAATTTCTTATTACTATATCACATAGGTGTGCACTTCTAAAAACTTACCACCTTTCCCTGTCAACTCACAGAAGGCCCATACATCTTCCTGATCTCGTGCTGACAGTAGTGACAGATGCAAGATATATTCAACTGTACTTTTTTTGGTCAATTTATAGTTTCACCCAACCATAGAATTTGATATGTGGCTTATGTGTTTCTGGTGAGAAATGTTGTGATATGAACGATGTTTTACATCATTTCCGTCGCAAATGCGTACTTTTGAAGTAATTAAGTATTGAAGTTATGCACTTATGCATACATCTCCTGAACGCATAAGTGTGGAAAATTGGGGTTTTAGGATGGGGAACACTAGTAAAAGGATTAATGCCCATTGCAAAACAGGTAAAAAAAAAAAAAAAAAAAAAAAAAAAAAAATCACATTTAAGGGCCGGAGTCCTGCCTAAAGCGAGCGTAGCCATGCTTGTTTTTCCAAACAATTCGAAAAATGTCTGGCTAGATCAGCTACATTTAGCAAAGTCCACTCCAGCCACATAAGACTTCCTAACCGTAAACTAACGTTACCTCCGTTAGGTTAGGTTAGTTTACGGTTACCAACTCTTGCGCGAGCAGCTTCCCTATATCTAGCAGCTATAGTCACAAATACAATCGTTAGTAAACAAACATGAAGCCGTGCACAGTACCCGCAGAAATGGATTTTTTTTTTCTTTAGTCTTCTTCATTTTATACCTGTTTTGCAACGTGCATTACTCCATTTATTAGTCTTCCCCACCCAAAAACCCTGATTTCCCACTTGTGCCCTCACATCGATCGGGAGATGTACGCATAAAAGTGCATAAATTCAATACTTAATTACTTCAAAAGTACGCATTTGCAACGGAAATGATGTACACCATCGTTCATATCACAACATTTCTCACCAGAAACACATAAGCCACATATCAAATTCTATGGTTGGGTGAAATTATAAATTGACCCTTTTTTCATGCTATACATTCACTTTGTGCTATCTCGAGACAAATTATGGAAAAAATTAAAATAGGCCAATACCAGCATTTATCTGTCATCCCTATCTAAGTATCCACTGGGCTGACATTTAATTATTGTTAATATCGTATTAACAATAATTAAATTAAGTGTCAGCCCAGTGGATTATGGGTTAAGCAATGCAAGTTTCATTTTGAAATTCCATGTTTAACTATTTGTATAACATTAGGTAGGTCAAACACCACCAGAGGCGCCACCGTCGATGAGGAGCCCAATAGCGCGTCATTTTATGCGCACGCCATGCAAACGGCCAAATTTACATACCGCCAGATACTTCATTCATACAAATGTTATTCGAGTGTATTTACTACGATCGTAGTAAATTTCAAACAATTACATCATCAGTTACATGTCGGTACATAAAAACATAAGATAAACATGGCGGCTTGCTTTCAGCAGTAAATCGAAAATTGGTTTATGTTTCAGCGTAAAAAATGAGCTAAATAAATTCAGAGTGCGGGCAAATAACCAAAAATAACGAAAACTACAAGTCTTGCGGATTATTCTTATACCAAAATAAAGGCAGCGTGATATGGTAGAGCTGAGAAATCGGTGGTACTAATTAGTTTTTTATTCTATCGGGTCGGATTATCGGATAACATCAACATCCATCCCGCCATCTTATCAAACTTCACTCTATTAAGTTTCTTACTATTATGTTATTAGTGTAATAGAGTTATAGTTGAATTATTTGAACTATTTTCTTTAAAATGTGTGATTTTCATGTAATTTGATCAAAGAGAAGTTACGTTTTCATCCTCCGTAATATTACAGACCACAGCTACGATTCGTCCTGCTCACTATCTATGACCACTGGTGGTATGGATCAAACTACACTATTAACCCCTTCCATACGGTGCCGCACACGTAGGCGTCATGGACTTAGATCTCGGTGGCAGCAGCCAATGCCAGCCGTACGACGTGTCGTAATAATACTCGCATCATAAAATATAGTCACCGCTTATATCGATCGTTCTCTCTTCACCCGTGAATTTTGATAACCATAGAAAATGCGATTACAAAAGAATTAGAAAGAATGTCATTATGGAGGGGCGACTACAATAAATATAATCAAGACGCCGATATGGCAGCCTCTCGAATACACTCGCTCCCCATGACGCCTACTTGTGCGGCACCGTATGGAAGGGGTTAAGTTTGTTACTATTGTGTTATTAGTGTAATAGCTTGCATATAGTTGAATTATTCAAACTATTTTCTTTAAAATGTGTGATTTTAATGTAATTTGACGGTATTCGTAGCTGTGGTGGGTAATTTTGCAAAGGATAGAAACGTAATTCTATGATCAAATTACATGGAAATCACACATCTTATAGAAAATAGGTCAAATAATGCAACCATATATTAAATTTTTATATAAAATTGTGCCTGTCAGTAAAAACCGTCATTGTTTACGTTTGATCGGCGATTAGTCAGACCGCACGTTTCGGCCCGATTTTCTGGGAAAAAATAGGCCCGATTTAATTCCATTCAAAATGCAATATCTCGAGAACTAGGACAGCTAGATGGGTAATTCAAATGGCATTATACTCATAGCGACTTTTTGCATCCCATGATAACTACTTCAGCTCAAATATCAGGAATTTCATTTTCATGTTGACCTAGCTACATCATACATGATCAAATGTTGAAAATGTATCGAAAACATCGCAAAACATATTTTCGTTATCTAATATTGCAGGGCAAAGGTATCAATAATCATACCAAATTAGGTTCATAAGATGATAAGCATAAGATGATAAGGCTAATGATTATGATACATGTAACATGTCAATCATATTTCTATAATACTTGTCCATAAGCTGGGTTTTAAATGTAGGGGATAAGTCAGTACCTGTAATGAATCATCTACTATTAAACGTAAATTTGGTTAAATTAACACTGAAAAATACTTACTATCTATCTATCTATCTAACTATAACCTGTCCTTCGCATTTAGCTATGGAGATTATTTTGATGGATGTTTAGTTGTTTACGTCTGCTTTCGCGAGCTGTTGACAATGAAGTTTACGTAAATGAGCTAGAAATGCGCTAAATACAAATAAGCTGGGTTTTAAATGTAGGGGGTAAGTCAGTACCTGTAATGAATCATCTTCTATTAAACGCAAATTTGGTTAAATTAACACTGAAAAGTACTTGCGTTTTGTTACTATACCCTCTCCTTTGCAGTTAGCTTTGGAGATTATTTTGGTGGATGTTTAGTTGTTTACGTCTGCTTTTGCGAGCTGTTGACAATGAAGTTTACGTAAACGAGCTAGAACTGCGCTAAACACAAATATTTCCCTTTCAACTGTGTCATGATGTTAGTAATACGTAAAACTACTTCGGCAAACAAAAAAATAGCCAAATATACTGCACAATGTGTTCGACACTTTATTACCTAGAAATGAATGAAATAATTGGCGCCGAAGTTTTAAAGGGGTAAATCGTAATTAACTATCTCGAACCCTGAACTGTTTTTTTTTATCTTAAGTGCTCGGTGTTCTTCTAGCGTGAAAAAAGTTATCAAACGTTAGAGAAAATAAAATAATTAATGAGGCCGATATCGTCTAAATGCCAGTCTGTAATACTTAAGCGAAAATGGCGTTGAACTCTAAAATCAATCATCACTAAATTTGTCAATGAGCTTACCTATGTCAAACCTATGAAGCACAGACTCATCTGGAAAAAAATTATATATATATATATATATATATATATACATATATATATATATATATCTAAATATATATATATATATATATATATATATATATATATATATATATACATATATATACATATTTACATATATACATATATATATATATGTGAACTCGATAAATTAGAGTACTGATCGTGCCCTTATCCAGAACTTATTACTTAGGGGGGGGGGGGGCTCCTGTATATTTAGGGGGACTGAACGTAATAAAGATGACTAATCCTGTATAGCGCTTACGAAAAAAAAGCAATGTTGTGACGCCACTACTGAACCATCAGATATGATCATCAGTCAGGGCCAACAGTGTGGACAATGCAGTACAAGCACGTGGTGCAGGTGGCGCAAAGTTGCTAGTTAATATATTAAGGACATATGTTTGCATCAAAGAATATTCTCGAAACCCATTAGTTTGCACCGAACTGCAAACTAACTTGCAGTTTTATTCTGACAATCAATGTACACGATAAATGACTGAAAAATACAAATGTATAAGCGTGGGGCTACTAATTTGGGGGGCTACGCTCCCCCATACCCCCCCCCCCCCCCGTGACTACGGGCCTGGTACCGATGTAATGAGATGAAGTGGTTACTTTCGTACATCCACCCCAAAGTCGGTAGCGCACTAATCTCGAGAAAGTATAGCGCAACACGTCCTAAGGTTTGAATCCCGTAGGTATATACATACATATGTGTAACTGCGGTCTTTGCCCGGTGCGCTTGAACTCCTGGGGGCAAGTAAGTCATTGCTGGGAATCAGAGAAAAGTACAGGACATTCAAACCCGCAATTAAGCGATTACGGGAGCAGTGAACTTCCCATTACGCCACCAGCACACACGCACGCACACACACACACAACACACACACACACACACACACACACGGCTCGGTGGCGGATTGGTAAAGCACTGGCCTCACAAGCCAGAGAACCGGGGTTCGATTCCCCGGCCGGGCGGAGATAAGTTGGGTTTGTCTCCTTTCACGTGTAACCCCTGTTCACCTAGCAGTGAGTAGGTACGGGACGTTAGTCAAGAAGTTGTGACCTTGCTGTCCCGATGTGTGGCGTGTGAGTGGTCTCAGACCTACCCAGAGATCGGCAAATAATGAGCTCTGAGCTCACTGCCGTAGGGTGGTGTCTGGCTGTCTCGACAGAGACTGCAGCAGATCCGAGGTGAATACACACACATACACACATAATGAATAAGGAAATAGTGAGTGCAAAAACATATAAGAATTTAAGATCAAACTGGATGCTGAAAGATACAAAAGCGGGTCACTGAGAGCATAGCTCTCTTCCCGTAAAATATAAATATGTAAACACAAACACACACACACACACACACACACACACACACACACACACACACACACACACACACACACACACACACACACACACACACACACTTCAACGAATGGACGGCTTAGAAGACGTTCTGAAGAAAAGTGAAGTCTGTGGATCCCAACGCAAAGAGAAGTGCCTAGTGTTTTTGCAGGGTGGGGGGGAAATTGCTCGTGGAGTAGTGGGAACGTAGGGAAAGAGGAAAAGGGGAGGGATTACTGAGGGAAATGGAAGGAAATGAGGAGGGAGTAGACTTTGCCCAGCCAGACAAGCGGAAGGTAAACAAAAGAATTAGCGAGGATCAAATGTCTAATAAAAATGTAAAGATTAGAAGTATAGAGAGGAGCAATACAGAAGAAAGTGACGAGAATATGTTCCAGGGATTTAAAGAGGGTGGGGGGGACACAACCCCCCCCCCCGACTGATAAGACTAGAGGAGAGAGTTGATAAGGTGATCGAGGACTTGGAGCGTAAGTTAGGTAACGTAGACTCCATTTTCCAAAGATTTAGAACATAAGAACATAAGAAATAAAGGAGACTGCAAAAGACCATAAGGCCTACACTAGGCAGCTCCGTATCCATCACCACCTGTCGTCCCCATCCATAAAGTTGTCTAATCGTTTTTTAAAACAACTGATAGTTTCAGCGCTTACTACGTGGTTACTAAGTTTATTCCATTCATCGACCACCCTATTTGTAAACCAATTCTTGCCTATTACCTTCTTAAATCTAAATTTGTCCAGTTTATACCCATTACTGCGAGTCCTGCCCTGTTGTTTTATTATGATGACCTTGTTTGCATCACCCCTGTTATAGCCTTTGATCCACTTGAACACTTCTATTAGATCACCCCGCACTCTGCGTCTTTCCAGAGAGTGTAAGTTTAGGTGCCTAAGCCTCTCTTCGTAAGGCAAATTTCCGAGTCCTTGTATCATTTTGGTCATTCTTCTCTGTACTGATTCTAGTGAATTTATGTCCATTTTGTAGGACGGAGACCAAAACTGTACCGCATAGTCCAGGATGGGTCTAACTATTGCTAGATAGAGTTTAATAATTACCTCTGCACTTCTATTTGTTACCGTCCTAGCAATGAAGCCTAATGCCCTGTTTGCCTTATTTCTGGCGCTAATGCACTGCTTCCTGGTTTTAAGGTCCGGACTCACCAGAACTCCCAAGTCCCTCTCGCACTCAGATTTTTCTAAAAACGTGTCATCTAAGTTGTATCTATTTTCGGGGTTGTGTAGCCCTACGTTTAACACGCTACACTTAGAGGTATTGAAGTTCATTTGCCATTTCACCGACCATGTTAACAGTTTATCAAGATCATCCTGCAGAATCTGGGCGTCTTCTCCTGACCTAATTAGGCGTCCTATTTTAGTGTCGTCCGCAAACTTACTAACATCACTATTTAACCCATCGTCTAAGTCGTTTATATACATAATGAACAATAAGGGACCCAAAACCGAGCCCTGGGGGACCCCGCTAGTAACATTGCCCCACCTAGATTTTATTCCATTTATGGTGACCCGCTGTTTTCTGTTACTAATCCAAGCTCTAATCCATTCTAACACTTTTCCTCCTATGCCATGGGCTTTGATTTTATTTAGTAGTCTCTGGTGTGGCACTTTGTCGAACGCTTTGCTAAAGTCAAGGTAAATAACATCGTAATTTTCATTGTTGTCTGACGCCTTATATACCTTAGTGTAAAAGGATAGAAGATTAGTCACGCATGACTTACCTTTGGAGAAACCATGCTGTGAATCACGAATTAAATTATGCCCTTCAATGTGTTCTCTGAGTCTATTTACTATTATTGATTCAAGCATCTTTCCTATAACCGACGTCAAACTGATTGGCCTGTAGTTGCATATGGTCGATCTATCTCCCTTCTTAAAAACAGGAACAACGTTTGCCTGCCTCCAAGCAGTTGGAACAGAACCAGTGTCTACCGATTTATTGAATATTTCAGTTAACCGGTCGCAGATTTCAAATCTACACTCCTTAAGCATTCTTGGAAAAATTTCGTCCGGACCCGGAGATTTTGTAGCTTTAAGTCTGTCAATCTGCTTGATAACTTCTTCTTTACTAATGCTGATATTAGTTAGGCTATTTTCTTCATCCCCTCTGAAAATCGGATCACAGTCAGGTACTTTATCTAACCTCTCATTAGTAAACACCGATAGAAAATAATTGTTAAACTCCTCACTCATTTTTTCTTCCGATTCTATCATGACATTTTCATCGTTTTTAATTGGTCCTATTCTTTCTTTATTTTTTGTTCTATAGAGGTGAAAGAAACCCTTTGGGTTGGATTTTGCTTGACTGGCAACCTTGATTTCATAATTACGTTTCGCTGAACGTGTATTCCTTTTAACCAGCTTTGCCATTTCGTTATATCTTGTTCTAAGGTGTGATTCCCCGTTTTTTATTTTTACGTAAAGTCCTCTTTTAATTCCGATCTCATGTTTCAATCTGTCCGTCATCCAGATTGGACAGATTGAAAGATTGGAACAACTAGAGAAGGCTAACAGAAACTTAACTGAAGAAATAGAGGACCTAAAAAGACAGTTAGGAAATGTAAAGGAGGAGAATGAGAAATTGAAGAAGAATAGTAATGAAAACAGAGAGAAAATAGCTACAGAAGCTAAAAATTGGAGAATAACTCAAGAAGGGAATAAGGTTTCATTCACTGACATAGTCAAACAGCAATTGAAAGAACATAATGAAGACTCAGTTATTAAAGTGATGAGACAGAAGGAGAATATAGTAAGAGAATTAGCTGACAAAAAGAAATGTATAATTATATTAGGAATGGAAGAGAAACATAACCCAGATAGAACCGCAAGAATCAAGGAGGAAAATGAAAGAGTAAGCAGTTTATTAAAATTAGTCCAGGAAGATGAACCAGAAATTATAAAGGAAATTGAGGAAAAATTCAGACTCGGAAAATATAGTACAGATAAGACCAGACCAATTAAGATTAAATTCAGGTCACAAACAACAGCAGAGAAAATTCTATCCAAGACAGGGAAACTAGCAACAAATGATCAATATAAAAAGGTATGGATAAAAAGAGAAATGAATAAGGAGGAAAGAGAGGCAGAAAAGCAGAAAAGAATTGAAGCTAAGGCAAAAAACGAGGAAAGAACGGAGTCAGAGAAAGAGAGATTCTATTGGAGAGTAGTGAACATGAAAATAAAGCAGTTCGACATACTAAAGAAAAACATAAGGGAAACAGAGAATACAATGGAAGTGGCAGAAAACTAAGAGTGTCTTACACAAATATAGATGGATTGATAACAGGATTGAATGAACTGAATGATTATTTGAAAGAAAAAGAACCGGACATAATGGGAATTGTAGAAACAAAATTAAAAGGCCCACTACCACCCAACAGTGTAGGACATGATACATACAATTATTGGATTAGAAACAGAGAGAAAAAACAAGGGGGTGGAGTTATGTTCCTGACTAAGAAGGATATAAACGTGAAAGGTGTCATATATGGAAAGAATACAGTAGAGATGATTATGATAGAAGTGGAAGACCGAGATAAGAAGAGCAGAAAATTTGTGATCAATTATGTGCCTCCGAAAACAGCCTCATGGGAGGAGAGTGAACATAAAAGTATGTTAGAGGACACAAAGATAGCATTAACTAAAATAATGGAAGACGGAGGAAGAATAGTTATGATGGGCGACTTTAATTGCAAAGAAATCTGCTGGGAAGAAATGACAGTAAAGAGTGGTGATGACTCATGGGGAAATGCTCTACTTGAGATGATTACTGACCATTCAATGACACAATGGATACAAGAGAACACTAGGTATAGAAATGAAGAAGAACCATCGAGACTAGACTTAATAATTACATCTGAACCTAGAATAGTGGACAAGATTGAATATAAAACACCAATAGGTAAAAGTGACCACATATTGATTGAACTGGAACTTAATGAAGAAAAATATATGAAAAGAAATGAACAATATAGAAAAGGAAGAATGATGTATGAAAAAACAAACTTTGATAAAATAAGAGAATTCTTCCAACAAGAAAACTGGGAAGAAATATACAAAGAAGAAACAACAGTGGAAGAGAAATGGAATATTTTGACAAAAATTTACAAAAAAGGAGTGGAAAAGTATGTCCCAAGACAAAAACAAGAAAAAGAATATGTAAAATGCTGGTACAACAAAAGTTGTAGGGAGTTAAAGGACAAAAGAGACAAAGCCTGGAACAGATGGAAAAAAGACAGAAGACCTGAAAAATGGAAAATATATACTGGTTATAGAAATGAATATGTACAAAAGTGCAGAGAGGAAAAAAGAAAATATGAAAAAGATGTTATAGAAAAGTGTAAAGATCAACCAAAACTATTCTACAGATTTGTAAACAATAAACTGAAAAACAAACAAGACTTAGAGAAATTAAGACAAGGAGGAGTTGAATACACTGAGGAAATGGAAATGGCAGAAATTATGAACAAACATTTTAAATCAGTGTTTACAAGGGAAAAATATACAACCTGAAGAGATTGAGTGGAAGGAAAAAGTCCCCCCTATGGAAGAAATAGAAGTAACAAAGAATGAAATATTGACACACTTGGGTAATTTTGATGTCAGAAAATCGCATGGGCCAGATGAAATAGCAAACTGGATTCTGAAAGAATGCAGGAATGAACTGGCAGACAAAATACATAGCATAATAAGCAGTTCCTTAAAAGAAGGAAAAGTTCCAGAAGATTGGAAAAAAGCAAATATAGTACCTATATATAAAGGAGGAAATAAAGAAGAACCTACCAACTATAGACCAGTCTCTCTAACAAGTACAATAGCAAAAATTTGTGAAAGAATTATCAAAAGTAGAGGGGTAAAATACTTGGAAAAAAAACAACGTACTAAATCCAAGGCAATTTGGATTCAGACAAGGACGGTCATGCGTCACCAATTTAATATGTTTCTATTCAAGGCTAATAGATATAATACAAGAAAGAGATGGATGGGCTGATTGTGCATTTCTAGACCTAAAAAAAGCTTTTGACAAAGTACCACATAAGAAGTTGCTTAAGAAATTAGAATATGAAGGAGGAATACAAGGTAAATTGCTAAATTGGATGGAAGACTTTTTGCAAGAAAGAAAAATGAGAGTAGTGATAAGAGATCAGCACTCAAAATGGAATGAAGTAATAAGCGGTGTCCCGCAGGGAACAGTTCTGGCCCCAATAATGTTTGCTATATATATTAATGATATGGATGAAGGAATTGAAAGCTATATGAGCTTCTTTGCAGATGATGCAAAATTACTGAAAAGAGTGAAAACTGAAGAAGATTGTGAATCACTACAGAGAGATCTAAATCAAGTACAGGAATGGAGTAGGAAGTGGGAGATGGAGTTCAATACAAAAAAGTGTAGTATAATGGAATTTGGAAAAAGCAAAAACAGAATAACAGGATCATATAATTTGGGAAAAGAAGGAATAAAAAAAGTAGAAAATGAGAAGGACCTGGGAGTCATTGTTATGAATAATATGTCACCTGAGAAACATATAAATAAGATTTTTGGAGAAACTTATAATTTAATAAGAACAATCAAAGTGGCATTTACATACCTGGATGAAGAAATGGTGAGGAAAATCCTAATCACCCTGATAAGACCAAGATTGGAATATGCAGCAACGATATGGTCACCAAGTACAAAAAAATGTATAAAAAAACTTGAAAGAATACAAAGAGCAATTACAAAACTGGCACCAACACTCTCAAAACTATCATATGAAGAGAGACTACAAAAACTTAAACTACAGACACTAGAGCAAAGAAGAGAGAGAGGAGATTTGATAGCTATTTACAGAATCATGAAAGGCATAGAAATTACTGATAGAGAGAATCTGATAAAATGGGATGACAGAAATACAAGAGGACACGGAAAGAAAATAAAAAAAGACAGCTATAGAAGAGATTTTAAAAAGAACAGCTTTCCTCACAGAGCAATAGACAGTTGGAACAAGTTAGATGAGAAAGTGGTGTGTGCAAAAACAATACATGAATTTAAAAATAGTTTAGATAAAATGAGATATGAAGACGGGACCCCACGAGCATAGCTCCCCTTCCCGTAAAATACAACTAGGTAAATACAACTAGGTAAATACACACACACACACTTTCGTCGGATGGACGGCGAGAATTGGAGTTCCGAAGAAAAAGCGAAATCTACGTGGATCTCAACGTCAAGGAAGTACCTTATTGTATTTATAGAGAAAGGGAAAGCTCGTGGTGTAGTGGGAAGGTGACAAAAAGAAGAAGGGGGGGATTACTGAGGGAAATGGAAGGAAATGAGGAAGGGGAGGACTTGGTCCAGGAGGTCAGGCGTCTTGTAAACAAACGAAGGACTGAGGATTTTGAAAAGGGATTAACAAAAATGTAAAGATTAGAAATATAGATAAGAGCAGCACAATGGAAGGTGAAGATAATAATTTCCAGGGATTTAATGAGGGGGGGGGAGGATATCAACCTCCCCCGATTAGCAAGACTAGAGGAAAAATTTGAACAAATGACCGAACATTGGGAGAATACGTTCGGTAACATAGCAAAGATTGCGCAGAGAGTTTGAAAATAGGAAGAACTAGAGAAGGTGAACAAAAACTTAACTAAAGAAATAGAAGAATGAAAAAGACAGTTAAAAGAAGTAAAAGAGGAGAATGAGGAATTAAAGAGGAATAATAAAGACAAAAAAAGAGGCCATAGCAAAAGAAGCACAGGGTTGGAAAAAAAATCCAAGAAAACGGTAAAATTGCATTTACTGACATAATAAAACAGCAAATGAAAGAACAAACTGAAGACTCAGTTATCAAAGTGATGAGACAGATGGAGAATATAGTAAGAGATTTAGCAGATAAAAAGAAATGTATAATTATATTAGGAATGGAAGAGATATATAACCTAAATAGAACCACAAGAATCAATGAGGAAAAATAAAAAGTAAGCAGTTTACTAGAATTAGTGCAGAAAGATGAACCTGAAATCATGAAACAAATTGAAGAGATGTATAGACTCGGAAAGTATAGTACAGATAAGACCAGACCAATTAAGATTAAATTCAGGTCACAAACAACGGCAGAGAATATCTTAGCAAAAACAAGGAAACTAGCAGCAAGTGAACAATATAAAAAGGTATGGATAAAAAGAGAAATGAATAAAGAGGAAAGAGAGGAGTAAAAAATGAAAAGACATGAAGCTAAGGAAAAAAAACGAGATGAGAACAGAGTCAGAAAAGGAGAAATTCTATTGGAGAGTAGTGACTATGAAAGTAAGGAAATACGACATACTAGAGAAAAACAAAAGGGAAACAGAGAATACAATGGAAGTGGCAGAAATCTAAAAGTGTCTTACACAAATATAGATGGATTAATAACAGGATTGAATGAACTGAATGATTATCTGAAAGAAAAAGAACCGGACATAATGGGAATTGTAGAAACGAAATTAAAAGGTCCACTACCACCCAACAGTGTAGGACATGATGCATATAATTATTGGATTAGAAACAGAGAGACAAAACAAAGGGGTGGAGTTATGTTCCTGACTAAGAAGGATATAAACGTGAGGTGTGTCACATATGGAAAGAATACAGTAGAGATGATTATGATCGAAGTGGAAGACAGAGATAAGAAGAGCAGAAAGTTTGTAATAAGTTATGTGCCTCCTAAAACAGCCTCGTGGGAAGAGAGTGAACATAAAAGTATGTTAGAAGACACAAGAATAACATTAAATAAGATAATGGAAGATGGAGGAAGAATAGTTATGATGGGCGACTTTAATTGCAGAGAAGTCTGCTGGGAAGAGATGACAGTAAAGGGTGGAGACGGCTCAATGGGAAATATTCTACTCGAGATGATTATTGAACATACAATGACACAATGGATTCAAGAGAACACTAGGTATAGAGATGAAGAAGAACCATCGAGACTAGACCTAATAATCACATCTGAACCTACAATAGTGGAAAAGATTGAATATAAAACACCAATAAGTAAAAGTGACCACATATTGATTGAACTGGAACTAAATGAGGAAAAATACATGAAAAGAAATGAACAATATAGAAAAGGAAGAATGATGTATGAAAAAACAAAATTTGATAAAATAAGAGAATTCTTTCAAAAAGAAAACTGTGAAGGAATATACAAAGAAGAAATAACAGTGGAAGAGAAAAGGAATATTTTGACAAAAATTTATAAAAAAAAAAAGGAGTGGAAAAATATGCCCCAAGACAAAAACAAGAAAAAGAATATGTAAAATGCTGGTACAACAAAAGTTGTAGGGAGTTAAAAGACAAAAGAAATAAAGGTTGGACCAAATGGAAGAAAGACAAAAGACCTGAAAAATGGAAAATATATACTTGTTATAGAGATGAATATGTACAAGCGTGCAGAGAGGAAAAAAGAAAATATGAAAAAGATGTCAGAAAAATGTAAAGATCAACCAAAACTGTTTTACAGATTTGTAAACAACAAACTGAAAAACAAACAAGATTTGGAGAAATTAAGACAAGGAGGAGGTGAATACACAGAGGAAATAGAAATGGCGGAAATTATGAACAAGCATTTTAAATCAGTGTTTACAAGGGAGAACATACAACCTGAAGAGATCGAATGGAAAGAAAAAGTCCCTCCTATGAAAGAGATAGAAGTAACAAAGAATGAAATAATGAAACACTTGAGTAATTTTGATGTCAGAAAATCCTATGGACCAGATGAAATAGCAAACTGGATACTGAAAGAATGCAGGAATGAACTGGCAGACAAAATACGTAGCATAATATAAAGTTCCTTGAAAGAAGGATAAGTTCCAAAAGGTTGGAAAAAAGCAAATATAGTACCTATATATAAAGGGGGAAATAAAGAAGTCCCTACAAACTATAGACCAGTCTCTCTAACAAGTACAATAGCAAAAATTTGTGAAAGAATTGTCAAAAGTAGATGGGTAAAGTATTTAGAAAAAAAAACAACATCGTGCTAAATCCAAGGCAATTTGGATTCAGACAAGGACGATCATGCGTCACAAATTTAATATATTTCTATTCAAGGCTAATAGATATAATACAAGAAAGAGATGGATGGGCTGATTGTGCATTTCTAGACCTAAAAAAAGCTTTTGACAAAGTACCACATAAGAAGTTGCTTAAGAAATTAGAAACCGAAGGAGGAATACAGGGCAAACTGCTTAAATGGATGGAAGACTTTTTGCAAGAAAGAAAAATGAGAGTAGTGATAAGAGACAAACACTCAAATTGGGATGAAGTAATAAGTGGTGTTCCACAAGGAACAGTTCTGGCCCCAATAATGTTTGCTATATATATTAATGATATGGATGAGGAAATTGAAAGTTATATGAGCTTCTTTGCAGATGATGCAAAACTATTAAAAAAAAGTGAACACGGAAGAAGATTGTGAGTCACTACAGAGTGATCTCAATAAAGTTTGGGAATGGAGTAGGAAGTGGGAGATGGAGTTCAATACTAAAAAGTGTAGTATAATGGAATTTGGAAAAAGCAAAAACAGAATTACAGGATCATATAAATTGGGAGAAGAAAGAATAAAAAAAAGTTGAAAATGAGAAGGACCTGGGAGTCATTGTTATGAATAATATGTCACCTGAGAAACAAATAAATAAGATTTTTGGTGAAACTTATAATTTAATAAGAACAATCAAAGTAGCATTTACATACCTGGATGAAGAAATGGTGAAGAAAATACTAATCACTCTGATAAGACCAAGATTGGAATATGCAGCAACGATGTGGTCACCAAGTACTAAAAAATTTATAAAAACAACAACAACAACTTGAAAGAATACAAAGAGCAATTACAAAATTGGCACCAACAGTCTCAAAACTATCATATGAAGAGAGACTAGCAAAACTTGAGCTACAGACATTAGAGCAAAGAAGAGAGAGAGGAGATTTGATAGCTATTTACAGAATCATGAAAAACATAGAAATTATTGATAGAGAGGATCTAATAAAATGGGATGATAGAAATACAAGAGGACACGGAAAGAAAATCAAGAAAGACAGCTATAGAAGAGATCTGAAAAAGAACAGCTTTCCTCACAGAGTAATAGGCAGTTGGAACAAGTTAGATGAGAAAGTAGTGTGTGCAAAAACAATACATGAATTTAAAAATAGTTTAGATAAAATGAGATATGAAGACGGGACACCACAAGCATAGCTCCCCTTCCTGTAAAATACAAGCAGGTAAATACAACTAGGTAAATACACACACACACACACACACACACACACACACACACACACACACACACACACACACACACACACACACACACACACACACACACACACACACACACACACACACACACACACGCACACACACACACACATATTATCATCTCCAAAGCCATACAACTGGGGATCCAACCACATTTGGTAGTATGGCTAGCCGACTTCCTGACCGGACGTCAACAGGCAGTGAGGTACCAGGGATCGACATCCTCCCTCCTCCCCCTGACCTGTGGGGTCCCTCAAGGGACCAAGATGGGACCACTGTGCTTCCTCATCCTCATAAATGATGCATTAATGGACACCCAACATAGATGGAAATACGTCGATGACTGCACAGTTGGCATTCCCATCAACAACAGGCAGCCTGACTTTTCTTCACTACAAAACATCCTAGACAACCTTAAAGCGTGGACTGAGAGCAGCAATGTGACAGTTAACCACAGCAAAACCGTGGTCATGCACGTTTGTACATCCAAATAGGCGGTGGCACCACCTCAACTGTCATTAGGAACCCGTTCCCTTCAGGTGGTCCAGTCCGCCAAGCTACTTGGCATCACAATAGACGACCACCTTAACTGGAACCAGCACATCAACAACATCATCAGGACAGCTTCATACAAACTCTTCATGCTGCGCAGATTGAAGTCCCTTGGTACCCCATCACCAGATCTAAAGGGAGTCTACACCACCTTCGTACTCCCCACCCTCATGTACGCCTCCCCAGCCTGGTCATCATCACTCAACATCACACAGAGGAGCAAATTAGAGAAAGTACAAAGAAGAGCGTGCAGAATTATCTTGGGTAGTCAGTATGAGGGATACGAACACGCCCTCACCACCCTCAGCCTGCCAAGATTGTCCGACAAACACAGTGAGGCACTGAATAAGTTTGGACAGGACCTAATGCTCCACCCACGTCACCGTCACTTTCTCCCACCTGACACCACAACCACCCGCCACGCAACTCGGCATTCTAACAAAATCAAACCCATCAGGGCACCGAGGACTGACCGATACAAGAACAGTGCTATTCCATCCATTGTCCGCACAATAAACTCATTATAAATTTTAGACTAAGCATATCACTCTTATAATTACTATATTACTCATAAAAGTACTCGATTGTATTATTGTCAGTGTATCACTGCTATCTCAATAAACCTATTATTATTATTATTATTATTATTATTATTATTATTATTATTATTATTATTATTATTATTATTATTATTATTATTATTATTATTATTATTATTACACACACACACACACACACACACACACACACACACACACACACACACACACACACACACACACACACACACACACACACACACACACACAAGGTAAATACAACTAGGTAAATGCACACACGTATAAAAAGTGTAGGGATGCTAAAGATAGAAGAGACAAACCCTGGAAAAGATGGAAAAGGGACAAAAAAGTGATTAAATGGCAAACATACATCAAACTGAGAAATGAATATGTAGACATACGAAGAGAGGAAAAAAGAAACTATGAAAAAGATATAATAGACAAATGAAAGACCAACCTAAACTATTTTACACGTATGTAAACGATAAACTAAAAGACAAACATGAAATAGTGAAAGTGCGTGAAGGAAATAAAGAATATATAGAAAATGTAGAAATGGCTGAAGTAATGACCAGACACTTTAGGTCTGTATTTACAGTTGAAAGCTCACTAATGTGGGATGATGGTCACCAAAAAAGATTCCCCAAAATGAAAGAAATAACTGTGACACAGAAAGAAATAAGGGACCAAATAAAGAAACTTGATGTCAGAAAGTCACATGGACCAGACGGAATAGCGAACTGGATATTTAAAGAATGTATAGATGAACTCACAGATAAAATACACAAGATAATTGATTTTTCACTCAAAGAAGGAAAAGTACCACAAGATTGGAAAAATTCAAATATTGTACCAATATATAAGAGAGGAGATAAAGAAAATCCAACAAACTATAGACCGGTATCCCTTACAAGCACAATTCCAAAAATATGCGTAAGAGTTATCGAGAATAAATGGACTAAACACTTGGAAGAGAACAACATACTAAACCACAACCAATTTGGATTTAGAAGTGGAAGATCATGTACTACAAACTTAATGTGCTTTTACTCAAGATTGGTAGAAATAATACAAGAAAGAGATGGTTGGGCAGACTGTTTTCTTGGACTTACAAAAGGTTTTTGACAAAGAACCACACAAAAAGCAACTAAGAAAATTTGAAACAATAGGTGGAATACAAGGAATGTATTGGAATGGATGAAAGACTTCTTGAACGGAAGAAAAATGAGAGTGGTACTTAAAGAAAAGAACTCAAATTGGGTAACTATGATAAGCGGAATCCCCCAAGGTTCTGTATTGGCTCCGATAGCCTTATGTTTGCTGTTTATATAAACGACATGGACGAAGGCATCGAATGTTATATAAACTTCTTTGCAGATGATGCGAAACTATTGAAGAGAGTAAGTACAGAAGAAGATTGCAAATCTTTTCAAGAAGACCTGGACAAAGTCTGGAATTGAAGTATAAAGAACGAAGTGAATTTCAGCATTAAGAAATGTAGCATAATGGAATTTGGAAAAAGCAAAAAAAGAATACCCAGTCAATACAAAATTGGTAAAAAGAAAGTTACAACAGTAAACTCAGAAAGAGACCTAGGAGTAATTATCTCAAACGACATGACACCAGACAAACATGTAAACAAAATAGTTGGAGAAACTTACAATTAATAAGATCAATGAAAGTGGCCTTTGTCTACATGGACGAGGATATGGTAAAGAAAATACTAGTTACACTGGTAAGAACAAAATAAATTAGAATATGCAGCGTCACTATGGACACCTAGTAAACAAAAAACATAAAGAAACTAGAAAAAAATTCAAAGAACAATGACAAAGATGGCACCAACACTAAGCAAGTTGACATATTGGACAAACTAAACTTATCAACTCTGGAACAAAGAAGAGAAAGAGGCGATTTGATAACCATCTACAGAATTATGAAAGGGATGGAAATCCTTGATAAGGATTACCTACTTAAATGGGACAGAAGAAATACAAGAGGACACGAGAAGAAACTTAAGAAGGACAATTACAGAAGAGATTTGAAAAAGAACAGCTTTCCACACAGAGTAATAGATACATGGAACAAACTGAAAGAGAAAACAGTGAGTGCTAAAACTATACATGATTTTAAGAAAGAACTGGATGCGGAAAGATACAACTGCGGGTCACTACGAGCATAGCTCTTCTCCCGCAAAATACAACTAGGTAAATACACACACGCACACACACACACACACACACACACACACACACACACACACACACACACACACACACACACACACACACACACACACACACACACACACACACACACACACACACACAAACACACACAAACACACGCACACACACACACACACACACACACACACACACGATCGACAGAGAGACAGCGACGATTGGAAGGGGAAAGCTCGTGGCGTAGTGGGCAGATGAAGAAAAAGGAGAAGGCGAGGGATTAGTGAGGAAAAGGGAAGGAAATGAGGAAGGGAACGAACGGGCCCCGGAAGTCAGAAGGAATGTCAACAAAATATGCGCAAACGATAGAGGTGAAGTCGAAAATATCAGTAAAGGCATTAAAATTAGAAATATAGATAAGAACAACACAATAGAAAATGGAGATAATCATTTCCATTGAGTTAATGACGGAGGGGATGACAACCTCCCCCGATTAGCAAGTCTAGAAGAAAAACTAGAGAACATGAACAAACAGTAGGAGGTTAGGTTCAGCCAACTTACACGGATTGCACAAAGAGTTGATAAATTGGAAGAACTAAAGAAGAAGAACCAAAACCTAATAAAGAAATAGAAGAATTAGACAGTTAAAAGAAGTAAAGGATGAGAATGAAGAATTAAAGAAAAAAGAAAATAAAGAGTCCATAGCAAAAGAGGTACAGGATTGGAGAAAAGTCCAAGAGAACAACAAAATTAAATTTAGAGATATAGTGACACAACAGATGAAAGAACAAACTAAGGACACAGTTAATAAAGTGATGAGAGAGAAGGAGAATATAGTAAGAGACTTAGTGGATCAAAAGAAATATATAATTATATTAGGGATGGAAGAGAAGCATAATCCAAATAGGACCACAAGAGTAAAAGAGGAGAAGGAAGTAGTTCAAGAGGATGAACAAGAAACAGGGAAAGAAATTGAAGAAATATGTAGACTAGGGAAACACCATACAGATAAGATCAGACCAATTAAGGTTAAATTCAGGTCACAAACGACAGTAGAGAATATCTTAGCAAAAAAAGAGGGAAACTAGCAAATAGTGATCAATATAAACAGGTATGGATAAAAAGAGAGGTGAATAAAGAGGAAAGAGAGGATGAGAAAACAAAAAGACTAGAAGCTAAGGAAAAACGAGAAAAAATAGAGTCAAAGAGAAATTCTATAGGAGAGTAGTGGATATGAGAGTGAGGAAATGGTTCATAGTAGAGAAAAACGGAAGGGAAACAGGAAATACGATGGAAGTAGCAGAAAATTAAAAGTGTCTTACACAAATATAGATGGCTTAATAACAGGCTTGAATGAACTGAATGATTACCTGAAAGAAAAAGAACCGGACATAATGGGAATTGTAGAGACAAAATTGAAAGGTCCACTACCACCCAACAGTGTAGGACATGGTGCATATAATTATTGGATTAGAAACAGAGAGGTAAAACAAAGGGGTGGAGTTATGTTCCTGACTAAGAAGGATATAAATGTGAGGAATGTCACATATGGAAAGAATAGAGTAGAGATGATTATGATGGAAGTGGAAGACAAGGATGGGAAGAGCAGGAAGTTGTGGTAAATTATGTGCCTCCTAAAACGGCTTCATGGGAAGAGAGAGAACACAAAAATATGTTAGACGACAGAAGGATGACACTAAATAAGATAATGGAAGATGGAGGAAGAATAGTTATAATGGGTGACTTTAATTGTAAAGAAATCTGCTGGGAAGAGATGACAGTGAAGGGTGGAGACGACCTATGGGGAAATATACTCCTTGATATAGTTATAGAACATACAATGACGCAATGGATACAAGAGTATACAAGGTATAGAAAAGAGGAAGAACCATCGAGACTGGACCTAATAATCAAATCAGAACCTGAAATAGTGG
>NC_134801.1:33464842-33529842 GCF_046742065.1 Oratosquilla oratoria | reverse complement strand
AGAACACAATAATCTAATGTGTTATTTGTTCAGATGAGATATTTTAATTCTTGTACTGACTGGACTAAGACTTCTTCAATTCTACTATATAATTCATTAGTACACAGAAACATTATAGAAAGCAGCGTTATTAAACAAACTAAATTGGTTAATTTGAACATTTGTGGTGGCATGAATAAATTGGATGACTTCATCGTTGGCAATATCTATAAACAACTTGTAAATTACCATCAAACAACATTATCATGATATCTTGACATCTTGTGACCATTCCTAAATCATAGATGTTTTGTAATTTATTTTATTTTATTATGCATTGTGACATTTCAAATTAATTTCAGCCGTGTGACCTTCACTAATTAATTGCCTTGTTACCTTTAATGCATACTTTGATCCACTTTTTTCTCTGTATTCTCCCGTGAAGATGTGAATTACACGAAAGCGCTACGAATTTCGTGTTTTCTTTTCCTACGTGATAACCAGCATATATATATATATATATATATATATATATATATATATGTTCATATATATAATATATATATATATATATATATGTGTCTGTGTGTCTGTGTCTGTGTGTGTGTGTGTGTGTGTGTGTGTGTGTGTGTGTGTGTGTGTGTGTGTGTGTGTGTGTGTGTGTGTGTGTGTGTGTGTGTGTATTTACCTAGTTGTATTTAACGGGAAGGGGAGCTATGCTCGTGGTGTCCCGTCTTCATATCTCATTTTATCTAAACTATTTTGTGTGTGTGTGTGTGTGTGTGTGTGTGTGTGTGTGTGTGTGTGTGTGTGTGTGTGTGTGAGTGTGTGTGTATGTGTATTTATATAAAAATATGTATATATATATATATATATATATATATATATATATATATATATACGTTTTGTGTATTTATTCTCTTTACTAATAGCAGTATTATATCCGAGCGTTAATAAAAAATACAGTCTTTGCACTTATCTATAACTCCATTCCAATAGGAGATTACATTCGAATTCTGCCGTGCAGTTCGGTATAGTTGGTAGTTCTGCAGATTCCCGCCAATTTTCATACCCAACACCAGCTGATATGTAGTTACTTTACTCAGTGATTCAATAATCATTTTTGTTCTGTTTGATAGTGTAAATTATATAATCTACAATTATATTATTCTGTTCTATGTAGCCTACTTATATCTCTACTTTTCTTACCTCTTTGAGTACACTCAAACAATCTACCTATCGTATCCACAGGTTATTGATAAATTCACATTGCATAAGAATAGTCTAGGGTAAGAATGATGGGAAACGAATACTTTTTCATAATAAATTCAATGATGAATAAGTTTGAAGGAGGAGAAGGAAAAGGAGGAGAAGGACGAGGAGGAGGAGAAAGTGGAGGAGGAGGAGAAAGAGGAGGAGGAGGAGGAGGAGGAGGGAAGGAGTCGGCAACTACCATCCATCCTTCCCTCCCTCCCTCCCTCACGCCACGAGCGTCATGACGCAAAATATTTATGAAAAAAAAAAATCCTTAATTTTCATTGTTTTGTGGCTTTCTATGTGAAATCTGAATGCACCACTGTGTTCAAAAGTGGTTCATGTAGGAGAATATATGTTTTATTCTACACTTGCTATCGTAATTGTTTTAAACAAGTAAACGTATATAAACCGATAATTTCTTTTCCTTGATTTCAACTCCACATAATTACTTAGTTTCTTACCTTATCGAGTTTTGATTTTTTGTGATAGTTGTAGAATGATAGCTCTTCCTAATAATTAAAAAAAAATTCCTATCTTATGAACAAAGTGGAGAAATATATTTTCTGAAGGAGGTGAGGAATTTGCGTGTCGCTGGTGCCTGTGTGGAGCAGGAGTCCGCAGGACTACCAACTGTACCAAGCTGCAAGGAAGAAATCGAGTGTAATTTCTTGTTGAAATGGAGTATTGTTTCCAAAAACCCGTTTCTCATACTGAGAGTGAAAATAAAAAGTGAAAGTGTTCAGAATTGATGGTCCATTGTTGGACCGCTGGCCTATCACACTGAAGACGATGCATCCCTTGTACCTTATTAAGGTTTTTCTATAGGGTACGACATACATGTGGAGTGTTCATTGTTGGGATGGCTGTGGTTGTAAATGAAGTGTGAAACTAGTTTAACCAGTTCGAACATATGATTAGGAACTAATACAGAAATACGACGCTGGTATGCTGACTGAGCTTGGAACAGCGGTAGGTGGGACGCTGCGTGTATTTGCCTCCCAAGAGTCTTAGTATCTATGAATGGATTGTTAGGTTATATCACTAAAGGAACTTATACTGTATCACGGAGTAGGTTGTGAAGGGCGACGGGTTTCGACCGAATCAGACGGGTAAGACGGGTAAGACGGGTGGGTGGTGGGGTGGGGAGGGGGCAGCGAGAGGGTGTGAAGCAGCTGGCGCTAGGGCAGGCGCGGCTTCAAAGGGAACGTGGAGAGAATTTAAGAACCTTCTTCTCCCTTCTTTCTTCCATTCCTCTCTCCCTCTCACCTAATTCCTTTTCCAATCAATCAACTCTTATATCTACACCTTCCTACTTGTCTACTCTCCCTTTATATATATATATATATATATATATATATATATATATATATATATATATATATATATGTATGTATATATATACATATATATATATGTATATATACATATATATACAATTATACATATATATATATATATGTATATATATATATATTATATATATATATGTATATATATATATATATATATGTGTGTGTGTGTGTGTGTGTGTGTGTGTGTGTGTGTGTGTGTGTGTGTGTGTGTGTGTGTGTGTGTGTGTGTGTGTGTGCGTATACATATATATATATATATATATGTATATATATATGTATATATATACACATATATATACATATATATATATATATATACATATATATATATATGTGTGTGTGTGTGTATGTATGCATATAAAGGATTGCAATGGAGGAGCAAGCCGACAGGAGATCTTTTGGTCCATAACTGGATCGGATGCAAAAAAAAAAAATTATAATAATGATAAATAAATAAATAAACAGATAAAATTGTAATAACATAAATGATAATAAACAAAATAAATAAATAAGTAAATAGGTAGTTAGATAATAAACAAACAGGTAAATAGTAAATAATAATAAACTGACATATAAATGATAATAAATGATAATCAAGGAAGTAATAAACCAACAGACAAATAATAACAAACAAATAAAGAAATAATATAAAATAAATGGCTGGCATTACAGCATCTTGCTTAGGTGTTTATCTAAACGAATCTTAAAGCTTTGAACTGAACTACATTGCACTGCCTCTACATGAAGTTTATTCCATTTATTAACTACACGGTTGGTAAAGTTGTTTCTATCCAATCCCAAATTAAATATATTTCCTGACAGTTTGAAATCATTATTTCTTGTCGGATTCTCTTTCAGTGTGAAAATTTTGTCACTTTTGATGTCAATTCTCACCTCTGAATCTAACGCTTTTTTTTAGGAAAAACAGATTTGTATGTTTTAGTCGATTTTCGTATGATTTATTTTTGATATTTGGAATCAGTTTAGTGGTTCGTCGTTGTACTTTTTCCAATCTATCAATGTCTTTAATGAGATTCGGTGACCATACGGAAACAGCATATTTCAAATGTGGACGAACAAACGATTTATATAGCTTGTTAATGAGAGGTGGACTTTTGAATTCAAAAGATCGCGCAATCAGTCCTAGAATCTTATTTGCTTTCTCAGAGGCTGAAATACAAAGGATTACAAAGGCGGAGCATGCCGACAGGAGACCTTTTGATCCATATCTAGGTCGGATGCAAAAAAAAAAAAAAAAAAGCATATTAATAATAAAATAATAAATAAAAACTATAATAATGTAAATAACAAATAAAATACATAAATAAATGCATAGGTACCGGGGTATATTTAAATAATAAACAAACAGGTAAATAGTAAACAATAATAAATTGACATATAACTAATAATAAATGAAAATCAAACAGACAAATGATAACAAAACAAAAACAAATAATATAAGATGAATTATAATCATTACATCATCTTACTTAGGTATTTATCTAAATGATTCTTAAAGCTTCGAACTGAACTACATTGCACTACCTGTGCAGGAAGTTTATTCCATTCATTAACTACACGGTTGGCAAAGTTGTTTCTACCTACTTCCAAATTGAATCTATTTCCGGACAGTTTGAGACCATTGTTTCTTGTCGGATTCTCATTCAATGTGAAAATTTGGTCACTTTTGATGTTGTCAATTCCCTTTAAAATCTTAAAGACCTGTATCAAGTCACCTCTGAGTCTACGCTTTTTTAGGGAAAACAGATTCATGTGCTTTAGTCGATTTTCGTATGATTTATTTTTGATATTTGGAATCAGTTTTGTGGCTCGCCGTTGTACTTTTTCCAGTCTGTCAATGTCTTTAATGAGATTCGGTGACCATACAGAAACAGCATATTCCAAATGTGGACGAACTAACGATTTATATAGCTTGTTAATGAGTGATGGAATTTTGAAATCAAAAGATCGCGCAATCAGTCCTAGAATCTTATTTGCTTTCTCAGAGGCTGAAATACACTGCTTGGATGATTTGAGGTCGTTACTGATAATTACGCCGAGATCTTTTTCACTATCCACTTTTGTTAACGAATTTCCAAATAACTTGTAATCGTACTTACTGTTATTTTTACTTATGTGCATTACCTTGCATTTACTTGTGTTAAATTTCATTAGCCACTTTTCAGACCATTGCTTGGATGATTTGAGATCGTTACTTATAATTATGCAGAGATCCTTTTCACTATCCACTTTTGTTAACGAATTTCCAAATAACTTTTAATCGTATTTACTGTCATTTTACCTATGTGCATAACCTTGCATTTACTTGTGTTAAATTTCATTAGCCACTTTTCAGACCATTGCTGTAGTTTATCTAAATCTTCTTGAATATCTAATTGGTTTAAATGATCATTTGCCATTCCACACATTGTTGTATCATCTGCAAATTTAAAGACATTAAATTTCAGTCCGTGGTCTATATCATTTATATATACTATAAATAGAAGTGACCCAAGAGCGGAACCCTGAGGAAATCCACTCGTAACATTTTACCATCTAGAAGTTTTGTCATTTAGAACAACTCTGTTTTCGATCGTTCAACAATTTACTAGTCCAACTTAATAGGCTACTACTTATTCCGTGGGAAGCTAATATAGCAAGTATTCTTTCGTGGGGGACAGTATCAAAAGCTTTTGCAAGGTCTAAGTATATTAAATCTATATTGTTTATTTTGTCATAATTCGAGGTGACTGTGTTGTAGAATTCGAGTTAGTCACGCAAGAACGTTTCCGTCTGAATCATTGCTGGCTATCGTTTATCAAACAGTTACTTTCTAAATAATGTTCGATAGCACCTCTGATGATAGCTTCCATCATTTTTTCTACGATTGAAGTCAAGCTTATAGGCCTGCAGTTATTTAATTTCTTTTTGTCACCTTTTTTGAATATGGGAGTAACGTTAGCTAACTTCCATTCTCTTGGGACATATCCGGATATGCTGGATTTTTTAGAAAATATTTCTAATGGAACAAGACTCATTTTTTCTTTCCCTTAAGATTCTTGGGTGCCAACCGTCAGGCCCTGGTGTTTTATTAATCTTGAGTTTTTCTATACACTTATTAATTTTTTCTTTTCTTATATTTACCGTAGTAAGTTCACCCTAGACTTTTCACAGGTTTCAGTTTGGAGTTTACTTTGAGGTGTTTCGTTTACAAATACTGAGCTAAAATATATGTTTAAAATATCACACAATATATATACATACATACATACATATATTTATATATATATATATATACATATATATATATATATATATATATATATATATAATACCCATGCCTGTAGTGACTGACTACATTAGATCATTGAGACTGAGGTGGCTTGGCCACATTCTCAGATCCGAACTAGACAGATTCACTTCTCGTGTTTTCACCGAAAATATGGTGGATAAGAGACCTCGAGGACGCCCCCGTACTAGATGGGCAAATGTGGTGGAGAACGGCTCGCGAGCCCTGGACGTCGACCCCGACGATATAGAGATGTTAGCAGCAGATCGGAGAGTCTGGAGGTATCTTGTTGTAGCGGCCAGGGGCCTCAATGGGCCTCTAGCACCAGAGGAGTGAGTATATATATATATATATATATATATATATACATATATATACATATATATATATACATATACTATATATTTATTTACACACACACACACACACACA
Source organism: Oratosquilla oratoria (assembly GCF_046742065.1). NCBI lineage: Eukaryota > Metazoa > Arthropoda > Malacostraca > Stomatopoda > Squillidae > Oratosquilla > Oratosquilla oratoria. The sequence continues at coordinate 33,523,533 of NC_134801.1, read as the reverse complement.
CACACACACACATATATATATATATATATATATATATATATATGGACAGGAGATTTTCTTTTAGGTATACCTCATTGGAAATGATGGCTAGTTGTACATCTGTTATTTTCTTGAGAGTATTCCCCATATGCCTTACTATGGACTTATTCTCTTTTGGAAGGATGTTCGTGACTTCACTGTACAATACGTAGTCATTATTGCTAGACCGCGATTTCATATCAATTAGCCTTCTTCAGTAGCTTAGGATATTCATAGACAGTATATATACAGTAGGGGAGACCGGGGCTAGTTGGCACACGTTTTACATTTTCGGTGATGGATGAAAAACAATAAAGGATTTTGGTAATTTTATAGTTACAGTGAAAAATATACATCTTTCTTTTACTTTTCATGAAAAAAAATATTTTTTGCTTGTGCCAACATGCCCCATGTAGAGCAAGTTTGCACACGCTATGGGGCAATTTGGCACAGCCAATGTTAATGATATATTAGTATAATTGAGTGACTTTAGATAATATATTCATAATGTTCTATTTCAAGAATATAAATATTTTTATGATAAAGTATAATAGAACTGACTTAGATGCAGACATATTGAATAAAAATTTACTTCCAGATTATAATTACACAGAATAGTTCAATGATGAGGTGAACTTAATCCAAATCATTATCTGAGTCACAGTTGGGACATATATAAAACAAATCTTTATCAGTGCAGTCTTCATGGGCCCACAACTTGCATATTCTGCACTGTATCCACACTTCTCGTGGTTTGCTTTTGGAAAAGGGCTCCATGCACGCCAGAGATTGTCCTCTTCATCGGAACTTTCCTCGTCCCCATGAACGTGTTTAGATTTCTTGGATTATTTCTTCTTTGTTTCTGAAAACAAGGTTCTTTTTAAGTGGAATATTCAAAGGAGCCCTGGAAGTCTTCAATATAAAACATACAATCGCATCAGCATGTCACCTCCAAAGTCAAAGGAGTCTCCAGAGGTTCCACGGAACCTTAAAGCGCATGATTCGAGCCTTCGTGTTAGAATTTGAGAAGGATTAGGATGAAGGCATAGACTTGCTGCTATATGCCATTAGAATAACTATGCAGGATGGCCTAAGATTTTCTCCTGTTCACTTAATGTTCGGTAGAAGCCCGCGAGAACCCCTTGCATCATTGTATGAATAAATATAGCCAAGACACCCAGAAGGAAGTACCCCGTACACCAAGCTAGTGGGTACCAACTTCGAGAAGCTGAGAAAGGTTAGGCAAACAGCAAAAAGAAATCTTACAAAGGCGCAAGGTGCCTACAAAGGTTATTATGATAGGAATTCAGTTAGGAAGGAAGTAAGAGTTGGAGAATATATGCTTGTGCTATCTCCTCAGGAGACCTCATTGCATCCAAAATATGAGGAACCATTCAAGGTACTTGAGGGAAAATAAAGTCATAACTATATTTTAAGAAACTCGATGATAAAGTCAGGAGTGCAACAAGCACATATTAACCTCTTAAAAAGTTTAAGAGGATGGTAGAGGAGGAAGCAGTTGGCATGATCGAGACAGGACAAGCTGACGGGAATCTTGATTCAGATATTAGGATCTTAATTTATTTTATGATTTGGACAGATCAGATATAAGTGAGGCATTGGATGGATATCTGTCATCACTAGAAAGAGATATGCGTGACGAAACCCGAGCACTTCTCTGCAAGAGTGCCAAGACATTTTCCTCATGCCCCACCGTTACTCATGTGATATCTCACGACGTCGTCCTAGAAGATGGAGCCAAGCCGGTGAGGTAGACACCCTACAGATTGTCGCCCCAGAAGAAGAGGATCATGGGGGAGGAAGTAAGGCAGTTCATGGATAAAGGATTGGTGGAACCTAGTACTAGTCCTTGGGCTTCGCCAGCGGTGGTGGTACCTAAGCCCGGAGGTGAGTGGAGATTACGTGTTGATTATAGGAAGGAGAACGCAGTCACAAAAGCGGACCCTTACCCTCTCCCCAGAATAGATTATTTCATTGAGGAGGTCGGTGCTGGAAAATATTTATCCAAATTAGATCTAATGGAGGGGTATCATCAAATCTCCCTTACAATCATAGCTACAGAAATATCTGCTTTTATTACCCCACACTAGCACTTTCAGTATAGAGTGATCCCATTTGGGATGAAGAATAGTGGAACATCCTATCAGCGCCTTGTAAATTGGCTAGTCGAGGGATTGCCGGGTGTTAGAGCATACTCAGATGACATAGTAGTATTCTCTGACACATGGAGTGATCACATGCACAGGTTGAGGGGTTTACTTGACAGACTAGAACAAGCCCATCTTGCTGTGAATCTGAAGAAGGATGCCTTTGGGAGGAGCACAATCAACTATCTGGGATATCAAGCCGGACAAAATTGCATCACTCCGTAGACCAGAGTGAAGAACATCACGGACTTCCAGGTCCCGAAGACAAAGCGAGGTATCGGAAGATTCATGGGCATGCTTGTATTCTATCGGAGATACTGTCCAAACCTTGCAAAGGTAGCTGCTCCTTTAACCCGCATGCTCTCTTATAATAATTTCAGGTGGGATAAAGGAGCTGATGCAGCCATTGAGGAGTGTAAGAAACTTCTCCCATATCATCCTTTCTAGATAGCTCCGGATTATAGTAAAATCTTTTACCTTTTTTTGTGATACCAGTCATGTAGTAGTAGGTGCTATGCTTGCTCAGGAAAAAGGCCCATCTCATTCATCTCTCAGATTCTCAAGAATGATCAAATTTGATATTCTACCATTGAAAAGAAGGCTTTCAGCCTCGTGTTGGCTTTGAAGAAATTCCAGATGTTCCTGGACAAAAGGGTAATCATCCTGAGTGACCATAACCCCATGAAGTATGTCACAAGTGTTAAGACAAAGAATGATGACAGATTAGCCAGATGGGCATTAGCACTCCAGGGATACGAACTAAGTATTCAACATATCCCGGGAAAATAAAGTGTAGTAGACGACGCATTGCCACGTCCTGATAAAAAAAATGTTCAAGCTTTGTTTCACAGGCTTAAACATTTTTATCCGGGGAAGGGGGATATGTCATGTTCCATGACGCGTCACTGACACAGAACGCGGGCGTCACTGATACAAAGGACGCGGATTTAGCGCCAAGTCACATCTTAGCTACGACCACAGCGCCCGCTTTCTAGGTAAATTAAATAAGAGGTTGGGTTACCTAAAATGTAGTTAGTAAGATGTTTGTAGACATGAGTATCTTACTTAGGTTGTCCAGTTGTAGGAGATTTGCAAGCCGACGGCGGAGGACAACACAACTGGGACCTCCTGCCCTAAGGGGTCAGAGGGGGCGTAAACAAAATAGAGTCGTCGCTTTTATTTCTATATGCTTTCGTGTGTTAGATAATTAGTAGTTGATATATTGTGAGCCTTCTTCACACAAAAATAAAGAAACGGGTAGATTGTGTGGAGCTGGGCAGATAGTGATAGAATAGGTTATATTGGCATACATTGGCACTTGTGCCTGGCACTGGTGTCGTGCGGTTGTGGTATAAGAAGACGTTCGGCATTTTGGGCTCTCTCTGATTCCCGCCCTCACACTCTGTTCACACCCAACTTCATTGTAAGTTAAAAGCAAATTGTAAGTTATGTACAAATTAAATTAATTACTTGCTCTCTACCTTTTCTTACCCCAGTAAGAGTGAATTGGTCCATGAAAAGGCAAGTAGATGTTCTAGAATCTAAATTGCAGGAACTGCTCGGACCACAACCTAAGATTCAATGCATCAACTCAAAAGCAGAGTCTAGTTCGTGACAATATATATATATATATATATATATATATATATATATACATATACATATATATGTGTATACACACACACACACACTCATATATATATATATATATACATATATGTATGTACTTATACATGCATGTATGTATGTATATATGTATGAATCTATCTATAATTTTATAAATGAGCAGAAAGCACCATTGGCAGGATACTCGAAGAACTTGCGTTAAATATCGTACCAGCAAATAAATAAACAGACAAATAACAATAAAAGATAGATAAACCCTACCGCCTCGACGCCATATAGACAGGTGCCACCTTGTGGCATCCCTCTAATTGGAGCATTTAACTGGAAGTTACCCAAGGTCAGCTTAGACAGGTCAGTCGGCAGACAGTCATCGTGATGTCATGTCGCTTGTTAGGAGATGCGATGACGTGAGCTGAACGACTGAGCCGCATTAGACAGGAAACGGTCGAATTTCTTCACGTGAAACGATTTTCAGTCCTCTGTCCCTAATGTTCTAGCTTCTGTATAGCAAGAATGCCATGTATTTGTTCAGTGTACGGGTGCCAGAATACCAAAAGCAAAACAGAAAGCTCAGAAATGAAGAATTTGCGATTCCAAAAGGAGAAAAATAAGTCAACAATTCAGCAATACTAACCGAAGTATAATAATGATACGTCCACAGTACTTCGCTAAGAATAATGACAAGAAATGCTTAAAATGTTTCCTTGAAATCAATATACAGTACTAAGGAGCCACAGAACACCAACACTTTTGCTGCGTTTTATTTGTCTTTTAATCTAGTTGCTATCGGTCGATTCTATTCAGATGCGGAAATTCCCTATTCACAGTGAAAAAATGAAAGGATGATGCAGTTCTTTCTCTAATTTGCCACAAAGAATTTTTAAGTTACGTTATTTTTCAGGTACTTCGTATGAATTTTAGATATAATTATGGTGCGTGAAATAATAGTTAAAATGCAAGTGATGTACTACTTTATGTTATAATTAATGATAATGTGTCTACTTTCTTTTGTGGGGTGTTTCCTGGAGATGTCTTGCCTGGATTGACAGCGTTTTTTTTTTTTTTTTTTTTTTTTTTTAGTATGAAAAATTATAAAATTTGTTTGTTTTCACATTGGCTGTATTAGGATGTCACTAAATGAATATCATTAGAGGGGATGTAGTAATTGATTACACAAATCGAAAAGTGTTAACACCCAAAGCTATTTAGGCCTACGTCGTAAAAATCTGGTGAAATGTCCACAATCTATAAACTACTCTCTTTCTCTCCCTCTCTCACATCTTCTCATTTTCTTTCTCATTCCCCACCCCTTACTAATGTTGTTGGCCATGATTATATTTTCTGGCTTATTCTATAAAGTGACGCATCAGTGTTGAAAGATGTACATCCTAACATGCTTTAAACAATCTGCCTTTCCTCACTTTCTACTATGACTTCTTGGTCCTTCATCCCATACAAGCTGAGTCTTTCTGTCCATTCTTTCTCTTACTTTTTTCTGATATAAGCATCATTATCACCTCTCTTTCTTCGCTCTTTCAACGCTGGAAGTCACAGTCTCTCCTCCTATATCTGATCAGCCAGTCTTGGGATAATTTTGGTTGTTTCTTTGTATGTTCTCTTTTATATATTCATCTTAGTGTAGTGACAATATCAATGCTACATATAGTCTGGGGTGAATCAGACTTTTAATTATCCTTTTTATCTAATCATAGAACACAGAGTTGGGCCTGTGGTTATGGAGTCTTGCCTCTATATCTTCGAAGGGGTGTTGATGAGGACCATTTTGATCTCGAGGAGCTCTTGTCCAGCAGTCCTCAGTTCCCTTAATCTTGAAAAGTTCAGGGTTTAGCTCCTGGAACTGAGATTTCCAGAGACAACCTACCAACCAACCCTCCATAACCAACTCTGTCGGTGACTGTGGAGGATTTGAAGTCTTCTATTATATTCAGGATGTTATTCGAGGCACATTTATCAAAGTGTCGGATTGTATTTTGTGTCCGATATCTCTCGCTTCAGCCAGAGCATATGATTCACGCAAGGAAAGAAATGTAGTCATGTTGTACAAGTCATCAGTCGTGATAATATTTGCTCTGTGGTTGCGGCAACAGCGACGCCAGCATAACTTTTCATCGGTACAACTGGACAGGTGTTAGATGTTAAAAAGGATTCCTGGTAACTTGGTAACTGGTAACGATGTTGCATCTAGCTGAACTGTGGATGGACTGAGTGCCAGTCTTGTTACTAAGCTTTCCTAAAGCGGCCCCTAGACGTTCAATATTATTGCGCAATATTTTGGTTTGTGCAATATAATTGATCGTGTGTGGGCAATATTGAAAGGTTGTGCAATATATTGTGTGATTTTCAAAAACTTGAAAATATATTGCGCAAACGGGATAACATTGTGTCGTCTGTAGGCTATATTGCGCAATATCCTGTCAGTGTCTCTCCAGCGGTCGTGTAAGGTGGTTGTGTCTCTCCTCAACCTCGCGCAACCTCTGTGTTCATTCGTACGAAGTTGCGGAAATCATTCGGTTCTATCACTCTCAGTTCATTTAGTAATCTTTCGTGTGTGTACTTCTCCCTATCAACAAGCCACTGTTTGGCCCATTTTCTGCCCTTCTGCGAGCCTTTTTTCTTTCCTTTCTTATGACTTGCTGCCATAGCAATGATCACGCAACAGAGATCACCGTCAGTCAACATGTTCACGTTATGACGTTCTGGCAAGGACTGACTGTTTGCACAATGTGGTTGCACGTCTGCGCTCACGATTGCGCAATATATTGCACAACCTTCAATATTGCCTCCATACGGCACAATCTTTTGCACAACCCAAAATATTGTGCAATAATATTGACCGTGTAGGGGCCAGCGCCAAAATATTGTGCAACCCACATTGCGCAATAATATTGAACGTCTAGGGGCCGCTTTAAACCTTAGGGTTTTGCTTCAACAATCTGCCTTGTCTCTTTATTTTTATCAACTATTACTTACACCTTCTGTTGTGTTTTTATACTTTCAATAATATGGTTTTACATGAAACTTTTGGCGTTCTTTCGGATGTAGATATGTCTGTTTGTCACAATAGTCTAGTATTACCTGAAGAGTACCATAGTTGAATAGCATTGCCATGGGCACCGTTTCACCAGAAGTACATTTTTTCAACCTTGATCCATCCCGCTACCGCAGTGAGTCTATATGTTGTATACATATACATATATAGACACTCAACACGCCTTCCAACGTGAGTTCCATTACTGCCTACATCTACTGTGTTATGATCTGGTTTGTCACTAATCTGGGTTGTCACATGTTGCTTACATAACACTTAGTAGGACAGATACTTTACTTCAATTGGTCCCTAGATTAATCAGACTAGATGACAACAAAGCCGGCTAATTAACCAGAGCTGTTGCCATAAAGAGATTATATTTTTTAGGTCTGCTGAAACAAATGTATAGCTTGTTTCAAATGCAGCTGCCTGGCCGTTGCAATAGGTGCTCCATTTTTTCCCCCAGTCCAAGATGCCCTTAGATGTCATCACTCGTCATTATCGTTGTCCTCCCACGCTCGACCGCACTTTTGTCTCTCGCGCGGGGCCCCGGCAGAGGCAGCACCGGAGCCAGCCCGCCTACAGCGCAGCCGGACTGTCAACCGCAGAGAAAAAATGTTTCGCTCCCGGTATCACTTTTCTCCTCCTCATTGCGACATTTTTTTTTCTCTCTCTCTCTCTTTCCCGCGGGGACGGCGGCAGTGGCACGGCGCCATATGGTCCCCCGCACCTCCTGGCTTCTACTAACCCCCTCCCCCCATTCCAACCCCTACTACCACCCCAAACATCCTTCCACGGTGCCGCCTGTTCGATGAGTGGAAGGAATTAGGATAATATGATTAGGTTCTCGCGTGGAGGCCTAGGAAGTCGGGTATAGGGGTTATGGGTGGGGTTGGTGTGGGTGGTTAAAGAAGGGCCAAGAAAGGATGCAAAACAGGCATGGAGAAAACAAAAAAGTAAAGGGGAGTCAGTGAAGGCGACACCGTGCTAGAGGGAGAGAAAGGACAAGTCAAGGATTAGATACGAGGGGTGAGAAGAAAGAGGGCGGGGGAGACCAAACACGGAATCAAAAGACCAGGGAGAATGTAGGCAAAATAATGAAAAAAAGAAGAAACAAGTGTAAAGAAGAATGAAGAGAAAAGGAGCCGCTTAAAAGGGAGGTCTAGTAGAAGAGTTAAGAAAAGGGGGAACAGAAGTAGACAGATAAGGGAAAGTACTGTACAATGAAGAAACAAAGTAATTTAATCACCAAGATTGATATGTAAAGGTAGAGGGTGGGGGTGAATGAGGACGTGAAACGAACAAAATGTAAAAGGAGGAGAATGGAGGAAAGGATCAAAATAAACGAGGAAGACCAAGAAGTCAAAGCGGCTACAAGAAAGGATGAGAGGGAAGCCAGAGGTAGGCAAGGGGAAAGTGTCTCAGCGTGCGAAAAAAGAAAATAATGAAAAAGGGAAACAAAACGAGAGAAGAACACAAGGAGGGTGGGATTAACAGGGGACAAAAGGAAGAAAAGGGCAAAGAGGCAAAAGAGAGAGGGTGTGAAGGAATAGAGGGAGGTGAGGGATGGAAAGTGGGGAGTGAAGGAGGGAACGGCAAGGGAGTGGGGTGAAAGGAGTGAAAGAATAGAGGGTGAAAGAGCTCGGGTTTACCGTGGGACGCTGGCAGGCTGGAAACGATGGATGGGGTGATTCAAGGTGAAAGACAAAACAGAGGAAATAGGAAGGGGGAGAGGAAAAGTAGAGTAGAGAAGGAAGAGAAGGAGGGAGAAAGGGGGGGAAGAGAAGCAGAGGGAGGAGGAGGAAGAAGAGGAGAGATATTATAATGATAATTAATTAGGAAGAGGAACTGGAGTTAGATTTAGAAGGAAAAATGACTGAAATCTAACAGCAATAGCACGAAATAAGGTATAGTGCTACGATAAGAGGGTATCTTAGTCAAGACATTTTCCAAAAGTATGTAACGATAAGGCTGCGAAGACTTACTGTGACCAGTCGAAACGCTTTTGCAGAAGTCAAAACTCGACAGCAAGAACGACGCTGTCCGTCAGAGATGCCTCCTGGTGGAGTTGCAGCTCCGATTCATCCGTTGAACCCCAGAGATCGTGTTTCTGGAGTTGAAAGAAAATTGCAGAGGTCTAAGTGGCAAACTCATATATATATATATATATATATATATATATATGTATATATATATGTATATAGATATAGATATATGTATATATATACATATATATACATATTTACTGTATATATATATGTATATACATATATGTATATATATATATATATATATAAGTACATACATACATATATATATATATATATATAGTATACATTACAAAATTAGCCCATTTGCGAGTGCTGCCGCCTTATAGCTATTTTGGCTAATGTCAGACATTTTTATTCAGCTGAGAGAAAGCATTGTGTTGTCGGTTCACATTGGATTCTGGCATCCTTCAAGCAATCTTATCCATCTGAATGAAAAACCCTCACTCACCATAGAATGTATATATGTTTATATATTGGTATAAATGGGCAGCAAGTTCTCGTGTAGACATGTTTGATTGAAGACCAGAGCATATTTAATGGAACGTTCCATTAAATATGCACAAGAGAGCTCAGCTGTGTTCCAACATGTTAAGCAATTTAAACATTGTTTAGATTGGGACAAAGCTGAGCTTATTCATAAATCCAGATGTGAGTTCAGGAGAAAAATGGTAGAATCTACGATCATTGAATATCAGGCCAACATGAATATTTCAAAGGGGCAATGGTCCCCGGACATAATGTTCGGACTCTTCATCACCAACCTATTGAAAGCTCATTTGCCTCCTGACCTCACATACGGAGAGAGCCAAGGGTAGAGACATCTTCCCATGTTCCCCTTTCTTTTGTTAAGGGTGCTACTTAAACAGCACGCTCTCTCTTAATTGTATCTACTGAAGAGGATTGCAGTTTGCAATCGAAATATATAGATTCCCCGTTTCCAGTCTTTTATACTCCAACAGTGGTTTCTACGTTATATATATATATATATATATATATATATATATATATATATATATATATATATATATATATATAGGTGTGTGTGTGTGTGTGTGTGTGTGTGTGTGTGTGTGTGTGTGTGTGTGTGTGTGTGTAATCACCTTGGTCTTTTAGATCACGTATTGGACTCATGATCGACAGCTATTTCCCTCCCGGAAGAGAGCTCAGAGCTCGTATGACCGATCTATGGGTAATGCTATGACCTTACACGCACACACACACCCAACTCCCCGCCCACGAGAGTTGGAGTAACGACTCGAAGTACAGCGATACTGAAATAATTTCAGCCCTGGGCAGGATTCGAACCAGGTACCGCCGTCACCCCCGTGCTGACAGCCTGAGACTCTACCAACCGCGCCACCGTGTGTGTGTGTGTGTGTGTGTGTGTGTGTGTGTGTGTGTGTGTGTGTGTGTGTGTGTGTGTGTGTGTGTGTGTGTGTGTGTGTGTCTATATTTTTTTTGTCCATATCGTGAGACTTGTCTGAATTCATCCAAGTGGTTTACTTGATTTATATTGTTTACATGATTGATACGATTAATACAATAATGCGCTGGTGGCGTAATCGGAAGTATGCTGGCCTCGCATTCGCCTATTTGTGGGTTCGAATCCCACACTCCTCTCCGATTCCCAGCAGTGATTATCACCTGCCCCAGCAGTCCAAGCACATGGGACAAAAGTGACGGTTTTGGCCGTAGCTACCCGTCTCCAGGCGTAGGCTCCTCGCCTCCTTATTATTATTTGTTATTCACAAAATGTGTATGTGTACACACATGTACACAAATATTTATTTATATACATTCGTACACACATATATATGGGTGTGTTTGTGTTTGTGTGCATGTGTGTGTGTGTGTACTCACAAAGAGAGAGACAAAGAGAGATAAAAGAGGAGGCCTATAACTCCTTTTATTCCCTCCGCCAACAAAAGTGAGTGGAGGTTGTGTAACCATTCGTCTACCAACGAGATATTTCAAAGATTCGAAATCGCATTTCAGTATACATATACATACATACATATATATATATATATATATATATATATATATAATAAATCAAATCAAATCAAATCAGCCATCCTGAGTCCACTGCTGAACAAAGGCCTCCTTCATAGCATTCCATGATTCACATGACCGCGCCATCCTCTACCACGTCACTCCTGCAAACTTCTCAATCTCGTCTCTCCATCTCCTGTCTGGTCTCCCTCTTCCACGCTTCCTATCTCGCGGCGTCCACTCAGTAACACACTTGCTCCATCGCTCATCAGTCGTTCGCACTAACTTACCTGCCCAATTCCACTTCCTCTCTTTCACCGCCTCCACAATATCTTTCACTCTAGTCTGCTCTCTCACCCAACTTGCTCTCTTTTGGTCTCTCAGCGTTATCCCCATCATTGATCTCTCCATTCTCCTCTGTCCAGTCCTTAGTTTTGTTTCCATTGCCTTCGTTAGTTTCCATGTCTCACACCCATAGATTATTGCTGGCAGAATGGACTGATTGTAAACTTTACGTTTCAAACATAAGGGTAGAGAGCCTCTCAGGATTTTATTATACTTACCAAACACTTTCCAACCGAGTGTAATACGTTCTTTTATTTCATTATCATGATCTTTTGTCACTTTCACCGCTTGGCCTAAATAATCATACTCCTCAACTTCTTCAAGACTCTCACCATCAATTACAATCTCTTTACTTTAAACTTTCGTGTTGAACATTACTTTGGTTTTACTCTTATTCATTTTTAAACCTACTTTGAGACTTTCCTTGTTTAGATCACTCAGCATCTCTTGCAATTATTCTACTCTTTGTGAAATAAGATATCAGCAAATCTTAGGTGGTTCAAATATTTGTCATTAATCTTCAAACCTTTCTCTTCCCAACTCAACCTTCTGAAAATATCTTCCAAGCAAGCCGTAAATAATTTGGGTGAAATGATATCGCCTTGCCGTACTTCTTTTTTTATCTTGATCTTTTCTGAATTTTTATGTAGAAAAAATTACCCTCGTATCCGGCCTTCTCGTATACGGCACCTTCAAATAACCGGCATATTTTTCACGAAAATCGAAAAATTGTGATATAGACGTATGTAAAAAAAAAAAAAAAAAAAAAAAAAAAAAAACTGCAAGTGTTTAAAATTCCTGCGCGTGGTTGTAGTTGCTCCCGCCGCCACAAAGGCTTCTCAGTCCCATTCACTTCTCCCACCACGTGTTAGCCACTTCCGTGCACGTGTTAGCCAACTCTATTTCATCATGCCCAAGGTTGAGGTGAGGAAATGCGTGGTGGTTTCACTTAAGTAAAAGGTGGACATATGCAGAAGATTGGAGAAAGGGAAAAATAGAAAAATACTAATGAAAGAATACGGTATTGGGTTGTCTACCATTTACGATATCAAGGCCCAATCCAAGAAGATTAGAGAGTTTGTGAAGTTGAGTGACACGCCTAAAGCTGCATAAAATCACCACACTCTACAACATAAATGATTGGAAATGCTGGACAAAGTGTTGCACGAGTAATTTTGTCTTAAAAGGTCTGAAGGTGCAGCTATATCAGGCCCAACGCTGCAAGAAAAAGCCAAAAATTTTGCTGAAAGATGTCAATTGAAGAACCGTGTCAGTTCTCAGAAAGATGGCTTCACAGATTTAAAAATCGCCATGGAATACGTCATCTTGATGTATCTGGGGAAGCAAAATCTGCTGATTTACCTTCTGCAGAGAAGTTTATAGATAGGTACGTTAATCAAGCTATGCCTTCATGGTAAAAATTCACACCTCATATCTCAATTATTCTCTCGTATACACGGATGTGTAGCGCATTAAAAAAATCTTCCCTCCTTTTTGTCATAGGTTTGCAAAATTGGTTGCCGAGTACGATCTGAAACCGGAGCAGATCTACAACGCTGACGAGACCGGCCTGTTCTACCGCTGTCTACCGACATCTACACTAGCCAGTGAAGCAGAGAAAGCCACCAAAGGATTCAAACAAAGCAAGAATAGACTGACGGTGTTACTGTGTGTGAACATGGCAGGGACCCATAAAGTCAAATTGTGTGTCGTAAAATACCAGAAGCCACGTTGTTTTAAAACTCTAACATACTTGCCAGTGGGTTATTGTCTGCATAATAACGCATGGATGGACTCCAAAACGTTCATGAACTGGTTCAAGCATGTGTTTGTCCCATTGGTGAAACAAAATTTGAAAAAGAAAGGACTTCCAGAGGACAGCAAAGTTATTCTCTTACTCGATAACTGTAAAGCACATCCACCAGCTGAGGAACTGAGCATTGGAAACATTTCCGTTGTGTATTTACCGCCGAACGTAACGAGTGTGATCCAGCCCATGGATCAAGGAGTGATTCAAAACTTTAAAATGAATTATCGGACAAATTTTATGCGCAAACTAGTTTATTTTGAGGACGGTAGTATTTTCGAATTCCAACGTGGGTTTAATGTTAAGGATGCTATTTCTATGGCTTCGCTAGCTTGGGAGGATGTAAAACAACAAACTTTAATGCGATGTTGGAGAAAATTAAATCCATTTTTTTTTTTTTTCTTTTTTGAAGATCAGGAAGGTGATGAGAATTTTTATGGTTTTCCATCGGCAAGAAAGAAGTCGGTGGTGAAAGAATTGAAAGAGATGGGTGGTCGTGCTAAAGTTAACATTAGTGACGAAGCGATACAAGCGTGGGTAGATGTGGACAATGACCAAGCAGTAACATCCTCAGTGATGATGAACACCACGCAAAAACGACAGAGGCAAATAGTAAAGAAGACGACGACCATGAGCCAAAAGTGTCGTGGAAGGATGCAGCAAAGGGTCTAGCAGTGTTTGTGAAATTTGCAGAACAGTACACATACATGAGCACGCATGATGTGATATCACTTCACTGTATTCAAAATGAGTTCTTGTTACAAAGAGGGCAAAGTTCTAAGAAAAGAGACATCAGAGATTTTACGAAAATTGGTACAAAAAGTTCAGTGAAAGAAAACATGAGTGTAAAGGTGAACGCACCCTCTCAGCCACCAACACCGAACGCGGCCGCTCTCAACTCCGTCGTAACATTATAAGATGATGAATTAGACAACTGGCGATGCTGTGATGATTGTAATTTATGTATATTGATTCGATTTACACTATACTGATTGAATTTACAATATATAGATATGTGAATGTATTTATTACTAAAGTGAATTAAGGTTTATCAATAAAGTGAATGAATAATGTAAACAAATTTATTTTTTCAAGTATCCCTTCCCATATCCGGCTTTTTCTCGTATCTTTGGTAATATTGGTGCCGGATACAAGGGCTTTAAACGTATGTATATATATATATATATATATATATATATATATATATATATATATATATATATATATATATATATATATATGTACATATGTATATATATACATATAATATATATATATATATATATACATATATTTATACATACATTTATATATACATATATATACACATATATATACATATATATCTATACATACATTTATATATACATATATATATATATAAATATATATATATATATATAAATATATATATATATAAATATATATATAAATATATATTATATATATATATATATATATATATATATATATATATATATATATATACATATATACACGCATGTTAGCCTACTGGGCAATGAAAAAATATATATTTTGAGTTAAATCAGATATGCAGATCATAGTATTTTTAGAACCACAGCGAAATGTGATAATTGGTTACCGTAGATTACCAAATATGTACCAGATTTTCTAGGTTCTCACCACTATCAATGTTGCGGATTACTTTTTTTCGGCTACAGAGCTAGAGCACATAATTTAATGTAAAAAAAAATTAGGAAAAATTATACAAACTTACTTTTGTCTTGGCACAGTCTGAGAGTTTAACATAACTGTCAAGCTACTGTGGTGTCTTGCCGTAAGATTTTTGCGTTGAAGACCATAAGATTGTGTATAAAACGGTAATGAAACCATAAGAAAACCATATTTTTTTGCCATTCAATATCTATTAATTTCAAAACAAATGCAGAATGAAAATACAATGTAAACACATGACACAGTATGAACACCATATCATGAAAAACAGTACTGTTTAATTCTTGTAAACAGTACTGTTTTTTTATTATGTGGTGCTCACACTGTGCCATGTGTTTACATTGTGTACAACAAAGACCATCAGTGAGACGTAGTTGCAGTGAACCTACTGCATCTCACTGATCCTCCTTGTTGTCCTCGGCAACGCAAGACATAGCTTTCTCTAACATGAGGAGAAAAAGCGTAAGATTTTCAACTTATGCCGTAAGACTTGAAAACCATAGAAATTGCGTAAGACTCACACAAAAAACATAAGACTTGATAGGTATGGAGCTACTGCCTGATGACAGTGGCGCTTGCGGCGATGAGGGTTCTGTGAGTGCCTCTGGTTCTACCTCCTGCCGGTGACAGGGAGTGGTGTCAGGTGCTATTCCTATGGCCAAGGCATAATCTGGATCTCACTGCCCATTGCTTGATAACAGCGTCTTCAGCGGAACAATCATCAGCGCCGCCTGATGTCGCTAAGGACTGCAAGTGTCTGTAGCTGTTGTCTTGAAGTCATCTTTGTTTTCGAGATGATGACTTCGTTGCCCTTGGCATCCTCAGTGCAGATTTGTGATATTCGAACAAAGCCTCGCCGTGCTGTGCCCTCTTGCATTCATTCAGTTGCCACGGCTGCAACATGTTCATAGAGAAGGACAAACGGTCGGTTTCGCAAATGTTGTTCGAACGACACAGAAAATAAATAAAGAAAAATGAATGGAACACTGAGAAAATAATAAACCGATACGCCAAATCTTGATGTATCGCAAGAATTGGATTAAATAATAAAATTCCAGCGCTTGGTATCAAGGACAATATAATATTCTATTCTAGATAAAATGCTATTTACTAACGCCCACCTAATTTCTTACGTATATATATATATATATATATATATATATATATATATATATATATATGTATCATAATAATTCTCCTTTATCAGATTTATCTTTCTCTAAAAAGGAAGATGACAAATGGAGGGAGTTAAGACACTAACATGAAAAGAAGCAATAGAGCAAGAATGAGAGGTATAAAAGATAAAGAAATATAAAAAAACGGAGCCAGTAACAGGGGAAGGAAAAGCATGATGGGTGAGTACTTCGAGTAACTTGAAACGAAAGACTAAAGATTGAAACTAGACGAAAATTGCCCTTCTGTCAGAAGGAATTTCAATATTACGCAATGGGCCCCGCCCCGGCCTGTGGCGAGACGCCCCCCGTCCCGCCCTCAGCTCGACGGGACGGGGCGAGACGGGGTAGCAGCAGCAGCAGCAGCAGCAGCAGCAGCGGCCGCAACATGTATAAAAGTGAGGAGTGACCTTCCTATCGTCCACACATACACAGGCCCTTCGCACCATTGTACAAGTCGGTAAGTGACGCGTATCGTCTTGTTACCTGGCCCCTGTCAATAAGATCCTCCCTCTCTTTCTCCTGTCACCCCCGCTCAGTCTCCTCCTTCACTGGAGGCTCCTCTCTTGTATAGCCTTACTCCCCTAACTAACTAAAATCACCTGTTTGTCCCTCTTCTTTGACCGACTATCTCTGCTGCACTATTACTCAGAACTAAGCTCTGCAATCAACCCTTTGTAGAATTTTTTTTTCAACTTCTTCGAGCCTGTGTGTCTTTACAGATTTTGCTCTACCTAACGCCAAATGATTTTATTCACCTGAGGCAGGTTTGAAACAAGATCCCTGGACGTTATTGTGTTCAACAGGTGCTGGTCCTTCAGACTTACGAGATTTTTTGTCCTGTAGATGGGTGTAATGCAGAAATTTGAAATTTAAGAAACGCAGAAAGGATCTTAAACGAGTTTGAGATGAAACGTTTAAGAAGTCTGGTGGGGATTATGAGGATAGTGTAAGAAATTGTGATGTGAGGCAAAGAGCAATGGTGGAAAATAAATTGACAAATACGGCTGATCAAAGAATACTGGGATAGTTTGGGCACATGGAAAGAATGGCTGAGGAAAGGCTAACAAAGATAGTGTAGAAAGTAGAAATAGATGGAAAGAGCTTGAGGGTCAGACCGAGAATGGGATGAATAGATGGGGGAGGTGGCCTTGGGTACAAGGGGAATGTCTGTCGAGCAAAAGAGGGAGATGTCAAGAGATAAGTGTAAATGGAGAGTGTGAATGGGTAATATAATCGACGCGGCCCAAAGTCATTTCTTTTTATCTGTTTTGTAAATTCTGGAGCGAATGACGGGAGAGGGGGTCTCCATGTAATGAAGCGGTGGGGGTAAACCAGCTTCGGCTGTTGTGGTGGAGGTGCTTTTTCTTGTTGCACTTCCTCTGACCCGAGGAGCGGCGGGGAATAAGGATGACCCTTCATCCACAAAGATCTTAGTATTAGATAGTACTAAAAACAACACGTGTAAAGTATACACCATTACTAATTGTTAGCCGACTCGACCCAAGACCTTGGGAGCAGTTGTGAAATGTCTGTGGCTATTAAGAAAACCTAGAAGTTTGAAATCACTGGACTTCCTATCCAATACCAGTTTCGTCTTTCTTAGGTAATTCATATTGTTTTTCTCCTTTTTATCTTCTCCAGTTTCTTCTTACTATACCTGTGAGTGTCAGTAACCCGTAGTCCAATGTGTCCTTTCTATATCAATATTCGAAAATTGGGGCTATAATCACTAGTATCCATCTTGAGAGAATTCTTCTCGTAAAAATGTATCAGCGATAGGATACCTGAAATCAGCAGTTTTCTTCAGCACCCGACTCTCCACCGTGCCGTGTCCCGTAACTACCCTTTTTTTTTCAATTCACTCTCAACATGAAGTCTGCAATCCTCCCATATTCTTGCCTGTGTTGGTACTTAGTGGATATTCTTACTATGTACATCTCTCTTATTTCATGTACTATCCTCCTATTTCGTTTCTCACCTTCACACTTTTTATTACTATTATATATATATATATATATATATATATATATATATATTTTTTTTTTTTTTTTTGCAGAAACCACCGGGAAATTGAAAAAACAGATACCGAACGTTTTCGTCTATTTAGACATTTTCAAAGGTACAAAAAAGCAATACAGAAAGAAACAATAAATACATAAGAAGACAAGGATACTCGGAGAGGTCCCATGTTACATTTTATCACACACAATTTTGTCAATAATAAAATTGTCCAATTTAAATAACCCAAACTCAAGTTCATGTTATTTCCAAAATTTCTTTTTATAAAACAAGATTCAATAATATTTCTTTCTATAATATTATTACAAGAAGTAATTATTTTAGAATTTCCCCAGTCAATATTATGACCATAATCCCTTTGGTGGACAAATAATCCACTGGACACTTGCCCCGTTCTAATACTATATTTATGTTGGCCTATTCTTTTTTCTAAGCCTTTGCCTGTTTGGCCTATATAAATAAAATCACAATTTTTACATGGTATATTATAAATACATCCTTCTTTACTTCTTGGGGAATTTTTAATTAACAGACTCTTAATGTTGTTATTATTTTTGAATACTATCTGGATATTATTGAATCTTGTTTTATAAAAAGAAATTTTGGAAATAACATGAACTTGAGTTTGGGTTTATTTAAATTGGACAATTTTATTATTGACAAAATTGTGTGTGATAAAATGTAACATGGGACCTCTCCGAGTATCCTTGTCTTCTTATGTATTTATTGTTTCTTTCTGTATTGCTTTTTTGTACCTTTGAAAATGTCTAAATAGACGAAAACGTTCGGTATCTGTTTTTTTCAATTTCCCGGTGGTTTCTGCAAAAATATTTTATCACGTGTGTTTTGTGATTTCTTTGCATATATATATATATATATATATATATATATATATATATATATATATATATATATATATATATACCACTTTGAGTAGCCAAGTATACTGATTTCTTGCAACTTTGTACCTCTGGTGTGTTTGGTCATTGTATAATGTAAGTTGCGGACAAATGAAGCTGGCTATACAACATGCAGCGTCGTACTGATTGCTGAAAGTATATGGCAACAATCCTGTTCACGTGCTTATCTAGAGTATTACTACGAGGTAATCGTACGAGTTATTTAATTGTGCATCATAATGTTCTACCAGAGTGAACGTGCTTATGTTAGGGACTATGCACGCGAAGCCATGCCAGATTTCTATGTCTACTGTTGTATTGTTCTACATATGTTTGAACCAGTCTTTTTTGGAAGGAGAACTTCTCTTTTGCATACGAAGTTACTGGTGTCCTCTCTATGAATTTCTAGGAAAAACACATACTTTTCATTCACATTTGCTGTGTCAATCTGTCCTAATCGACTCACTCCAAAAGTTTCAAATTTCAGTACTATGCTTTTGGAATCCTGTCTGTCTTCATGTTTCCTTCTGAATCATCGAGCTCAAATGTTCGGTCAACTTCTATCAGATATGAGTCTCCTTTACAGAGGGGTGGTTCGTATTTTATGTTACATGTGAAAAAGATATCCTAATATGCGTGTAGGATCGAGACTTCTACTTTTAATATTTGAACAAAGTTAATGCTGTTCAATATGCTACTGCTGCTGCCGAACACGACCGTAGTCTTCATCCTCAGCATAATTGCAATTATTTCATAAAAAAAAAAATCTGCTAACAAGAATCAAATAAATTCGCTCAGTAACAGCCATAGAAATTCCTAAAACTTGTCCAATTAAGGGTTGAATTGAGATAGGAATATTTTGGTGACAAGCCAGGCCAGATTGCACAGCTAAAGAAAGCGTTAAACTTAAACCTAGTCAAATATTCACACCCATAAGCTACCCCTGTTTTCATGACTACAGCCCTGTCATTCTTTAACCCTTTTGCTTTCGAGGTGTCACGAAGCTCAAGTTAATTGCCACTCAGTACGGAAAGTGTAATCAAGATAGACTACAGTAGAAGAAAAAAACTGTGTTCATTGTCGAGCGGTGTTTTTACGACTATATCGAGTCAAGGTATGGCGCAGCTGAGTAACCCCGAATGATCCTAAAGGTTATACAGTACAATGAAAGTAAACGCCTGGCGGTAAAATGCCTGGGGGTTCATTTTCATCTTGTAATGAAGTACTTCTTTGTTCGCATGATCTATATACAATATGCAGCAATCAATTTAATAAGATCAACCGCCTCTGAGTAAATGTAATAAAATGAACAAGCAAACTTTATAAACATGAACGTAAGACATTCTACGGCCAAGCGTATATGGTAAGACCTAATAAGGTATGCGTTTTTAGTGTTTCTTTTTTTTTCAAAATATCTAAACACCTTTTCTCTATTTTGCAGAAATTATCTCCTTTTTTTTTTCTTAACCTACAGACCTCTTCTTTATTTTGCAGAAATGATCTCGAGTCCCTTACATTTTGTCGTACTGACAGGACTCGTTGCGGTGCTAGCTTGTGTGACGTCACATCCTCTCTGGGCCACCGACCGACCACCGGTACGTCATATTTCCAAAACTTTTCGACATCAAATACACCTATTCTAAATGCATCGTATTCATGAATGCACTCCTCTCGTTCCCCAAGTTTAACCCGTGAAAAAATAATCCTGCTTATCCTTCTACCCTCACGTTAAGATGAGTATCTTTACAAACTCCGTCATAGCCTTGCTTCCCATGAAATCATAATTTATCCCTGTTCTACCACTCTGCCTCACCATTATGATATTACACATACACACACACACACACACATATATATATATATATATATATATACAGTATATATATATATCAAATAACTTCCGAGAGCCACCACGAGGCATTGCCGACTGAGCTACTGGAGCTTCAAAAGTCTCCAACTTGGAGTTGATAGAATTCCCAAAAAATCTAGGTAGACTGCTAACTGCCATCGTTAATGGACTTTGTTGTTGTAAATACCTGAAGGGAATCGCCAATGACGGCGCATATCATACCAAATAATTTCTGTCAGTCACGTCGTGGCTCGAATTGAGGCCTCGCTTAACGCCAGACCAATACTTTACTGACTGCGCCGCTGGAGCTTCAATAAGTATCCAATTTGGAGTTGGTTTAACTCTCGAAGAATCTAGGTAGACTGCTAACTGCCATCCTTACCTGACTTTTCACAGAGACCCGAGCTCAACTCGTAACCAGTGGCGAAGTTGGTACGAAACCTTAATGGGCTTTCGTCGTTGTAAATACCTGAAGTGACGGCGCATATCATTACAAATAATTTCAGACAGTCGCCTCGGGACTCGACCCAAGGTTTCCCTCCAGTAGCTCAGTCAGTAAAGCATTGGCCTGGCGTCAAGAGAGGCTTCGGTTCGAACCCCAAAGTGACTGGAGGAAATTATTTGGTATGATCTGGCGATTCATTTCAGGTATATATATATATATATATATATATATATATATATATATATATATATATATATATATATATATATATACATATATATATATATATACATATACACATACACATATATATATATATATATATATATATATGCAATAAAAACACTAGGAGCGTGTGTTCACAAATGCGTAAGTAACCACTAGGAAAAGTAAAGTAACGAAGCAGAGTGCTTTCGTATAATTACATCTTCAGTGCAGATACAAAGATATATAAGACATATAATTCCTTCTTTGTATCTGCACTGAAGATGTAATTATACGAAAGCGCTCTGCTTCGGTAGTTTACTTTTCCTAGTGGTTA
This sequence comes from Oratosquilla oratoria, assembly GCF_046742065.1. NCBI lineage: Eukaryota > Metazoa > Arthropoda > Malacostraca > Stomatopoda > Squillidae > Oratosquilla > Oratosquilla oratoria. The sequence goes on along the minus strand of NC_134801.1, from coordinate 33,501,854 downwards.
CTTACGCATATATATATATATATATACATATATATATACATATATCTTATATATATATGTATATATATTGCAAAAATAATCACAATAACGCGTGACGAAAAAATATTGCAGAAACCACAGGGAAATTAAAGTCGGAATACTGAACGTTTTCGTCTGAGGATGTCGTAATAGACGAAAACGTTCCTGTATTCCGACTTTAATTTCCCTGTGGTTTCTGCAATATATATATATATATACATGTGTATATAATATATATATGTATATATATATATATATATATATATATATATATATATATATATATATATATATATATATATATATATATATGCAGTGAATTATTTCTTCTACTCCTCCCCTGCTTTGGAAATTCTTATCTGAAGAGATGTTTCCTTCCCTGTACAATAAGTCTCACTTTAGAACTGGTTTATAGGTACCTCTACAAACAAGGTTGACACACTTCCGAACAAATATGTTTCATCTTTAAATATATTGTTTATATTTCCAAAATTACTCCCATGCCTGGGGCGTTCATTGTAATGTTACACTCACTACTTTAAAGTTACAATTATCACAATTGGTACAAAAACTAGTGCTACCTCTCGTAGTACATCGCCGCTCGTATCAAAGCACACAACTTATTCCCTTCAGGTACCATTGGACTTGCAGTCTCTCCTGGAGTCATCATCGTCGTCACGGAATTCGGACGTGCTGGCTAGGGCCCGTGCCAGGGCCATGGCCGAAACCGGGGCCGGGCCTGCGATGGGAGGGCCCTGGTGGGGCTCTTGGGGTCTACCATTGGCCCCCAGCAAGCGCTCCTCGGACATGTTTAACCCCCTCCTGGCACCGCCTGTCCCCAGTAAGCGGAACTCGGAGCTACTGAATACTCTGCTGGGCTCACAGGGGCTCGCTGCTCTCAGGACTGCCGGTCGAAGGTAGAAGCCCCTCTTGCCGGAAACCCTACCCCCACGCACTTTCCTGTCCTACTCCTATAGCGATCCATCTACAGTGTGTGCTGACTTTCATGACTAATGTTGTACCGACGCGATGTGATGGGCTTACCAGATCTTTCGACCACCACCATGGTGACATGACGCAGCGCTATGGTGTGCTGTCTTTCTCGACAGGTCGCCTCTCGTGTTATGATTCTGACGCCGGAACTGAAGCAATTTCCAAACATTCGGTGCGCTATACCCAAGATGCTGATCGACCTTCCACAACTTGCAAGCGAAATTTCCTTCATCCTCCTCGATTTCAGCCTGAGATCAAGATTGATGCCAACGTATCGCGCAACCTACTTGAGGTATGGTACAAGTTTAGGACTTGGTGTCTCTCCCAGAGGCATTCCCTGGAGGAGGTGTGTGCAATTTTTGTCAGGTGTCATCCAAAAGGTGTTTTGATGACCGAACGAATGGATGTCTTCTCTACAACCTGTCAACAAGAAACCGTTTGCAGGAAATCTGACGACGCAGACTGCATATTACTTTTTCTCTTAAATGCCCTTGGTAGAGAAACCTGACCCTAAACTAGTACCCATACTTTTATTGGGTGGCGTAATAGAACCAATCGTGACCTCAGCCTAAAGTCCAGAGTTCACATTTTTCGGGTAATTTTTGTATGTTACACAAATTGAGGTATTTCTCTCTTGATGACATTTATCTTAATTCCCTCAAAATATCTCATCCTTCGTGACCTAAAAGACACAGTAGTCAAAGCACTACACTTCCCAATCTAGGTGATATTGCAATCTCCCACTAGCTGACATTGAGCATATTGGCTCCACAAATTCTGTTGCCGAGACACCAGCTACCCTTTCGAACTATGGGTTGACACCATTACCCACAAGCTGAGTACTTGAGACCTGCTTGCTTTGTCTCGTTCCGACACAATGCACCACACTAATACGCTGCATCTCAGTTCTGATGTTAGTGTCAATGACTGAACAGCACCTGTGAGTTTGGAGACACACAACCATGGCGTGACGTCATTCCGCCCACATGGAATCCACACCGCCGCCAGATAATGAAGAATTTGAGCTCCGTCCTTGCAACTCACCGCCGCCAATCGTTGACGCACGCTACGCATCGCATCACATTTTGTATGAAAAGCTGATAAACAAATAAAGTGGTATCGTGGCAAACTCTGAATACTTATTACCTACTCTGGATTTGCATATCCATTTCAACTCTCCAACCTTCAGAGAACCCTGACGCAAATTCCTGGACAGTGGAAGAAGGTGGTAGATGAGGTGGTGTGGGTAACACGTACCTTAAGTGATTGATGAAGGGAGGGGGAAGATAGCTGCAGTTGGGGAACCGAAGTCCAGGCGATTTGTATCACATCTCGGGACCACTCGCCTTCCCTCCAAGGCAAGCGTGAGAGTAAATCAAAGAGGGGGGAGGGGTATAATGGGACAACTCATTAAGTGAACCGTCCTAGGCTAATGAAACCCAGAACTCCTATTGTGAGTTTTAATGAATTAAATAATTAAACACTAGAAATATGCTACTTGACATTAAATAAGGGTTTTAACAGTTGGCTTTCATACATACATCCTATCTATTCCCTGCGCGCGTTCCTAGCTTAAGAAATTGTTAAAGTATTTGTACTTAATATGTGTCTTGCTTGTGGAGACGTCTTCAATTAGCGTGGTCTCCTGTTGAGTTCCGACCGGCGCTGCTCCGCATTTGGTGGGGGCGGGGGGTGACGGCCTGGGCGGGCGCTGTGATGGGCTTGCAAGTCACTTCACCGACGTAGTCCCGGTCAATCGCACTGCACTATTAGAGTTCTTGAGTGAGGGGGTTTGTACCCAAATAATCGACACTCGATTGGCTCACAAGGATGAAAATCCCCAACAGTAACATGAGGGAGGAAAGGACACGATTGGACTTCCGAGAACGAGCGGTCCGACCTCCTTTGATGAACTCGATGCTTAGACTGCCTTGTGTCCTGCGGCAGGTCAGGTCAACATGCCCGCTAGCCGGCTTCCGACGTTGCCAATAGTTCTACGTCTCCGTCCCTAGTTGTGAAGGGTACTACGAATAATGTTCATGTGGGAGGTGACACAGTTCCAATTGTTCCATGAGGTAGACACTGTTCACGAGCGTGTTAGATACAATCCTAATTATTCTAATTGCCTAGCTTAAAACAAATATGTGGCAGCGCGCAGGGGGGGGGGGGGGAGGGTGTGTGTTTGGGCGCTTTGTTTGGGCGCGAAAACCGTTGAGCTTGGCTATGGGAACACGAATCTAAAGGGGGGGGGGGTGTTTCTAGATAATTAGAAGTCTCTCCCTTCGTTAAGGCACTTTAATTGATTGCCAAAATGGCACAACAGTTGATGAGGATAAAGAGAAGGTGAAAGGACAGGATGTAGCTACTAGAAGTCTTAAGGACTCTGGTAATTCTCCCGAGTATAGGGAATGAAGGGCCGTAACGGTGAGAAATCAGACGAGAAAATGGGAAGGGGAGACAGCGAGCCGGGTGTCACAATTTCAAAAATTGTGACACAGTTATAAACCAAAAAGGGGGCCGGGGGCGGTATCCCGTACGGCCTGAAGCTGGGAGAAGAGGGCTGGTCATTCAACAAGAGTAGAGAACCAGTTTCTGGCTTGCTAGGCGGCCGTTCTTCTTGGTCGTGCTCTTGTTAATGGAGCCGCTGTTGGCTCGTTGAATGACGTGGTTGTTGATCTCGTTGGGACGTTGGTCACCGTGGCCGTGCTGGGTTGTAGTGTAGGTGGCGTGGTGAGGTGCTCGTGTTCGCAGGCGATTTCAGTCGGGTCGTTCGCCGCCGGAGAGGTTCCGTCGTCTACGGTGTCCGCTTCGCCTTCCCCCGCGGTGGGAAGGTGCTCCGCGGTCGGTTCGTGACGGTCCGCGTGGGAATGAGGGGGCGTGTCCGCGCTCAGATTGATTTCTCGAGGGATGATTCGTGTGACAGACCGCTCGTATTCTCCTTTAAGAGTGCGGACTCTTACGGATCTGATGACGTCGTCTTCTCTGGGGACCGTAACAGAGGTTCCAGGATCAAATGGTGTAATGTGAGGACCTCGAGCGTCATTATCAATTTGTGTAGTCCCAACGATGATCGGGACTGCTTCCGGTTCTGGAGGTGAAGTGTCATCTGGTGCTGTGGAAGTGCGGACTGAAGTTCGTAAGATGGGAGCCGAGTGTAATGAAGAGGGGGTAGAGGTGGCTTCCGGGGCGTGGCCTACTGGGGGCGTGGCACAGGAGCTGTCGTGGTGAGAGCTGACAGACGTTGATGAAGTAGGATTAGAGGTGCTCTGAGAGCTTGGAGTGTCAGTGGCAACTTGTGTATTATCAATGAGGACTGGTACTGGTTCCGGGTCCTGAGATAAAGTGGCATCTGGTGCCGTGGAAGTGCTGACTGAAGTTCGTAAGATGGGAGCCGAGTGCGATGAAGAGAAGGTGCAGTTGGCTTCCGGGGCGTAGCCTACATGGGGCGTGGCACAGGAGCTGTCGAGGTGAGAGCTGACAGACGTTGATGTAGTAGAAGCAGAGGTGCTCTGAGAGCTTGGAGTGTCAGTGGCAACTTGTGTATTCTCAATGACGAGAGGTACTGGTTCTGGTTCTTGAGACAAGGTGATATCAGGTGCAGCGGAAGTTTGAACCGACGTCGTGATGGAGACCGTGGTCGTCAGAGGGTGCTCAAGCACTGCTTCTGTGGGTGCTGAAGAGGGTTCCAAGACGGTTGGAGTTATAAGGATGGGAGCCATGTATATTGAAGAGGGAGCACTGGTGGAAGCAGGGGCGTGGGTTACCTCTGGCGGTGCTCTGAGGGCGTCGTGGGAGCTGGTAGAGGTTGATGGTGTGGGGGTTGAGGTGCCATCTTGGATTGATCTCGTGCCAAGTGGCGCTGGTTGCAACGGAGGATGGTAGGGGGACTGGTGATGAGGGGGGTAGGCCCCCGGATACTGATAGAAGGGGGGGTAATACGGATGGTATCCTGGAGCTTGTGGGTAACCAGCAGGAGGCTGAGATGAAGCCGCGCTGTAGGGGGGAGTGGGGGCGTGGCTTAACGGAGACTGGTTCCAGAGGTGAGAAGGAACTGTCTTCTGCGTAGGAGAAACGATGATGCCATTGCTTGTTATGCTGATGGCTTGAGGGCATAGGGGGGCCTTATGGCGCTCGCCACATTTCATACAGCCTGCTTGGAAGTCGCAGCGGTTCTTCAGATGCCTGTTCGAGTAGCAGATGGTACACTTGTTTAGTGCTAAAAGTCTGTTGGTGCGGGTGGAGATATCCGGGTACGTCGTACAGTGTGACGGCCTATGTGGGCCGCTGCAAAACAAACAGTTGGCGCGGTGCTGTGCTTCGTCGGGGACCGCAGGTGCTGGTTGTGGGGGCGTGGGTACTGGCCGTCCAGTGGTGTGCCTTGACGTATGACCTTGACTCCTCGGTGGCGTCGGAGCGCTCGTCAATGTCTGTCGAGGCTGGCGTGTTGATGGTTGAGTAGGAACGGGTGTAGGGGTCGCTGCGGCAACTGGGCGTACCAACACCGGGGTATGGAGTCGACTGCCCGTGATGGCACCCGAGTAAACTTTGAGTGCTGCTTGAAGCTCTGGTGCACTAAGTTCAGAAGTGCCTTTGAACAGGTATATTGACGAAAGAACCTGGCGGGGTAGTTTCGGCACTAGGACATCCTCTACAAATTCATCGGAGAGGGCTTGTCCTACTGCGTTCCTGTACCTCTCGCCCAACTCGTCCCAATCGGCGAGGAACCTTGACAAGTCCTCACATTCGTCCGTAGGTGCGGGAATAGCGACGAGGCGTTCCTTCAGACTTCTTCGTACTGCCAAGGGCTTGTCATAGGCATCATGCAGCCGTCGGATGGTGTATTCATACGCGGTGTTGTTGTACACGGGGTAACCAAGCAGGCGTTTGGCACTCCCCGTTAGAGAGCGCATGAGAGCGCTGAACTTTTCTCCCTCTGTGTATCTATCGTTTTCATGAACAACTGTCTTGAAAATGCTCCACCAGCTGGAGAACATTTCCAGATCCCCATCGAAAGAGGGTGGTTGGGGTTCCTTCCTTATGTATGTAACAGTAGCGCTTTGGTTAAGCTGGCTGTTGGACGCTTGAACGGCGGTATCTGCGCCGTTCACTCGCGCATCTGCTCGGACTTTTAGGTTTAAAAGGACTTTCTTGTGCGGTCTCAATTTCTGTTTAAGTTTTGCAAGTTGCTCATCAAGAGGATGTAGGGCCCAGGCGGGCTCCAAGAACCGCCATGTTTGGTGATGGTCTTGACCTTCTTGATGAATTTCCGTTGCTGCACTGGGACTCAGGCTCTCGATGTTGACAGTCCCGTACGCGTCAGTATATTCCGTGACAGCGTCAAGGAAATTCTGCGTGATGGCAATGAGTTCGGTCAGTGTTGCGTTCGTAATTGCGTCTTCGGTAGGGCTGTAGTAAGACATGGTGGCCGCCGTTTAATGCACTGGCACAATAGGTTGTTTCTATGTGAAAAGGTGGCCGTCTGAGTATGCTTGCGGCAAATGATTCATAAGCCGAGAGGAGGGGGGTCCGCTCTCTCTCAGATCTATTGGTTACAGAGCGATCTACAATGAAATAAAGAGTTGAGCGAGAGAGTCGTCCAACGAAAATGGAGAATTGAAGGGAGTGACTACAGAAGATTGTGCTGTCATACGAGCTGGTCTGACAAGGGAGGAGGGAGTGAGGTTACTCGCGTGAAACCGCGAAAGTTTAAAAATAAGGCCGCTTGATTCCGGGCCGATGAGAGCCGTTAGCGTCAGGTCATCCGTAACGGTAACGGCTAGGCTTAACATAAGGACGTGGTGGCGGATGGCGCCAAAAAGGGAGGCTTAACTATAACGCCGCTTTTGGAAGGCTGGGCCGAGCCGAAACTAAATCAAGCCGAAAATGGCTGAACTTAAAATTACGATGTGCGGCTGAGGATGCCGCTGAATGAAGTCGACGGGTGGAATTACCCGTCAAAAGGGACCAGTGTAATTTCAGCACAATCTAAATCTACTTAGGGGGCGAAATGTTGCCCAAGAGAAAGGTAAAAGTAGGAAGGGTAAATTAATGTGACATAAAATTACTATATCATGGTTGACCTCGTGCGTGCCTTAACGAGCAGGAGGGACTCCTGTACAGTACATTGAGTTGCTAACCTATGCGCAGGGAAACATGTTGTGATTTTCTTAATGAGTTGTCATACAGATTATTGAACTTGTCAGGACACGTTACTTGATTAACTAGTCTGTACATAGGTAATGGATTGAATATCCGGTTCGAAGGACCACTAGCGAGCACGTGACGCAAATTCCTGGACAGTGGAAGAAGGTGGTAGATGAGGTGGTGTGGGTAACACGTACCTTAAGTGATTGATGAAGGGAGGGGGAAGATAGCTGCAGTTGGGGAACCGAAGTCCAGGCGATTTGTATCACATCTCGGGACCACTCGCCTTCCCTCCAAGGCAAGCGTGAGAGTAAATCAAAGAGGGGGGAGGGGTATGATGGGACAACTCATTAAGTGAACCGTCCTAGGCTAATGAAACCCAGAACTCCTATTGTGAGTTTTAATGAATTAAATAATTAAACACTAGCAATATGCTACTTGACATTAAATAAGGGTTTTAACAGTTGGCTTCCATACATACATCCTATCTATTCCCTGCGCGCGTTCCTAGCTTATGAAATTGATAAAGTATTTGTACTTAATATGTGTCTTGCTTGTGGAGACGTCTTCAATTAGCGTGGTCTCCTGCTGAGCTCCGGCCGGCGCTGCTCCGCATTTGGTGGGGGCGGGGGGTGACGGCCTGGGCGGGTGCTGTGATGGGCTTGCAAGTCACTTCACCGACGTAGTCCCGGTCAATCGCACTGCACTATTAGAGTTTTTGCTTGAGGGGTTTGTACCCAAATAATCGACACTCGATTGGCTCACAAGGATGAAAATCCCCAACAGTAACATGAGGGAGGAAAGGACACGATTGGACTTCCGAGAACGAGCGGTCCGACCTCCTTTGATGAACTCGATGCTTAGACTGCTTGTGTCCTGCGGCAGGTCAGGTCAACATGCCCGCTAGCCGGCTTCCGACGTTGCCAATAGTTCTACGTTCCCGTCCCTAGTTGTGAAGGGTACTACGAATAATGTTCATGTGGGAGATGACACAGTTCTAATTGTTCCTTGAGGTAGACACTGTTCACGAGCGGGTTAGATACAATCCTAATTATTCTAATTGCCTAGCTTAAAACAAATATGTGGCAGCGCGCAGGGGGGGGGAGGGGGTGTGTTTGGGCGCTTTGTTTGGGCGCGAAAACCGTTGAGCTTGGCTATGGGAACACGAATCTAAAGGGGGGGGGTGTTTCTAGATAATTAGAAGTCTCTCCCTTCGTTAAGGCACTTTAATTGATTGTCAAAAATGGCACGACAGTTGAAGAGGATAAAGAGGAGGAGAAAGGACAGGATGTAGCTACTAGAAGTCTTAAGGACTCTGGTAATTCCCCCGAGTATAGGGAATGAAGGGCCGTAACGGTGAGAAATCAGACGAGAAAATGGGAAGGGGAGACAGCGAGCAGGGTGTTACAATTTCAAAAATTGTGACAAACCCTGTCATCACCCAAGAAAATTGTCGCATATGGCTATGCCTTTATATACACATTGAGTATAGTTGTGCAAATCAATATACAATGGGGGAAATAATAGAAGAAAAGTTGAAAGTGAAACATAAAGAGCAGAAAGACTGAACAAATAAGATAAGGGAGAATAAGGAAAGCAAGATAGGGGGTGGATATTGAGCAAAAGAAGGCTGGAAAATATAATTTAAAAATAAAATAGAAAAGAAAGACAGAATAAATATAAAGTTAGGATGAGAGGTAAGGAGGGGGAAAGAAAGAGGTTCTGCATGAGGAATAAAAAGGAGAAACTGAGTGAATCAAAGATAGATATGAGGCAATTGCAGAACCACGAGTCCACTCTTCTCAATGTCTACCCTGATTAAGAGTCTGCTGTGGGATCTCTAGTTTAGAAATCAATAGAATATAAATATATAGAAAATAAACAAGTCATTTTCATCCTAGGTATTAACTTATGGCTTATACTTAAAGGTGACAAAGCCTATGGCCTAGGCTACATTAAATGCAACAAGACAGTCAAACAATGCACATGTAAACATAACTTGCAGCTTGAGGCAACTAACTATAAACTACAGAAAAACTAGTAAATGGGTTGTTAGGTTTTCATACCAGTGCAATATTAATTAGTTCAATACAGAACACAATTCTATATTTCAGCATCATTAATAGTACCTAATAATTGCTGCCTCAGGTGTCTTTTACTGAAAGCAGATGGCAATAGTTTCCAAGTTTTCCTGTAGATCTCTCAGTAAAGAAATGTTGCACTGCTGACATTGCTGTCTGCATGTGAGGCAGTGGAGGATATGTTTTGAATTCAATACAGTGTAAACATATTCAGCATATTGTACAGTTGGGAAAAGTTTCTACAACACTTCAGAGCCATGTATAGTATTGGCATTAAAATGGTTTTAATTCACATATTTGAATGTGTTTCCTTATCATTATTTTTTTTTTCTTTTTACTATTATTCCTGGCAAATTACAAGTTTACTTTGTTTCCAGATACCAAGGCTACACACCAGAAATTGTCAAGGAATTTATTTCAACTTTACCTAGTAAAACCAAATGTGTGTTTGTACTGTTTCAGTGCAGGATGGTGTTCTAAATGCAGGTTTGTGGCTTAACTTAATAATAATTTGAAATGTTGCAATATTATTTGGAAGACTGTATTTTACTCTGGACAGTCTGTATGGCTTCATGGATGGAAGTTGGTCTTTCTCAAGTTATATCAACCTCAGCTACTAAAGTAATTTATGCCTTTAGGTTAATCTATCAATTAACTGAAGTTTCATTGACTAGAAACCCACAGCTGTACAACATTTGGCAATGGCCCTTGGACTCTCCTATTGGTCTCTATGGGAAGAAACCTAGAATTGATGTCTGCAGTGTATTAGTGTTTGGCCATTTCTGCTACCGGCTGAAAAATAGTAGGAGGAGAGTATTTGACCATTGTTAGGGGTCCTTGTTTAAGGGTGGAGGAAAAACTATCTACATACCATGAACTTCTTCCACCTTATAAGGGAGGTAGCCAAATCAAAGGCATGCACCCACTCCTACCCATTCCACCATGAAATGTGTGTCCTCAAAGTCAAGGATCACCTTGACATGAGAGGCACACAAACACTTCCTGCAGCCTCCACAAACATGGCACACCCACTGCACTACATAGCAGAACACCCACACATGCCAAAAAACCATCAAAGCAACACCCAAATACCTATATCGCACACAAATACTCTCTTTTCTTCCTACGCAACCACCAGACACGAGGCTCCTGAAGCATATCCAAGATCATATCACTTACTGCTCCATCAACAAACTGAAAGACAATACAGTACATTCCTGCATGCCAGACCCCTGGATATCCAACCCTCAGATTCCTCTCTCCACCAAAAGGACAGAGTCCACTGGGCCAGCCTGTGGTATCGCTACCATCCAGGCCTTCTAAGCTATTAGAAGAGGCTGGATGACCATATCACAAATAATTGTCCAGGATGCAACACTTCACCCCATACTGTATGACACGTTGTGGAAGACTGCATTGTACACAATCATGAATGCCAACAACACAAGATACACTCTATAACAGATTTGTGGGGAAACCAGTTTCCAGTTGTGACATTCCTTGAAGAGACACAACTGCTCAGCCAGACAGTCTAGGGAATGACAACAACAACAGCAACCCATTCTACTTCCATCCACCACCTATTTCCCCCTCATCTCCTTGTGGATGAAAGGTCCTGTCTCCTGCCCACTATCCAGGTCAAAAGCAATGCAGTAAGACACAATATATCCACAGCAAGGCCCCTTCACTTAATTGAAGACCCACCCCCACCACTCTGTCCCCTCATGCTGAAAATAGAGAAGATGGGGAAAAAATCCCTTTGGGCTGGATCAAAATATCATCCCCCCCATCCCTTCCTTGGTTAAAAGAAAAAAGATGAGAAAATCCCTTCATACTGCATCAAAGTATTATTCATACACAGCAATTCTCCACTCACCCCTATCCTTTGCCCTCTCCCTTCCTTGCTCAACTGACATTCCCTTTTTTCTCAAAGCCCTTTCACCCCAACCATCCATCTCATCTTCAGTCATTCCCCCCAAAGTTCACTCCATCCACTCCCCTTTTGTTAATCTCTCTTCAATCATTCTTTCCATGTACCCAAACCATCCCAGTATTCTTTCATCAACCCTATTGTAGAAAAAACAAAATGGATAAAAATATCTTGGGCTCAATCTGAAGACTTGAGTGTCACCACTGGAGAAGGGTGGGCAGTCTGCACCTCCAAATGGAGGTGAGGAAATTTATGGGGTTTAAGACAGGCAGAGGAGAAACAACTCTCTTTGATACCCTTCTTGCTGGACCACCCCATGTAGATACTCTTCATTGACCCCACCTTTAGGTCTAGAATATTAAATGCAACTGAATGTCATAAACATTAAATGGATGTAGAGACACCTGAAAATGTTAGACAATGCTACCCAAAGGGATGCTCTTCTCATTTGCTCCATCAACAAACTGAAAGACAACACATTGCTGCATGCCTGATTGAGGAGGGATTGCCGTGTAATGAAGTGCTGGGTATAAAGCAGCTCTATCAGGTCTTGTTGTGGACACACTGTGCCTCACTGCATAGCCTTTGACCCAAGAGATATGGCAGGGGACAGTGATGACCCTTCACCTTTAACAATAACAGGCTGCACCAAAAGCATCAAAGGAACACCTACATTCAGAAACTCAAATCCTCTTCATAATGCAGCACATGAAAATGATGGGCAAACAGTTCTATGTAAAATCCTTCAAACATTCCAACTCCTCACAGCACACAAATGCAGCCCTGCACATGCAACATACAAACAACTCCTGCAGTACAGTATTCCATCACCTACAATAACCCATCTCCATCACCTGACAAAATATACAAAGAGCAACAACAAAACTGGCACCAACTCTTTCCAAAATGACATATGAACAAAGACTGTCCAAATTAGAATTACCAACTCTGGAACAAAGAAGGGAAAGAGGAGACTTACTATCTATAGAATTATGAAAGGAATGGAAATCTTAGATAAGAATGAGTTATTGAAATGGGACAATGGAAAAACAAGAGGATATAAAAAGAAACTCAAAAAAGATAATTACAGAAGAGATCTGGGAAAAAAAAATAGCTTTCCACACAGAGTGATAGATACTTGGAACAAATTAGACAAAGAAACACTATTCAAGATTTTAAGAAAAAACTTGATGCTGAAAGATACAAAGACGGGTCACCACAAGCATAGCTCCCTTCCCATATAATACAAGTAGGTAAATACATGCTTTAATAAGCCACCAAATGTTAAAATCCACCAAATTTCCCATAAGCCACCCCAATAGAAACATGTGTCAAAAGACATGAGTAGCACTACCACACCTTTATACTGAAACAGTACCAATACAGTCACCCTGGCAACAAGATACCACTTGTACAAGAACCAACTGTCACACAGAAGTCACAAAGTACCTACTACTAACTACACTGCCCCTCAACCACATACATACATATACCAAAGGCTTTTTCCCCCTTACAAGAGAGGTAGCCAAAAACAAAGGCATAAAAACCACTCACACCCATTCTATCCCCACATACTCCACTCCCATGCACCCCCTTCCTTCCCTCTTATCTTGGCTCCTCCTGGATGACGGGTCATCCCTGCATCTTGGCCACTGCCTTGGGTCAAAAGCAGTGCTACAAGACACACCACATCCACAGCAAGACCACTTCATTAAATTGGCAACCTCCCCTCTCCATCCCCTCATGCAGAAATGGAGATGGGGAGAAATCCCTTCAGGCTGCGTCAATTTATTTTTCACACACACTCCCTCACCAACCACCCACTCCCCCTCATGTATCACAGCATCATCCATACACAACCATTCTCCATTCATCCCTATCTTCTGTCCCCTCCCATCCTTCCTCAACAGACATTCCTCTCTTTCCCAATGCCCCTTTTACCCAATCCTTCCTCAACAGACTTTTCCCTCTTTCCCAATGCCCCTTTTATCCCATCCATCCATCTCATCCTTGGTCACTCCCTCATGTTCACTCCTTCCACCTCTGCATTTCACACTTCTTTTACTAATCTTTCATAACTCATTCTTCCCATGTGTCTAAACCATCCCAATATGCTTTCATCAACTACTGTTCTCCTCACCTCATTTCTCACTCTATCCAGCCTAGTAACCTCTATCATACTTCTCAGGCACTTCATCTTAAACATATTCAAACTCCTCCTCTCTTATGTTTCATATTTCTGCCCAATTACTCTTTCATACAATCTCCCCTTGGTATCCATTCGCAAATGTCTATTTTTCATTACACTCTTTAATCCCCCAAGGCATTTACTCACTTCTCTCAATTTACATTCTACCTCCACCAGCACTCCTCCCTTTCCTGCCACATTCGCACCCAAGTATCTAAAACTATCCACTTCCTCCAGTCTCTCTCCTTTAACACTCTCTCCCCTTGTACATCTCATCACCTTACTTTTACCCACATTTATCTTCAGCTTCCTTCTTTCACACACCTTCTCCAACTGTCACTAATTTCCTCAATCCCTCCTCTGATCCTGCTACAAGCAGTGTTATCAGCAAACAACAACTGGCTTATTTCCCAATTTTCTCCATTTGCTTTAACCATCTCCAACCCCTGACCCACTACCCTTGCATTCACCTCTCGCGCCACCCCATCCATGTATAGATTGAACAGCCAGGGCGTCATAACACATCCCTGACAAAGTCCCACCTTTACTTCAAACCATTCACTCTCTCCATTTCTAATCAACATTAGAGCAGAGAAGGGAAAGAGGCGACTTGTTGACCATTTTCTGAATTATGAAAGGGAAGTTCTCGATAGAGATGACCTATTAAGATGGGACAAAAGAGAAACAAAAGGACACACAAAGAAATTAAAGAAAGACAGTTACAGAAGAGACCTGAAAAAGAACAGTTTCCTGCACAGTGTGATCGATATCTGGAATGGGCTGAACAGTGAAACTGTAAATGCCAGAACTATACATGAGTTCAAAACTAAACTGGATGTGGAGAGATACGAAAACAGGTCACAATGAGCATAGCTCCCATCCCGTAAAATACAACTAAACTAGGTAAATACTTCCTCCAGTCTCTCCCTTAATACTCAATTGCAGTCTGCTGCCACTTTCACCCCTTGTACATCTCATCACCTTACTTTTAACCCACATTCATCTTCAATTTCCTTCTTTCACACACCCTCCCAAACTATAACTTCCTCAATCCCTCCTCTGATCCTACTAGAAGTGCAGTGTCATCAACAAACAACAACTGGCTTATCTCCCACTTTTCTCCATTTTCTTTAACCATCTCCAATCCCCAACCCACTACCCTTGCAGTTACTTCTTGCACCACCCCATCCATGTATAAATTGAATAGCCAAGGCGACATAATACATCCCTGATGAAGTCCCACCTTTACCTCAAACCACTCGCTCTCTCCATTTCTGATTCTAACACAAGCTCTACTACTCTTGTAAATACTGTTGACTGCTCTTATTAGCTTTCCTCCTATCCCATATATCTGCAATACCTCCTACAGTGCCTTCCTGTCTACCTGTCATAAGCCTTTTCCAAATCCATAAAAGCAAAAAACAAAACAAAAAATCCATACCTTTTCCTAAAGCTTTCTCACATATGTCTTACCACAAAAATCTAATCTACGCAACCCCTGCCTGTCCTAAACCCATACTGTTCCTCTCAAGACCCATAAGCCTTCCCAACTACATTTAACAAACTGATCCCTCTGAAACTACTACACTCACACTTGTCCCCTTTTCTCTTAAAAGTGATACTATACAGGCATGCCTCCAGCACTCTACCCCCTCTTAAACAAACATTAAATAACCTCACCATCCAAGTACCTCCTTTCTTTAGACATTCTGCATGACACCCATCCAACCAGGTGCCTTACTATCAACATCTTAACAACTGACTTTACTTCATCTTTCCTTATTTCTCCTCCATTTTCCTCACCCATCACTGTCATTTTCTTAATGCTTTCCACTGCAACTACCTTTCCCTCCCTATCCTCCTTCACACTGAGGAACTCTAAAATACTCTGCCCATCTTCCTCTTACTGCCTTCTCTTCCATTATAAGCTATCTGCACCTTTTACCTTTTCTTCTCTGATTCACCTTTTCCTCTTAATTTCTCTCCAAAACATCTTTTTATTATTTTCAAAATTTTGTCATATTCTTACCCCATTTCACATGCTCTCCTCTTTGCTTCCTTTATCGTATGGTTTACTTCCTTTCTTTTTCCTTTGCACCTCTCATATGATTCATCCTAATTTTGTAACCAATCTGTGAAAGCTCACTTCTCCTCTACAACCTTTGTTTCTTCATCCCACCATTCCCATCCTCCTTGTTCCACACATCATCCTTGCATATGCTGTGACTCTCTCCTTGAACCATCCCCATTCCTAGTTCTACTCTATCCTTCACTCCCACTCCTCTCTCAGTTTCTTCTTGTACCTTTTCTTATTTAAGCACCTCCCTACTTCTTGTCCTTTTCCTCTTTCTCCATCTATCCTCCACTCTCAACTTACCTTCCACCAAAAAATATGATATTCCCCATTCTCTCCCCTTAGAACATGTACATCCTTAACTCTTCCTACTATTCTCCTGATTACAATTATAAAGTCCATTAATGCTCTATCACCCTCTCCCATATGTACTTATGCTCGACTTTCTTCCTAAACACTGTATTTGCTATGATCAACTCTTTAGACTCATCTCCACCATCAACTCTCCACTATGATTTTTTCCTTACCAACCACTCATTCTATTGGTTCATTTCCTACCCTAGCATTAAGGTCTCTCAATACCACTACATTGGCATTTCTCCCTAATCCTTCTATGCACTCATTTAAATCTATCCAAAAAGCCTCCCTTTCCTCTACACTCCTCTCACTACCAGGCCCATTTGCATTAACAAAAACCCACATCTCCCTTCCCAGTTTCACCTTCATTCACATTAACCTTGAAGAAACCTTCCACTACCCGCTTACTTATCTCTTCACTTACTAGTATAGCCACCTTTTCTCTCACTCATCTTCTCTTCACTCTAGAGATCCTCCCAAACTCTCCCCTTCCTTTCAACTTAGTTTCACTCAATGGGACCTTTCGCAGTGAGAGATTTGATACCAGACACCGCCAGATCTTGTAATTCTTGCCGGAAAATAATTACTTTTTTGGGCAAGTATTATAAACTTACAGAGGTATATCGTTGTACATTATTGTGTCTGAAATTTAAGTCAATTAATTTCATGGTTGCAAACGGCATATAGCATTGTTTGAGCCTCTATTTATAATTACAGATATTCGTAAAACAGCCTATAATTGTATCAAACCAAGCAATTTGTCATTTTCTACCGACTTCAATGGACATATACTGATATATACTTTCAACTGAATGCAGCAAGCAATAGGCAAATCTATGTAATGTATAGAAAATATATTTTTGTATCGAAGACTTACTTTTTCCGGTACGATAACTAAAGCCCCCTCCACACGTACCATCACGCATCAGCGACTTGATGCAGTAGTCGTGTTGAAAACTTGTTACTAACGTCCGGACAGGCTGCATCACTGCGAATACCTTGCGCGAACAACCAGATCTGTCATCATTTGGCTTTCACGGGATGAGGATGTCTGCCGGCGCTCTACTCATTTAATCATTAAACCACCACAGCTTTGGAGTGTATACATTTTTCGTGCCAACATCAGACTTCTTTGATACAATGATGGCAGTCATTTCCCTGTGAAACTGTGTTTTCAGGGTATAAAGTTTTTTGGTAATGTCTTCATTCCGCACATTACATTTTGTTAAAGAAAAGAAGTCAGTTTTCGATGTTTGTACTTTATATATTTCTCATCTTATATTCTTTGCACTTGATATTCCAAATGGCTGGGTACTGCTTTAGTAGCTTAATGTAATGTAAGATAATAGTCTTCGTCCACTCGAAAGGCTTTGCGGAAGTTGCTTGTGCCATTGTATGAAACTAGAAAAGCGAAGCAGAGCGCGTGCTTCTTCTCCCTTCAACTGTTGACACACTGCTTTCATGATGCTGCGACGTTTTTCAACTCATCGCGCATCAAATACTCGTACGTCCGCCACCACTATTGTTATATTTCATCTCACTGATTATCTTCATATACAGGACGTGAGTGATATCCATTATTTTTCGACACTCTTAGATAAATTCCACAAACCGAAATCGACATCCTCTAATTTTTACTGCTTACACTTCAGTAAAAATAATTACCTATTTTTAGTCTTATCTTATAATCAAATTAACAAAGCCTTATCACACACCAGTAAGTAAAATTTATAACATTAAGAGTCATGTTTTTAATTCTAAAAACACTTATGCAGCCATTTATGTCGTATCTTTCTTTTTAATATCGGTTTCCAAATTAGCTAAGTCACCCCTTTGCCTCATGGAATGTGAGACAATTGAAAATTCTAGCGCTAATAGGAAACTACGAGCCTGACTGCGAAAGGTCCCATTCCAACACATCCATCTTTCTTCTCACAAACATACTGCCTATCTCTTCTCTTTTACTCGTCTGTACCATATCCACACACATTAAAATACCCAAACCTTAAGATACTGGTTGGAAAATTCCTTCTAGACCCTTTTATGCCTTTAGTTTTTTTTTTTTTTAGTAATGTCCCCTTTGGGGCTGCAGGGAGAAGGATGCCTAGTCCTATGAATCAAGCAATGGAATGCTTGATTCATAAATACATTCCTGAGAGGTTATCAAAATAAGACAGCAAATGACAACATACTTTTATTCATGTATCAAATACAAGGGAAAATGGTAATCATTTGCACTTCAGTCTCACATCACCAGATTGTAATAAAACAGTGGCATCTCGCCAGTGCTAAACTAACATAATATTCAAGTCTGAAGGAAAACACAACATCCACAACCATTCAGACTAGTGTATCCATCACAATGCTTTAGGACCCTAACCCAACTACTGCCACTAGGGGCCATTACAAAACCTGAGGCACAAATCTTGGCTTGTCATTAAACTCCTATCTATCACAAAGCTTGGAGAGCCCCCATATCAAACTCTACTAATAGCTCAACTCTGTCCATCACAATTCAAAATTCACTGACAACCAAACCTTTGTAGTTCACTTCATAAAAACATGCCAAGCTGTTAAAATATGAGAAGTCTCATAAGTAACAAGGTCCCACTAAGCCTTACATATAAGCAATACAAATACCTGAACATATTCTATCCAATGTCAATTTGAGCACATACAGGGCAAAGAACTTTCAAAAACTACATTTTTTTCCACTGCCATTCTACACACACTACAAACACCTAAGAATCACTGCTGACTCCATCTTTTCTAATACTATTAAGCCTCATCACCAAATATAATGGTTAGATTCCATTCTGAACCCCACCTCCCCAAATAAATGGTACACAACAGACTTCAGTACACATGGTTGGGCCTAACAGACAAACCCATCTTCATGACCTCAGCGCATGCATTCTTCCATGAATTCATCCTTGACAGATTACTCATCATTATACCTTCAACTAACACAAGTTATATGAACTTACATATAACTAAGCTAAACAAAATTGTTAGCTTTTAACATGAAGAAAGATATTCTCATCAGTTCTCTTGACCCCATAATTTAACTGCACTTCAACCTAAAAAATTATCTTTTAAGCAATGGCTGAATACTAGACCATACAAACTTATACAAACTTGCACTGCCTTGCACTTGTTATGTTGTGGAGAAAAAATAAAGAAAGAAGAAGAAAACAATCTTCAGTGTAACTAATTCCTTTAAGATATTGGATGAAAATGAGATGTAATATTTTTTATCAGAAAAATGGGGATGAAAACATACAGCATAAAAATCCCACAGTATATACAAAGAAAAGTACTGAGGATTCTTATGACTTATGGGCTATGAAATTTGATTTGCATACTTATTCAGACATCATGGCAATGCATTAATGTATCAAAACTGTACAAAAATTCTTATGTGGCTATGCTGGAAGGTTTTGGTGGAAGAGACAATACCTAAATACAGCAACAATCAGACATAGACTCTCAGCGTTTCCCTGATGGGGCGGCGGCACATAGGACATGCATTGTCTCTTGTAATGATTGCTGAACGACATGCATCACAAAGACATAAGTGGCGACATGGCAGTAGGATGACACATTTAACATGATCCTGACAGACAACACACAGTCTAGATTCCCTCTCATCTTCCAGTTCTCGATATAACTGAATTTCTACTTCACTATGTCTTTGGGATCCTGAGGAACCTGCTTTATCTTCCAATGATAGCTCATGAGCATTAACTGAGTTAGTAGTGGCAGTAGATGTAGTGGTAGGGTGGGCCTCAGGATTTAAGGTAATCTGACTACCTGCCTGGACTTCACTACCTGAGTCATGGGCACCTTGGAGCTGCTGCTGTCTTCGTGTAAGAGGTTGTCTTGCTAGAAGTGGGCGCCCTGGTGCCACAAATCTAGAGGGTGAGTGGGGAGGTGTTGGCAACCTTTGGTTATGATTGTTAAGTACAGCATTGCCATGATGCTGAACCAAACCTTGGTTCTCTGGCAGATTCAGGTCAGGAACATTATCATTACTATCATTACCATTTTCATCATTCCCGTCATCTTCGCCAAGTTCTTCTTCTTCAGTATCATTCTGGTGAACCACTGGAGCATTTGCACGTCGTATTTCACGAGCCAACATAGTCAGTATACGTCTCTGCCAGGCCCTTATGAGTGAAGGCACAGGCATATCTGGGATGAGAATGAGATGGTCTGTCATATACTGCAAAATATAGTGCAAACCCACAACTGCACATACCCCTAATACTACCCCTACAATGGCTTCTAAGGGAATATCACAAAAGAATTCTTTGACACTTTGCAAACACATATGTGATATAAAAACCACACTAGACCACATGTTTGATACAGCATCAACAAAACATGTACGAATATATGCTCCCATACTGAACATAAGAGACAGGATGAGCAAAATTAAATTTGGCACAAATCCAATTAGAAACATGACAGCAGAGCCAAACACAATAAATATGCGCTTGACCATCTGCAAAAGCAAGGCTAATTGTGATGCAAGGTCTACAGCTGATTTTATCACATTCATAATGCCTATTTGAACCAGCATCACACTACCTTTGGCACCTAACAACACAGCTTGATACAAAGTAGTTAATGCCACCCATATCCCCATCAACAATGTCTGCATGCCATCACATACTGCCACTGCTGCAGCACCAATGTCACTCATGAAAGTAACAAAGTCACATACAACAATGGATGCCAGGTCAGCAGCCTTCTGAGTGAGTAAAAGAAGCAGCTGGACCAAATTATGTAGAAGATCTAATACTTGAGACACAACAGCATTGTTGAGTCTGAAGGCAACACCAAACCCTCCCCAAACGGTGCCCAGCACACGACCTAGCTCTTCTGCTAGAAACGTGAGCAAACCTGCTGTCATTATGATGTTCTGGTCAGTAGAAGTCCAGTAACTGAACACATCTACTTGGTACAGCAGCCACTCCGATACACTGTGAAAAGAAAAAGATACATTAGAATCACACCAGGAAGGAAGGAGGGAGGAAAGGAAATATTAATTCAACAACTCAAAATGTAACTATACAATGTATGGCTTACCTAAAATGTCATATGTATCATAATCATATATATAATTCTTGCCTTCATGCCAGCAACCTAGAAAGCAACATTGTAGCAGGTCATGTGGACTTGAAAGAGATCTGCTGCTGCTACAACCTTCCCCAATTACTTTCCCTGTCACCTACATGTGTACACTTTTCTCTTATGTTTGTACTCTAAAGATGTCCTATCAAGGTGAAAGTGCTTAGTCTTAGTTTATCATTTCCCTTGAAGCTTTTTTGCATATTTAGAATTATGTGTTCATGTGATTTTTGCCTCACATATTTAGCATTAAGTTTCATTGCTAGGATGGTAATGAATAGAAGTGCAGATGTAATTATCAAACTCTACCTAGCGATAGTTAGACCCATCCATGATTATGCGGTACAGTTTAGGTCTCCGTCCTATAGAATGGACATAAATTTACTAGAATCAGTACAGAGAAGAATGACCAAAAATATATGGACTCAAATTTCCTTATGAGGAGAGGCTTAGGCACCTAAACTTACACTCTCTGGAAAGATGCAGTGTTCAAGTGAATCAAAGGCTTTAACAAGGGTGATGCAAACAAGGTCATCATGTTAAAACAACAGGGCAGGACTTGCAGTAATGGATTTAAACCGGACAAATTTGGATTTAAGAAGGAAATAGGCAAGAATTGGTTTACTAATAGGGTGGTCAACGAATGGAATAGACTTAGTAACCGTGTAGTGAGTGCTGAAACTATCAGTTATTTCAAGAAACGGCTAGACAACTTTATGGATGGGGATGACAGTGGTGATGGATATAGAGCTGCCTTGTATAGGCCTTATGGTATCTTGCAGTCTCCTTCATTCTTATGTTACCTTGTTGTATCTTACGGGAAAGGGAACTATGCTTGTGTCCCGTCTCTGTATCTCACAGTATCTAAATTGTTCTTAAATTCGTGTATGGTTTTTGCACACACACTATTATATATATATATACACACACACACACACACACACTTCAGCGAATGGACGGCTTGGATGACGTTCTGAAGAAAACTGAAGTCTGTGGATCCCAACGCAAAGAGAAGTGCCTAGTGTTTTTGCAGGGTGGGGGGGAAATTGCTCGTGGAGTAGTGGGAAAGTAGGGAAAGAGGAAAAGGGGAGGGATTACTGAGGGAAATGGAAGGAAATGAGGAGGGAGTAGACTTGGCCCAGCCAGACAAGCGGAAGGTAAACAAAAGACTGAGTGAGGATGACATGTCTAATAAAAATGTAAAGATTAGAAGTATAGAGAGGAGCAATACAGAAGAAAGTGACGAGAATATGTTCCAGGGATTTAAAGAGGGTGGGGGGGACACAACCCCCCCCCCGACTGATAAGACTAGAGGAGAGAGTTGATAAGGTGATCGAGGACTTGGAGCGTAAGTTAGGTAACGAGAATTGAAAGGTTGGAACAACTAGAGAAGGCTAACAGAAACTTAACTGAAGAAATAGAGGACCTAAAAAGACAGTTAGGAAATGTAAAGGAGGAGAATGAGAAATTGAAGAAGAATAGTAATGAAAACAGAGAGAAAATAGCTACAGAAGCTAAAAATTGGAGAATAACTCAAGAAGGGAATAAGGTTTCATTCACTGACATAGTCAAACAGCAATTGAAAGAACATAATGAAGACTCAGTTATTAAAGTGATGAGACAGAAGGAGAATATAGTAAGAGAATTAGCTGACAAAAAGAAATGTATAATTATATTAGGAATGGAAGAGAAACATAACCCAGATAGAACCGCAAGAATCAAGGAGGAAAATGAAAGAGTAAGCAGTTTATTAAAATTAGTCCAGGAAGATGAACCAGAAATTATAAAGGAAATTGAGGAAAAATTCAGACTCGGAAAATATAGTACAGATAAGACCAGACCAATTAAGATTAAATTCAGGTCACAAACAACGGCAGAGAAAATTCTATCCAAGACAGGGAAACTAGCAACAAATGATCAATATAAAAAGGTATGGATAAAAAGAGAAATGAATAAGGAGGAAAGAGAGGCAGAAAAGCAGAAAAGAATTGAAGCTAAGGCAAAAAACGAGGAAAGAACGGAGTCAGAGAAAGAGAGATTCTATTGGAGAGTAGTGAACATGAAAATAAAGCAGTT
Organism: Oratosquilla oratoria; assembly: GCF_046742065.1. NCBI lineage: Eukaryota > Metazoa > Arthropoda > Malacostraca > Stomatopoda > Squillidae > Oratosquilla > Oratosquilla oratoria. The sequence goes on along the minus strand of NC_134801.1, from coordinate 33,478,857 downwards.
CGACATACTAAAGAAAAACATAAGGGAAACAGAGAATACAATGGAAGTGGCAGAAAACTAAGAGTGTCTTACACAAATATAGATGGATTAATAACAGGATTGAATGAACTGAATGATTATTTGAAAGAAAAAGAACCGGACATAATGGGAATTGTAGAAACAAAATTAAAAGGCCCACTACCACCCAACAGTGTAGGACATGATACATACAATTATTGGATTAGAAACAGAGAGAAAAAACAAGGGGGTGGAGTTATGTTCCTGACTAAGAAGGATATAAACGTGAAAGGTGTCATATATGGAAAGAATACAGTAGAGATGATTATGATAGAAGTGGAAGACCGAGATAAGAAGAGCAGAAAATTTGTGATCAATTATGTGCCTCCGAAAACAGCCTCATGGGAGGAGAGTGAACATAAAAGTATGTTAGAGGACACAAAGATAGCATTAACTAAAATAATGGAAGACGGAGGAAGAAAAGTTATGATGGGCGACTTTAATTGCAAAGAAATCTGCTGGGAAGAAATGACAGTAAAGAGTGGTGATGACTCATGGGGAAATGCTCTACTTGAGATGATTACTGACCATTCAATGACACAATGGATACAAGAGAACACTAGGTATAGAAATGAAGAAGAACCATCGAGGCTAGACTTAATAATTACATCTGAACCTAGAATAGTGGACAAGATTGAATATAAAACACCAATAGGTAAAAGTGACCACATATTGATTGAACTGGAACTTAATGAAGAAAAATATATGAAAAGAAATGAACAATATAGAAAAGGAAGAATGATGTATGAAAAAACAAACTTTGATAAAATAAGAGAATTCTTCCAACAAGAAAACTGGGAAGAAATATACAAAGAAGAAACATCAGTGGAAGAGAAATGGTACAAAAGTGCAGAGAGAAAAAAACAAGGGAAAATATACAACCTGAAGAGATTGAGTGGAAAGAAAAAGTCCCCCTATGGAAGAAATAGAAGTAACAAAGAATGAAATATTGACACACTTGGGTAATTTTGATGTCAGAAAATCGCATGGGCCAGATGAAATAGCAAACTGGATTCTGAAAGAATGCAGGAATGAACTGGCAGACAAAATACATAGCATAATAAGCAGTTCCTTAAAAGAAGGAAAAGTTCCAGAAGATTGGAAAAAAGCAAATATAGTACCTATATATAAAGGAGGAAATAAAGAAGAACCTACCAACTATAGACCAGTCTCTCTAACAAGTACAATAGCAAAAATTTGTGAAAGAATTATCAAAAGTAGAGGGGTAAAATACTTGGAAAAAAAACAACGTACTAAATCCAAGGCAATTTGGATTCAGACAAGGACGGTCATGCGTCACCAATTTAATATGTTTCTATTCAAGGCTAATAGATATAATACAAGAAAGAGATGGATGGGCTGATTGTGCATTTCTAGACCTAAAAAAAGCTTTTGACAAAGTACCACATAAGAAGTTGCTTAAGAAATTAGAATATGAAGGAGGAATACAAGGTAAATTGCTAAATTGGATGGAAGACTTTTTGCAAGAAAGAAAAATGAGAGTAGTGATAAGAGATCAGCACTCAAAATGGAATGAAGTAATAAGCGGTGTCCCGCAGGGAACAGTTCTGGCCCCAATAATGTTTGCTATATATATTAATGATATGGATGAAGGAATTGAAAGCTATATGAGCTTCTTTGCAGATGATGCAAAACTACTGAAAAGAGTGAAAACTGAAGAAGATTGTGAATCACTACAGAGGGATCTAAATAAAGTACAGGAATGGAGTAGGAAGTGGGAGATGGAGTTCAATACAAAAAAGTGTAGTATAATGGAATTTGGAAAAAGCAAAAACAGAATAACAGGATCATATAATTTGGGAGAAGAAGGAATAAAAAAGTAGAAAATGAGAAGGACCTGGGAGTCATTGTTATGAATAATATGTCACCTGAGAAACATATAAATAAGATTTTTGGAGAAACTTATAATTTAATAAGAACAATCAAAGTGGCATTTACATACCTGGATGAAGAAATGGTGAGGAAAATCCTAATCACCCTGATAAGACCAAGATTAGAATATGCAGCAACGATATGGTCACCAAGTACAAAAAAATGTATAAAAAAACTTGAAAGAATACAAAGAGCAATCACAAAACTGGCACCAACACTCTCAAAACTATCATATGAAGAGAGACTACAAAAACTTAAACTACAGACACTAGAGCAAAGAAGAGAGAGAGGAGATTTGATAGCTATTTACAGAATCATGAAAGGCATAGAAATTACTGATAGAGAGAATCTGATAAAATGAAAAATAGTTTAGATAAAATGAGATATGAAGACGGGAACCCACGAGCATAGCTCCCCTTCCCGTAAAATACAACTAGGTAAATACACATACATAAAATTATAAAATAGAGTAAATTCACTTAGTGATAAAATATAAAATGGATGATGAAGATAGACAAAAATATAGTGAACCAACGAAGAGAAGACTAATGTAAGCTGGGCTGAATTGGCTTTAGGTATCATCCCAAAAAAGAGTTGCAACATGGAAATGCCAAAGAGAAATGAAAAGTATGAAAATATTGCTTTCTCAGGGTTTGCAAAAGTGGAATACTTGGTAGAGGCATAGATTTAGCAAGGGAAACAAGGAATAAAAATATTCTAAGAAATCAGGAGATTATAGAACTAATAAATGAAATTATAGATCTGAAAGCAGAATACAGGGCAATGTATAGGGAAATGATTGAGTTGAAAAAATTAAATTCTAAAGCAAACAGGGAGCTTAATGATCTAAAATAGGAATTAAACATAGTCAAAAGTGAGAATGAATGAAAAATGAAGATATAAACAAAAATGAGGCTTTGAAAAAAGAAGCAAAAGAACAAATACAAGCAGTGACCAAGGAAGTTGAAGAAACCATAAAAGAGACAGATCTTCAAGAAATAAAAAATCAGTGGAAAGTGGAACAAGAAAACCAAAAAATAACTTTTAAAGAAATTGTACAAGTGGAAGAATATGCAAAAGAGAATCCTTGAAGTAATTAAAGAGAAAGAAAATTGGGTCGGAGACACAGTTGATAAAAAAGTGTATAATAGTTTAAGGTATTAAAGAAAAACAGTGTAGCTAGATACTTAAGAGAAAAAAAGAGAAATAAATAGCAAAAGAAATTCTGAAAGATACAAGAGGGGCAAGAAATGGAAAAGGAAATAGAGGAAGTGCATAAAATTGGACTACACTCTAAAGAAAAAATAGACCACTGAAAATTAAACTAAGGCCTTAAATGATAGCAGAAGAAGTACTAACAAAAACAGCAAAGCTGACAAAAAGTAAAAATTACAAATATATATATATATATATATATATATATATAAAGTGACGAGGAAAAAGAGTGGGAATAGACACTAAAAAATGAAGCTCATGAGGGGAAAAAAAAAGGAGAGAAAAGAACAAACTAAAAAGATTGAGTTTTTTTTAGAGTACTGGACTTGAGGCTGAGAAAATTGTGTATATATATATATATATAAACACAGGAAACAAAAAGGGAGGAAAAAGGAAAAAAATTAAAGTAATGTATACCAACATAGATGGCATTTCAGGACTAAATGAATTAAAGGACTATCTGGTGGAAAAGAAACCAGATATAATGGGAATTGTGGAGACGAAAGTCAAAGGTCCACTACCACCAAATACTGTGGGACAAGGTTTATATAATCATTGGATTAAAAATAGAGAGGAGAAACAGGTTGGAGTCATGTTTTTGACTAAGAAAGGCTTACATGTGACAAAGATAATGGAAGGAAATAATGATGTCGAATTGATTATGATAAAAGTTGAAAACAGTGACATGAAAAGTAGAAAATTTGTAGTAAAATATGTGCAGCAAAAACATATTGTAGGAAACAGTGACCATTCCAAAATGTTGGATGACACAAAGCATGCAATGAAATACTGAAAGGAGGAAAATTAGTAATTATGGTGACTTTAACTATAAAGAAATATGTTGGGTGATGATAGTAAAAGGTGGAGAGGACCTTTGGGGAAATATACTACTAGACATGGCCAATGTATACTAAATGACTCAATGGGTAAAAGAGAATACCAGATATAGAAATGATGAACTGTTGAGATTAGACTTAATATAGACTTAATATTTACATCAGAGCCTGAAATTGTGGATAAATGGAATACAAGACACCAATTGGGAAGAGTGACCATACACTAATTGAGTTCAAAATAAAAGAGGAAATTTATCTGGGAAGAAATGAGAAATGCTGAAAAGGAAGACTAATGTACAACAAAATGCTTTCAAAAAGTGAATTGGGAAAACTTCTTTAATGAAGCAACAAAGATGGAAGAGAAATGGACAATATTAAAAGAAAGCTATAATGAAGGAATGGATAAATATGTACCAAAACAAAAATAGGGAAAGGTGTACATTAAATGCTGGTACAACAAAAAATGTAGTGAGGCAAAAGATAGAAGAGACAATGCTTGGAGAGAGAGAAAAAAAAAAAAAAAAGGCAAGTGGCAACTATATACCAAACTAAAAAATGAAGGCAACTATATATCAAACTAAGAAATGAATATGTAAATATATGCAGGGAAGAAAAAAACTATGAAAAAGACATAATAGACAGATGGAAGGATCAACCTAAATTATTCTACAGATATGTTAATGGTAAATTAAAAAATAAACAGGAAATAGTGAAATTGTGTCAAGGGAATGATGAATATATAGATGTAGAAATGGCTGAAATTATGAACAAACATTTCAAATCTGTATTCACTGATGAAAATACACACAATTGGGATGAAGGAAAGGGAGAAAGATCCCCCTCAATGAAAGAAATAATTGTGAGAGAAATAAGGGACCAAATAATAAACTTTGATGTCAGAAAATCACACAGCCTGGACGGAATTACAACTTAAATACTAAAAGAATGTATAGATGAACTAACGGACAAAATTGACAAGATAATAGATTGCTCACTCAAAGAAGGAAAGGTACCACAAGATTGGAAAAATGCAAATATTGTGCCAATATATAAAGGGGGAGATAAGGAAGACCCAACAAACTATAGACTGGTCTCCCTTACAAGCACAATAGCTAAAATATGTGAAAAAGTTATCAAAAGTAGATGGACTAAACATCTGGAAGAAAACAATATACTGAATCCAAAACAATTTGGCTTTAGACAAGGAAGATCATGTGCCACAAACTTGATTTGTTTTTATTCAAGGTTAATAGTTATAATGCAAGAAAGGGGTGGATGGGCAGATTATCCTTTCCTGGATTTACAAAAGGTGTTTGATGAAGTACCACACAAAAAGCTACTAAGAAAACTCAAAACAACAGGTGTACAAGGGAAATTATTTAAATGGATGGAAGATTTCTTGCATGGGAGAAAAATGAGGGTGGTACTTAGAGATAAAAACTCAACCTGAGAAGAAATGATAAGTGAAGTCCCACAAGGTTCAGCATTAGCTCCAATAATGTTTGTTATATATGTAAATGACATGGATAAAAGTGTAGAATGTTATATGAACTTCTTTGCAGACGATGCAAAACTACTAAAGTGCAGAAAAAGACTGTGAATTACTACAAAGATCTTGACAAAGTCTGGGAATGGAGCCAAAAGTGGGAAGTGAACTTCAACATCAAGAAATGTAATATATTGGAGTTTGGAAAAAGTAAAAAAAGAATATCAGGACAGTATAAAATTGGTACAAAGGAAGTAAAAAAAAAAGTTAGCTTCGAAAAGGACCTAGGGGTAATTATTAACAAATACATGTCATCAGACAACCATATAAACAATATAGTCAGAGAAACCTACAATTTACTAAGATCAATAAAGATGGCTTTTAATTACTTAGATGAAGTAATGGTAAATAAATGTTAGTCACACTGGTAAGACCAAGATTGGAGTATGCTGCAACACTATGGACATCCAGCACAAAAATAATATAAAGAAATTAGAAAGAATCCAAAGAGCAACGACAAAGATGGCCCCAACACTTTCAAAATTGACATACAAACAAATATTGTCTAAACTGGAACTACCAACACTGGAACAAAGATGAAAAAGAGATCTATTGACCATTTACAGAATCATGAAAAGCATGGAAATCCTTGACAGAGAAGACTTATTAAAGTGGTATAAAAGAAAAACAAGAGGACATGAAAAGAAACTCAAAAAGGATAGTTATAAAGAGATCTGGAGGGAGGGAGGGAGGAAAAAAAAAAAAAAATCCACACAGTGGTGGATGTCTGGAACAAATTGGACAAAACAATGGTGTGTGCAAAAACCATACAAGAATTTAAGAACAAACTAGATGCTGAGAGATACAAAGATGGGTCACTACGAGTAAAGCTCCCCTTCCCGTATAATACAACTAGGTAAATATACCAAGTGCTCTTTCCCCTTTACCAGGGAGGTAGCCAAAATCAAAAGGCATAATTCCACTCCCACTCACTTTATCCCCACCAATTCCACTCCCATCCACCAGCCCTCCCTCCTTCTCATCTTGGCTCCTCATGGATGACTGGGCATCCCTGTACCATTTGCCCTGGGTCAGAAACAATGCAAGACAGAGCAGATCCACAGCATGGCTGCTTAACCTAATCAGTGACACCCCCTCTCCATCCCCTCATGGAGAAACATTGAAGACAGGGAGAAATACTTTTGGGCTATATAAAAATATAATTTAGACACAACCATTCTCTAACCCCCACATCCCCCACCCACTCTCTTCCATTCATCACAGAATCATCCATACACAACCATTCTCTACTCACACCTATCTTCTGCCTTCTCCCTTCCTTCCTCAACAGACATCCCCCACTTGCTCAATGCCCTTTTAACCCTATCCATCTCATCCTCATGTTCACTCCATTCACCTGTCTTCCACACTTCTTTTACCAATCTTTCTTCACTCATTTTTTCCATGTGTCCAAACCATCCCAATACTCTTTCATTAACCCTATCTCCTTTTCATCCCCACTTGCCTTCTCACTCTATCCAACCCTGTAACCCCTATCATACTTCTCGAGACATTTCATCTCAAACACATTTAAACTTTTCTTCTCTTATGTTCTATGTTTCTGCCCCATACAGTGCCGTCGGTACAATCACCCCTTCACACAATCTCCTCTTACTGCCCATTCCTAAATGTCTACTTCCCACTACATTTTTTAATCCCCCAAGGCACTTACTTGTTTCTCACAATTTACAATCTACCTTCCCTCCTCCCTTTTCTGACACATGTGACCCCAAGTACCTAAAGCTATCCACTTCCTCCAGCCTCTCCTCTTTAAGACGAGCACTTCCAAATTGCTGCCATTCTCTCCCCTTGTACATCTTATCACCTTACTTTTACTAACCTTTACCTTCAACTTTATATATATATATATATATATATATATATATATATATATATATATATATATATACAGGTAAACGTCGACTTACGATGGCATTAGTGTTCCGTGGTCACTGTACCTAGCCTACCTGTATATTAACCACCAGAGATACTGAATATAGCCTATTAAACATGTACAGTAGTTTATTTAATCATTTTTATCCTTTTTACCATATTCAAACACTATAATATGTATTTTCAGTACGGGACTTAAATCTCGCGGGCAGCAGCCAATGCCAGCGTACGACGTGACGTAATAATACTCGCATCATAAAATATAGTCACCGCTTATATCGATCGTTCTCTCTTTCACCCGCGAATTTTGAAAACCACAGAGAATGGGATTCAGGGCACATTTGAGAGAATGTAAAAACACAGGGGCGACTACAATAAATATAATCAAGACGCCGATATGGCAGCGTCGCGAATCCACTTGCTCCTCATGACGCCTACGTGTCAGTATGGTTAAATATATCATATCGTCGTCGTCGTCGTCATCGTAAAGTCGAACAATCGTTGTATATATTATATATATATATATATATATATATGAGTAGCTCCATGAGAGAGTGATCCAAGCGCCACAGGCTGCCAGACCCTGATCTTGTGCTTAACCAGTCAATCAGGGTTTCCGTACAGGAAACCCTGATTGACTGGTGGGAGTCAGATTCATCTCTCTCGAGCATGGCAACTCAGAGGGTGTAAATACAACTCCCAGGAAGCCCATGTTGGCTGGTTGAGTACGAAATCTGGGTCAGGCAGCCTGTCTCATGGCATTTGGATCACTCTCCCATAAAGCTACTCAAATATACTATGGTTTTTTCTATCTAGTCATGGTGGCGGCCAACTCAAAGGATGTGCTTTTCCTGGGAAAAATATATAGAGTATCTCCCCACTGCCTTAAATGCTCCATTTAGTCACCTTTTACAATATGTACGGGAATGTGGCATTGGTATTATGCCTTCACCACAGGAATATCATAAGAGGTGGTGTCCCAGATGTAATATAAGGGAGACTTAAGGGAGTGTTGCTAGCGATCATTCAAAAAATTCTAGTACATGAGCGAATTTTAGGTAAACATTTCAAAATAATCTCTATGATGGTGGCAACAGTCATACAAAGTTATACAACTGTATTTTGTTTCTATATTTTTATACAGCATAAAATAAAATATTGGTAAACTCTGGCAACCCCATTGCATAAAAAAACATTCTGTATATTGAAATAGCATCAACATTTCTATAGCTATTTTGTTTTTTGCTACAGAGTTGAGTCTATGGAGATATTTGACAACTACCACCAGCATACCCCACATAGACAATGGACAGGGCATTGGTACTCTTGAGAAAGTCAAAGTAAGGTGTCGTTGCTCCTGGTACTCTCACTGTACGCAACAATTTTGATTCCTCGCCCTGTGCTGTTGCTGTGATCATGGAAAAATTATCAAGAAACAAGAAAGTAAAGTGGCAGAATATAGAGAGGTCTGTGAGTGTCTGAAATAGAAACAAGAAGGAAAAAGAGAGGAGAAAAACAAGAACAAGAAGGAAAAAGAGAGAAAGAAAAAGAAAAACAAAAACAAAAAACAAAACAAACAAAAACAGCACAACTGCAACCAGCACTCCGCAAGCATCTATTAGCCACGCCCACCTTACACCTCCTCCACATCACTCACCCTCACATCACACCTCATCAGCAAAGAAGAGGAAATTGGAGATTTACTATACATTGCAACCGTTAAACAAATGTTCAAGAAAAATGGTCACGAAAATTTAAATCCTGTCCTGTAAAGTTTATGTTTTTGTTCTTTCTGTTGTAATATCTTTGGTTGTTTTTTAAGGATTTTTGTCATTTTTGTTTCATTTGAAAGAAAACATCATGTTCTTTATTTTCTACAGTATTTTTTTTTTTATGAAACCCGAATTTTGCAGCATTTTTTAATTATTCAGAGAAATTAATAAAAAATCAGAGGTATTAGTTTGATAAAATGTACTCAATAATATTTGTTCCCCAGACTCTAAGCTTTCATTTCATACCAAGCTGAATGATGTGGAAGGATTTTCCATTTAGTAATTAGATCATTGTGGATTTGGGACAGGTGGAGGTTGTGTAGATCAGATTTTTGTGGTAAGACAGATATGTGAGAAAACTATAGGAAAAGGTGAGGATGTTTTTTGGGCTTTTATGGATCTGGACGGGGCTTATGACAGGGTAGACAGGAAGGTGCTGTGGGAGGTTTTGCAGATATACGGGATGGGAGGGGGGCTTCTAGGAGCTGTCAAGAGTTTTTGCTAGAGTGGTGGAGCATGTGTCAGGAATGGAAATGGAGAGAGTGGTTCGAGGTGGGGGTGGGACTTCATCGGGGATGTGTTGTAGCCCTGGCTGTTCAACTTGTGCATGGATGGGGTGGTGCAAGAGGTGAGTGCAGGGGTGGTGGGTCAGGGATTGGAGATGTTTAAAGAAAATGGAGAAAAGTGGGAGGTCAGCTGGCTGTTAGTGGATGACACTGCGCTTGAGGCAGGAACGGAGGAGGGATTGAGGAAGTTGGTAGCGGAGTTTGGGAGAGCGTGTGAAAGAAGAAAGTTGAAGTGTGTTAGGGATGGAGTGGGTGGGAATGGTTTCTATGCCTTTTTCTTTTTGGTTACCTTCCTTATAAGGGGGAAAAGCCTTTGGTATATGTATGTATCTAATTAGAACTTCACTAGAGCTCACTATATCTTCACTAAATATTCACTATGCCCTATATATACATGGGAGAAACACAATACACTGAGGAATTATACACTAATGTAAGGGGTAATTATACCTAAGTTCATTAAATACATATTTGAAAATTTAATTTCACCTACTCTATAAAGCAATGTGACACTCCCTTAAAGGATACACACACCACAATTTTCAAACCCAAATTTTCTTAATTGACTTTTAGAATAAGTCTAAATAAATAGATTCAATTTATTTTTCCCTCATCCTAGAGTTTTCTTACATTTTTATTTCACCAAAATGAGTCGCCTGCTGCAAAAGTTGGGAATATTGGTCACCTTCTTGATGATGTATATCAATAAATCAAAACACAAAGCTGCCATTTTTTTTATTTCCTTCTCTCTTGACTGTATCCAAATGGTTAATGTGATGTGATAAAATAAATTCCTGTCACAGATTTGTAAAGCACAAAAATTTTTAGTTTTCATTTATATGCAAATGCAAAACTATCCACATATTTCTCATATCAGTAATAAAACTAAAGCTGATGCAGAATGTATAGGTATCAGGGCATCGAATTTTGTCCTTTGTTCTATATTAATTATACCCAGTAGTTTTATAACTAAAAATATGATAGGTGCACTTACCCAATAGTATCAACACATTTGCTAGAATCTTCATACAATATATAACTTTTGATTAAATACAATGTACTTAATTGTACTTTAATGTACTTGGTATTTTCCAAGTACTTTGGGTCTAAGCAGTATAAGTAGGCCTACAAGTTCCATTGAATTTTTAAACTCCAAGTACAAGTAATGAAAATCTGTACTTAAGTCCAAGAATAACTACATGTACCTGGACCCAACTATGATGCCATAGCTTCATCATGTTCATGGCTATGCATAAGTATGACATTAGCCCTAGGCCTACTACATGATATACATGTAGGCTAGACCTACATGAAGTATCACTATAAGAAGAATGTACACAAACATGGTTGCCATGGTCACAGTTATCCAAATTTTACTGAATCATGGGGTTCTCCCAGAGTGAATAAAGATCTTTAGACATTAAAGACAATAAAAGGTACAACCATGAAATTGTGTACATCCTGTGCGTCCATTTAGCCAACAACACATCATTTTCCCCTTTGTTTTGGTTGTTGTCATCATGTTAAGTGTCTGAACCAGAGTAACTCCTATTGCTTATGTCCCTGTATGTGGGCTCAAACAAATACCCTCGCAACCCAGGTGTGATCTCCTGATCCTCAAATTTATCCCTAGGGAGATCAACTGATTCTGACCAATTAGTTTTTCTCGAATTAGAAGAATTTTCATCATCACTCCCTGAGAAACATTCCATCTAGATTGAGTCCACCATTGTTAACACATCACTGATATGTCATCAACTGAAAATAGTGCTGGCAACAAATTTTGCAGACGATGGATGTTGGGGAGCGAAAAGATAAGAAACAGTTTGGTATTTTCAATTAATATGGCAAACTGAAAAGAAAGAAAGAAAAATATATACACACATATATATATATATATATATATATATATATATATATACAACCACTCCTCGTTTAACGACGACAATTGGGACCAGCGCGCCGTCGTTAACCGAATTGGTCGTTAAGCGAAAGTGTATACATATACGTACATGTACTGTATGTACAATGTCCAGCAATACATGTATCTTTATTTTCGTGTATTTTCCCTCTTTTATACAGTACATTAAAGCTTTATTTACTGTTTATTTACGGTGGTTAGGTTCCTGAAATTACCGTATATGACCAAATCCGCATATGCTGACATTCCATATTGAATACCGGGGTATTTTGTTTAGTTTCGACCATGGGCGCAATATAGCAATAGGAAATTAATTATTAATTTTGTAAATTAAAATGTATCAACGCAATATGCAATTTTGTGGGCGGAAATGAAAGTAAAAAATACCATGCTACAAGAAAATATGCTAATGAACGAAGTCGGTATCATGGGATCAGGACGCCATCTTGTCGTCTGCCAACGTCTCTCACGACGACGACAACGAGGACGAGCCGGATGACATTTAATTTGCAGGTAATGATTTATCAAACACAGGTTAGGTTAGTTTAGTGTAGGTTAGACGAATTTATCATCCTTTCATTTCTTCGACATCGGCATCTATCATAACAAACATGGTGTACCATTCGTCTGACATGACTTCGTTACTTACGAAATTTGTTTTAGCACCTTTTTTTTCGCTCACAAAATTGCATATTACGTTGATACATTATAATTTACAAACTTAATAATTAATTTTCTATTGCTATATTGCGCCCTTGGTCGAAACTAAAAATTTACCACTACCGGTATATATTGTACCCCAGGTAGTTTTTCCAGCTTGCAGGATGGTAATGTAGACCTAAGCTTCAGAACACTACCTCACAGCTAATATCCACCGTACAAGTTCATTTATAACATCATACTTAATTATCGTACACGACGTCGTAACTTCGGGAGATTTACGTTAAACGAATATTGGTCTGTCTAGCCCATTGTTACTCCGAGTTGTTGTTAACCGAGTAGGTCGTTAAACGAGGAGTGGGTGTATATATATGCTAATAAGAACACGGGTACGTGTGTTCACTTATGCAAAGTAGACCACTTGGAAAAAAGAAAATAATGTTAGTTTCTTTTTTCCAAGTGGTCTACTTTGCATATATATTATATATATATATATATATATATACACACGCAGTGTCTATAAGAGAGAGGCCAAATGCGTAGAGAGTATGGGTTCCAATATATTTGATGTTTCGCCCAGCAGGGCTTTTTCAGAAATGACACAGTTGAGAAACATTTTACTCCTTATATAGCCCGAGCTATACACAATTTGCGCAAATTGCTTGTTACTTGGTTGTTAAAATTGCCAATGATTTATTTATTGCAAAAAATCCACTGTTCTGATTTATATTGTCAATGAGGGATATAAACGCAGATTCAAAACATTACGTTTCACTGTATGGTTTTATTTTATAATCTTGGAATTATTCCAGTCAACATTGTGGCCTGTATCGAATCTATGTTTAACAATGGCATTATTCATATTGTATATTTTCATATCATATTTATGTTCTAATAATATCTTATCAATACCACGGAAACTTTCACCAATGTAAACCTTTTCACAACCTAGACATAGCCTGTGAGAATTTGACTTGCATTGAAGAGGTTAAAGTGACTCTTCACAATATGGATGAAGAGATAATGGGGGGGAAAAAAATTGGAAAACAAGACTGAAATATATGTCAGTGGTGTGGTCCCCACACAGTGGGTATCATACCAGATAAGCCATACAGGGAGAATAAATGCAATGAATCTTCCAACATTGAAAGATGGAAGGAAAAGAGGTGATTTGATTACAGTGTTCAGGTCACTAATGAGGATAGACTATATTGAAGGAAGAGATCTCTTGATTATGGATGGAATGGCTTTAGGAGGCCAAGAGAACAAATTGAAAAAGATTGTCTAAAGTATGTGAAGAAATACATTTTCCATATTGATGCGCAAATATTTGGAATAGCTTAGGACGGGTGTTATAGCCCAAGCTAGGAGAATACTTGAACTTAAATCTAAGTATGATAATTGGAGAAGCCCAAGGTGAAACCATACGTGAATTTGTACCCAGAAAAGGAGATTAGAAGACAGTATCCCAAAAGTGTTGCTCTCTTCCTGGATTAGATCAACCTTTAGTATCTATAGAGATTCCCCACAAATGTTTGTATACAGGGTGTATTTACCTAATGACATTCACTTAATTGTAGTATACAGGGTGTATTTACCCATTTATATTTACTTAATTGTAGTATACAGGAAAGGAGCAACAAGTGTAGCATAATG
>NC_134801.1:33449842-33457342 GCF_046742065.1 Oratosquilla oratoria | reverse complement strand
TCCTTCATCCATATCATTAATATATATAGCAAACATTATTGGGGCCAGAACTGTTCCCTGCGGGACACCGCTTATTACTTCATTCCATTTTGAGTGCTAGTTTCTTATCACTACTCTCATTTTTCTTTCTTGCAAAAAGTCTTCCATCCAATTTAGCAATTTACCTTGTATTCCTCCTTCATATTCTAATTTCTTAAGCAACTTCTTATGTGGTACTTTGTCAAAAGCTTTTTTTAGGTCTAGAAATGCACAATCAGCCCATCCATCTCTTTCTTGTATTATATCTATTAGCCTTGAATAGAAACATATTAAATTGGTGACGCATGATCGTCCTTGTCTGAATCCAAATTGCCTTGGATTTAGTACGTTGTTTTTTTCCAAGTATTTTACCCATCTACTTTTGATAATTCTTTCACAAATTTTTGCTATTGTACTTGTTAGAGAGACTGGTCTATAGTTGGTAGGTTCTTCTTTATTTCCTCCTTTATATATAGGTACTATATTTGCTTTTTTCCAATCTTCTGGAACTTTTCCTTCTTTTAAGGAACTGCTTATTATGCTATGTATTTTGTCTGCCAGTTCATTCCTGCATTCTTTCAGAATCCAGTTTGCTATTTCATCTGGCCCATGCGATTTTCTGACATCAAGATTACCCAAGTGTGTCAATATTTCATTCTTTGTTACTTCTATTTCTTCCATAGGGGGGACTTTTTCTTTCCACTCAATCTCTTCAGGTTGTATATTTTCCCTTGTAAACACTGATTTAAAATGTTTGTTCATAATTTCTGCCATTTCCATTTCCTCAGTGTATTCAATTCCTCCTTGTCTTAATTTCTCCAAGTCTTGTTTGTTTTTCAGTTTATTGTTTACAAATCTGTAAAATAATTTTGGTTGATCTTTACACTTTTCTATAACATCTTTTTCATATTTTCTTTTTTCCTCTCTGCACTTTTGTACATATTCATTTCTATAACCAGTATATATTTTCCATTTCTCAGGTCTTCTGTCTTTTTTCCATCTGGTCCAGGCTTTGTCTCTTTTGTCTTTTAACTCCCTACAACTTTTGTTGTACCAGCATTTTACATATTCTTTTTCTTGTTTTTGTCTTGGGACATACTTTTCCACTCCTTTTTTGTAAATTTTTGTCAAAATATTCCATTTCTTTTCCACTGATGTTTCTTCTTTGTATATTTCTTCCCAGTTTTCTTGTTGGAAGAATTCTCTTATTTTATCAAAGTTTGTTTTTTCATACATCATTCTTCCTTTTCTATATTGTTCATTTCTTTTCATATATTTTTCTTCATTAAGTTCCAGTTCAATCAATATGTGGTCACTTTTACCTATTGGTGTTTTATATTCAATCTTGTCCACTATTCTAGGTTCAGATGTAATTATTAAGTCTAGTCTCGATGGTTCTTCTTCATTTCTATACCTAGTGTTCTCCTGTATCCATTGTGTCATTGAATGGTCAGTAATCATCTCAAGTAGAGCATTTCCCCATGAGTCATCACCATTCTTTACTGTCATTTCTCCCCAGCAGATTTCCTTGCAATTAAAGTCGCCCATCATAACTATTCTTCCTCCGTCTTCCATTATTTTATTTAATGCTATCTTTGTGTCCTCTAACATACTTTTATGTTCACTCTCCTCCCATGAGGCTGTTTTCGGAGGCACATAATTGATCACAAATTTTCTGCTCTTCTTATCTCGGTCTTCCACTTCTATCATAATCATCTCTACTGTATTCTTTCCATATATGACACCTTTCACGTTTATATCCTTCTTAGTCAGGAACATAACTCCACCCCCTTGTTTTTTCTCTCTGTTTCTAATCCAATAATTGTATGCATCATGTCCTACACTGTTGGGTGGTAGTGGGCCTTTTAATTTTGTTTCTACAATTCCCATTATGTCCGGTTCTTTTTCCTTCAAATAATCATTCAGCTCATTCAATCCTGTTATTAATCCATCTATATTTGTGTAAGACACTCTTAGTTTTCTGCCACTTCCATTGTGTTCTCTGTTTCCCTTATGTTTTTCTTTTGTATGTCGAACTTCCTTAGTTTCATGTTCACTACTCTCCAATAGAATCTCTCTTTCTCTGACTCCGTTCTGTTCTCGTTTTTTGCCTTAGCTTCCAGTCTTTTCTGCTTTTCTTCCTCTCTTTCCTCTTTATTCATTTCCCTTTTTATCCATATCTTTTTATATTGTTCACTTGTTGCTAGTTTCCCTGTTTTGGATAAGATATTCTCTGCCGTTGTTTGTGACTTCAATTTAATCTTAATTGGTCTGGTCTTGTCTGTGCTATACTTTCCGAGTCTAAATTTCTCTTCGATTTGTTTCATAATTTCTGGTTCATCTTCCTGAACTGATTCTAGTAATTGGCTTACTTTTTAATTTTCCTCTTTGATTCTTGTGGTTCTATCTGTGTTGTGTTTCTCTTCCATTCCTAATATAATTATACATTTCTTCTTGTCTGCTAAATCTCTTACTATATTCTCCTTTTGTCTCATCACTTTAATAACTGAGTCTTCAGTATGTTCTTTCAATTGCTGTTTGACTATGTCAGTGAATGAAACCTTATTTCCTTCTTGGGTTGTTTTCCAATTCTTAGTTTCTTTAGCTATTGTCTCTCTGTTTTCTTTACTATTCTTCTTCAATTCCTCATTCTCCACCTTTACTTCTCTTAACTGTCTTTTTAGGTCTTCTATTTCATCAGTTAAGTTTTTATTCGCCTTTTCTAGTTCTTCCAATCTTTCAACCCTTTGTAAAATGGTGTTCATATGACCTAACCTACTCTCCAAGTCCTCGATCACCTTATCAACCTTCTCCTCTAGTCTTGTCAGTCGGGGGGGGGGGGTTTGTGTCCCCCCACCCTCTTTAAATCCCTTGAAAATATTCTCATCACTTTCTACTGTATTGCTCTTATCTATACTTCTAATCTTTACATTTTTATTAGACATTTCGTCGTCGTCGGGAGGCCTTTTGTTTACCTTTCGCCTGTCTGCCAGGGCCAAGTCTACTCCTTCCTCATTTCCTTCCATTTCCCTCAGTAATCCCTCCCCCTTTCCTCTTTCCCTACTTTCCTACTACTCCACGAGCAATTTCCTCCACCCTGTAAATACAATAGGCACTTATCTTTGCGTTGGGATCCACAAACTTCAATTTTCTTCAGAACGTCTTCTAAGCCGTCCATTCGTTCAAGTGTGTGTGTGTGTGTGTGTGTGTGTGATATGAAAACGCAAAATAACCACAAAAGGGAAACTTGTAGACAGTAAGTATTTTCGTATATTACATCTTCAGAGTGAATATGTAATATACGAAAGTCCTTACTGTCTACAAGTTTCCCTACTCCTATGGTTATTTTGCATATATATATATATATATATATATATATATATATATGTATGTATATATATATGTATATATATATGTATATATACATATATATGCATATATATGTGTATATATATATATATATATATATATATATATATGCATACACCTACACGAAATATATATATTATATATATATATATATATGTATATATATATATATATGCATACACCTACAAAAAATATATATATATATATATATATATATATATATATATATATAATTAAATTTGACTGCAGCTTGGGCTAGAATCAACTTCTTGTTGATAGACTCAAATTTTGTAATCAGGGATCTCGGCTCATCGGGGAGGCGGAATAAAATATTACCGTACGACGTTTCGCTCATCTTTGAGCATTTTCAAGTACAAAATATATTTGGTACAAAGCTGTTACAGTTTAAATACAAACCAAAGTGGTAATTGGGAGAGGTCACAATAAATGCGGGGGGGATTTTGTCCATGGGTGGACTCAGTGGGAATCTGTCCCTTGTGATTCTGGTGTTGCTTGTAGTGTGGGCCTTATGTCCGGGGGCTGACTTGGTGATATTCTGTCAATTCTTCTTTTGGAGTTGTATGTGGTGGTGAATGAGTGTCCATGTAGAGTAGCCAGAGCCAGTGGAGTAATTCCATTTTGTATATTCATAGTGGGGGCTTTCTCCTTAATATAAAGGGCCTCTAGAATCTCCAACCGGTGGCTGTCATTGGCAGAATCTAGGATCCTCGTGTTGTCGACTAAGATCTCCCTGGACAAAAGAGTAGAGTGTGTATCTGAAAAGTGTTTCTTTGGAGCTCCGTTCTGTAAATGGCAAGTGAGGCGTCGGGAAAGAGAAGTTGTCGTCATTCCTATATAGGAAGAAGGACGAAGCTTGCAGTCTTCGTGTGGGCAGATAAATTCGTACACGACTTTACTTCTTTTGAGGAGGTTTTGGGTACGGAAAGGGTTATTTTTTAGGATGAGGTTAGAGGTTTTGATGTTTTTATAGAAAATACGGAGCTCCAACTTGTCCTCGGGGTCTATGGGACGGGTTCCACGTTCAACTATTTCCCTCAATACTCTTTCATCAGTACGGTATGCTGTACTCATGAAAGATCTATAATGCAGAAGGATTGGGGGGGGGCGTTTCTCAGGGCGGGGGCTGTGAGATCTCATATAAACCTCTATCTTTTGCATGATGATAGACTGGACGTCCTTGTTGGAAAAGCCATTATTCACTAGGACTTGCTGTAGACGTTGAAGCTCTTGATGGAGTAGGGGCCAAGTAGAACAATGGGTGAATGCTCTGTTGACGTAAGAGCGGATGACACTTCTTTTATAAGAGGTGGGACATTCTCCTTCGGCGTTCAGGCATCTTCCTTCATTAGTTTCTTTGACGTGAACTGAAGTCACGAATTTGCTATCAACTGGCTTAACAAACACGTCTAAGAAGGGTAAGGACCCATCATCATGCAGCTCGAGAGTGAAATTAAGGCAAGAGCTACTTATAAACGCGTCACGTAAATCCTGGAGATGTTTTCGGTCTCTGACCTCCACAAAAATGTCGTCCACATATCCACCGTAAGTGAAAGGACGAAGATGGGGAACAGAAAGAACTCTTCTCTCCATCAGGCCCACGTAAAAGTTGGCAAAGAGGACCCCAAGTGGGGACCCCATCGCCACACCGTCCACCTGTCTGTACATTTTTCCATCTGGTCCACGGAATGGGGATTCTTTGGTGCAGGTTCCAAGTAGAAGACGTAGCAGATTGGACATCCCGGAAAATCTGCTGCGTCTTCTACTTGAAGCCTGCACCAAAGAATCCCCATTCCGTGGACCAGATGGAAAAATGTATAGACAGGTGGACGGTGTGGCGATGGGGTCCCCACTTGGGGTCCTCTTTGCCAACTTTTACATGGGCCTGGTGGAGAGAAGAGTTCTTTCTGTTCCCCATATTCGTCCTTTCACTTACGGTAGATATGTGGACGACATTGTTCCATAATCTTGTTGATGATAAGATTGTCTAGATTAAGTGTGGGTTTATATAAACCAGACAATTTTATCATCAACAAGATAGTGAACAATGTTGTGAAACTCCTCCTTAATGGTTTCTTGTGACCAATTGTCACTTTTTTATATGTTTACTATTCCTATTTTATTTTTTGTTGTGTTTGTTTTTGTAAATCTTATTGCACGCATTTTGATGTGGAAATTGTTAAATTCAATTTGTGCTTATTGTGAAAAACCTCGTTATAGATGTTTCTTGTGACCCATTGTCACTTTTGTTTTTCTATTAACTTTTTGTTTATTGTTGTCATTTGTTCATTCTTTTATTGTTATCTATTTTCTATTTTGTGTTATGGCTATATTCTTTCTAATCATTATGTGTACTTCTTATTGCAAGTATTGTTAGATTTATTCTGTGTTAAGGCATCCTACGAAGTGTACATTTATTGTTGTGACCTTCCTTGTTTTCCTCTTATTACTATATTCATGCCATCATCTACTGTATGTCTTTCTACCCTGAAGATATCTTAATAAACAAAAACGTTCAGTATTTCTTTCTTTGATTCCTTCGTGGTGTCTGCAAATATCTTTACTCGCGTGTATATTGTGATTATTGTTATATATATACATACACATACACACATACACCCCCCACCCACCCCCACACACATATACAACTCGTGGCGCAGTGGTAGAGTTCAGGTTGTCACTAAGGCGGTCCGGGTTCGAATCCTGCCCAGGGCTGAAATTATTTCAGTATCGCTGGCCGGCGGGTCGTTACTCTAGCTCTCGTGGGCGGGGAGTTGGGTGTGTGTATAGGCTACGTGTAAGGTCATATATGAGCTCTGAGCTCTCTTCCGGGAGGTTAATAGTTGTCGATCACGAGTCAAACACGTGACCTAAGACCATGGTGAATCAAACACATGCACACACGCACGCACACACACACACACACACGCACACACACACACACACACACTTCAACGAATGGACGGCTTAGAAGACGTTCTGAAGAAAAGTGAAGTCTGTGGATCCCAACGCAAAGAGAAGTGCCTAGTGTTTTTGCAGGGTGGGGGGGAAATTGCTCGTGGAGTAGTGGGAACGTAGGGAAAGAGGAAAAGGGGAGGGATTACTGAGGGAAATGGAAGGAAATGAGGAGGGAGTAGACTTTGCCCAGCCAGACAAGCGGAAGGTAAACAAAAGACTTAGCGAGGATCAAATGTCTAATAAAAATGTAAAGATTAGAAGTATAGAGAGGAGCAATACAGAAGAAAGTGACGAGAATATGTTCCAGGGATTTAAAGAGGGTGGGGGGGACACAACCCCCCCCCCCCCCCGACTGATAAGACTAGAGGAGAGAGTTGATAAGGTGATCGAGGACTTGGAGCGTAAGTTAGGTAACGTAGACTCCATTTTCCAAAGAATTGAAAGGTTGGAACAACTAGAGAAGGCTAACAGAAACTTAACTGAAGAAATAGAGGACCTAAAAAGACAGTTAGGAAATGTAAAGGAGGAGAATGAGAAATTGAAGAAGAATAGTAATGAAAACAGAGAGAAAATAGCTACAGAAGCTAAAAATTGGAGAATAACTCAAGAAGGGAATAAGGTTTCATTCACTGACATAGTCAAACAGCAATTGAAAGAACATAATGAAGACTCAGTTATTAAAGTGATGAGACAGAAGGAGAATATAGTAAGAGAATTAGCTGACAAAAAGAAATGTATAATTATATTAGGAATGGAAGAGAAACATAACCCAGATAGAACCGCAAGAATCAAGGAGGAAAATGAAAGAGTAAGCAGTTTATTAAAATTAGTCCAGGAAGATGAACCAGAAATTATAAAGGAAATTGAGGAAAAATTCAGACTCGGAAAATATAGTACAGATAAGACCAGACCAATTAAGATTAAATTCAGGTCACAAACAACAGCAGAGAAAATTCTATCCAAGACAGGGAAACTAGCAACAAATGATCAATATAAAAAGGTATGGATAAAAAGAGAAATGAATAAGGAGGAAAGAGAGGCAGAAAAGCAGAAAAGAATTGAAGCTAAGGCAAAAAACGAGGAAAGAACGGAGTCAGAGAAAGAGAGATTCTATTGGAGAGTAGTGAACATGAAAAT
>NC_134801.1:33442342-33444842 GCF_046742065.1 Oratosquilla oratoria | reverse complement strand
TCTTTTTTCCACTATACCTAGTTGATGCATCTCCATGGAAAACTGTGTTTCTTGACATAATTTATTTGTTGTTTGTTTGTTTGTTCATTTATCTATTTGTTTATTCATTAGTTTGTATCCATCTGTTTAGTTATTTGCTTATTCATTTATTCATTCATTTACACGCACACACGCACACACACAAATATAGAGGTGAGGTGGCAAAATGAAATATTAAGGCTAGAGTAGTGAGTTTATACAAAACCAGACGTTTCGACCTCTAGAATTTTCCTCAGTGGACTGAAAACAGGAAAAGAATCAAAATTCATCAACAGCTTTCATTGTGATCTAACGACCCTGTGTGACCTCACCCCGGTCTCGTTTTCTCACACTCACCAACCGCCAGCTGTACGGACGTTTGAGACCAGGGCATAAACCCCCACGAGAATTAGAGATGTTTTCGGTGGCAATGTATGCCGCCTCCAAAGATTTCCTTCTCTTTCTTTTTCCCATTTTCCTATGTAATATGTGGGCTTCTTTCCAATTCGGCAGATGATCTTCTTTGTCGATGTGAATTACTAGCGCATTTGATGTTCTGTGGTATCTCACATCTCTCTGTTTTCTGTTTTCTTTGTAAGCTCGCCAATTTTCTTTCCCGCTGAAGTAACTAAATTTATTCTGGTGTTTTTTAAGAAATTACTAACTATTGATGCATATTTTGAGTTGGGAAATGAAATGAATATTCTGTCGTTGTTGTCTGTAGGTGTTGTGTTCCTTGCCATAATTTTGGTGGTTGTGTTTCAATTTTATAAGGTAGCCTAAAGGATATGCTAATTCCTGAGAGATTTAAAGATATGGTTAAACTCATCCTGTAAAAAATCTTTTCTACATATCCTTAGGGCTCTTAACATGAATCCGATTATTATTCCAGATTTGATTCTTGTATTGTGAGCTGAATGAAAATTAATGTAATTTTTCAGCCCACAATACAAAAATCAGTTCTGGAATAATCATCAGATTCATGTTAAGAGCCCTAAGGATATGTAGTAAAGAATTTTTACAGGATGAATTTAACCACATCTTTAAATTATTCAGCTCACAATACAAGAATCAAATCTGGAATAATATCAACAACTACATTACGTAAGAAAGAAATAATATAGTGTTGTACTTTTAATTAAGCACACCAACCAATCTGACAGTGTAAAATAACTGTACACTGTAAATATACAATATGATACAGGAAATTAATTAAATTTAGTTTAGAATCGGCTCGTGTTCAGTACCACCACAACTCCGTCCGCAGCGCGTGGAACTTAAAGAAGTCTAGATTTCTGTAAGCGAAGTTATATACTAATTATTCAAATGGAGGTTGGAGGTAGGATGTAGGAGGAAATATAGCCAGTGTAATAACCTCTTAAGAAAATTCCAACAGTATGTCTAACATTCGTATAGGTTTACAATCTGCTCAAACCCGTGAAAGCTCACTGTTATAACCCCTTTCCAGACTGAGTCAGAGGCAACAGACTTTGTCCGTTGCTTCCGATATCCGATAATTGGAGGTATATCAAAATAAGGGAGGGGTATATATGTATATTTATATTATTTCTTCTTCTTCTTCTTCTTCTTCTTCTTCTTCTTCTTCTTCTTCTTCTTCTTCTTCTTCTTCTTCTTCTTCTTCTTCTTCTTCTTCTTCTTTCTGTTTTCCGTGACCTCGTTACTCTCCTGTTCCAGACCAAGTTTTTTTTCCTTCGTTTAATGATCTGGATACTACTATTTATCAAGTCACTTCTATCTTTTCTTTCTTTCAGTAAAGGCAAGTCCAAGGCAAAGCCAATCTTTCGTCATATATTTCGTTTGAAAGGCTAGGAACCAATCTGGTTACTACTCTTTGTATTCTTTAATGTCTGTTTTCACTTTATGCGAAAACCATACTACCATTGCACATTCAAATCCAGGGTGTACGCATATCATGGATTCTATAATCTTTATCGTCATCTTTTCGTCTATGTAATAAAAAATACTTGTATTTTCGTTAAAAGTCTGTACGTTTCATCCATGACTTTACTAATATGTTTATCAGATGAGAAATTATCTGTCATATCACTAATATCTTATTGTTTGTCCACCACTTCCCATTTCTTTTCTCTTAAATACCTTCATCACCCTCACACCTTTCTTTTTCATTTTTTGTTGTTGCTGAACTTTGCAAGTCTAATCACGTAGTCACGTACTCTGTATATCATTTCATGGTTTACTTTTCGAGAGAAAATTCATGGTACTTTTATCAGCCCGTATGTGGCGGAAAATATGTGGATGGTAACATTCACATATTTTCCGCCAAGCACCAGAAGATATGATTCAGCAGGGGCAAATCCTAAACGTCTTTAGGCTATATCTATAAAATATAAGTTAGGAATATTGATTACAAGCATATTACAGCATTTTCTACACGGATTTTTTTCTTTGCAGATGCTCACATATCTAAAGTATAAGGGACACAAAACAAGTTTTAATGCAT
>NC_134801.1:33432342-33437342 GCF_046742065.1 Oratosquilla oratoria | reverse complement strand
GCGGAACAAAGACGAAAACACAGGACAAGAGGGTTTGGGTAGAATCATATGGTGACCGTGATAAGACGGAGATAACTTACGTGCATTTTCTGCAGGGCGTTCCTGACGATGCAAATGTCACCTTTGAGTTCGGAGATGAGGGCAGCAATCTTTTCGGTGTTGCTGAGGACCTCGACGGACTGCGTATAAGGGTTGTAGCGGACGCCGAACGGTCGACGGATTGTCCTGACGAATGACCTGCGCCAAGAATAGAGGAATAAATCTGGTGGCAAAGCTGAGAGCTGACAAAAAATAATCAGTGAGGAAATATTGGGTGTTCAGGGATAAATAGCACGATAGAAAAAAGGGTAAAAATCATGACCACACCCCTTAGATTCACTGAAGAGAAGAATAATGTCGAAGGTTTTACTAATGTCCGCTAAGAAGAATGGCATAATGATTGTGATATGCTGTAGAATAGAATAATGAATTTCAAGAAGACAAGAAACCACTAAAGGTAAGTGAATGGTTGAGTGTTGTGTAACTTCTAACAATTCTTGTCTCACTGCTTCTTTCAATCCAATCTATGATGTATTTATTCTGACTTCACGACGACGATTATTTCAAATAAGTATCTATATTAGAATTATCTATTGGAGTAACAGTTTTAGCAATATGCACTCATAAACACGAAGAAAAATTATAAAACACAAATGCTGTAACTGAATAAAATCTGAGAAATACAAACCAACTATTAAAAAAAAAAAAAAAAAAAAAAAAAAAAAAAAGTCGACCATTCATTGCCCCACCGTCGCGCCCTCGTCCCTCACCTGAGTTTTTCTTTCGCCTCCTCGAAGGTGTCGGTGTAGAAGTACTGGGCTTGGAAAGTGGTGACCAGGCAAGGCACGTGGCACACTGTGTCCGGGGTAAAACGCTCAATCTTCGCTTCGGGCGACAGGGAGTGGCGCAGTTCGCCGATGCTGGACAGGAGACCCGCGCCGTAAACCCGGAGGTCACCGTTCTTCTCGAAAGTGGAAGTACAGTTATGAAAAATTAAGGAGCAACAAAAAAGAAAAGGAAAATGTAGAAAAAAACGTTGATAAGAAAATGTACTATGGCAGTAGGATAATAAGAGGAACATTTATCATCAAGAAAAAAAGAGAAAAGAAAAGGAATTAGTACAATGATAATGAGCAATGAGGAAAACATACACAAAGAAATATCAGAGAGGAAAATAATTATAGATATTAGAAATGGCCGATATGAATTAAGACGTATTGATATAATCAAAGTAATGACTATCTAAAGGAGAAAGGACCAGATATAATGTGCTTTGCCGAAATCAAACTCAATGGAAATCTTGATGTTCAGGTAGGGACGGGAAAATACAAGTAATGGAAGAGGGACAGGGGAGGGAAAATGTGAGATGGTACGATGACAGCAGTGAAAAGAGGCATCAAGGTGGAAGAAATAGACTCACCTCCTTGCACATCCCGAATTCGACGGTGAAGAAGTAAAGCTGTGGAAGAGAGAGTGGGTTAGACAAAGTGATGATTGTCGTTGCAAAAATTATCCTTTGATAGTGACGCTAGACGCGAGGGGGCTGTTGTCGTAGAGTAATGGTGACTGTAGATGTAGTTTATATCAACCGCAATCAATCAATCAATCAATCAAGCACGCATACATTTCGAGTCCACTGCTGAACTAAGACCTTTCATACCATTCCATGACTCGCAAGGATGGTACCCATCTCTGCCACGTCACTCCTGCAAAATTCTCTATCTCATCTCTCCACCTTCTGTCAGGTCTCCCTCTTACACGTTTCCCATCACACTGTGTCTACTCAATAACACAGTTGCTTCATCGCTCATCAGTCTTTCACACTAACTTACCTGCCCAATTCCACTTCCTCTCTTTTACTGCCTCCACAATATCTTTCACTCTAGTCTGCTCTCTCACCCAACTTGCCCTCTTTCTGTCTTTCAACGTTATTCCCATCACTGATCTCTCTATTCTCCATTCTCAACTGCAGCGTTGACAACAACAGAGGCAATACTTTAAGTGGTGTGATGGAGATGATGTTGATTGTGATAAGGTGATGTATGAGGTATTCATAATCGTGGTAATAAAATGAAAGGAGAATAGATATGTGGGTAGTATGATGATCATATTAGTCTGTCTTAGGATATTAGTGATATAATATAACGGTGATTTTTTCACACGATATTGGTAAAATTGAGGATTCATTTGTTGTGCAGTCGTATATAAACGCGATAATGTAAGTGTTTAGACGTTATTACTCTAAGATTATAGAAAAACAATTTGTAACAACGTATGAACAAATCTACTAAAATTGAGAATTTATTTGTAATGCAGCCGTCCGTATATAAACGCGATAAAGAGCTTCGGCGTCATTACTCTAAGATTATAGAACGACAATTTGTAACGACGTATGAGCAAATCTGTAAACCAGGAATCAGATAAATTTCCAGCGTTCTGTGTTCATCCTTATATGATATAAGATTTCTGAGATTACCCGCAATTCTGAGAAATCATAACCAAATGGCATGAAGCTTCGGGTCACAAATCTTATTATTCGACACAAATTGTAGTGGATCCCAACAATATCTTTTATGATCTTTGTGATGAGGCCCTTCAAGTATTAAAACAATAATGTTGACACGGATTTAACTCAAAGGTCTTCTTCAACTAACTCTATTGGATTTAAGCTTACGTAGGGAGAAGTCAGTCTGGACATGAATTTATCAACCTTTTACGTTTGTAAACTTAACGTAAAATGTTGGAACTTCTCTTTCTTATTTTTCCAATCACCTAGTGTAACATTAGTTACATTCATGTTCTGTACAATTTAACTCCCGTTTTTTACACGTGATTAATTTAGCATATCAATGTTATTTCAACGAGAAATTGTAGTAAGAAATTTTGTTCTAATCTCAGTATATAGCAATTTGAAAGATGAATTTCCTATACTTTAACGTAAATCTTACGACTTCATAAATGAAGATCATTGTAACGTAAATCTTACGACTTCATAAATGAAGATCATTGGAACTGAGCTCAAATACTTTGGTTTTAATGATATCCTGTTAGTAACATAATGAGTGATTTCTCGTTTGTGCCCCCTTTGACTTCGAAATCGCACACTCCTGCCCACCGTGGCTATCTTGGAGACCTCTTCGTCGATGGCACCGAGGGAGGCAAGGCCGATCTCCTGAGAGAACTGCGCAAACTGAGGACAAGCGAGAAGAGGCATGTGGCCCAGGAGCTCATGGCAACAGTCTCTGTAGGGCGGGAAGAGGGAGATCAAGGAAATTAGTAGCAATTGTTGCTATCACCAATCGCAACTGAGTATTTATTTGTGGAACAAATTAAGTGAAAGTCAGTGCGGAAAACTTGATTTAGTTCAAAATAAAATTTGGTAGTTGGGAAGAGAACACGCTAACACAGGTTTGTAGTACTTACGGTTCAGGGGTGTAGAAGGGATCGGACGAGTGGCGGATGTATTGTGTGCAGTGGAAGACTCGGAATGCCAGTCCAGCCAGAAAGTCCCGTGGGCTTAGGTATCCCGCAACAGGGCGCAACGAAAAGCCAGTCTTTCCTGTGAGCATATAAAAAAAAAAAAAAAAAAAAAAAAACTAATCTGAACTTACACCTACAGTGAAGTCATAAAACTCCTTTAAAAGGAACATAAGTCCATAATAAGACATATGGAATTTGAAAAAACAATAAATGCACAAATGCACAATCAGCCATCACTTTCAATGATATATATATATATATATATATATATATATATATTTATATATATATATATATATATGTATGTATACATATATATATATATATATATATATATATGTATATATATATATATATATTATATATATATATATACATATATATATATATATATATATATATATATATTTATATATATATATTTATATATATATATATGACGTGCAGATTTCACTGATAAGAGTTTATGGTCTGTACTTGTGGTCAGGAAAAGGAAGAAGGATAACGGTGTCGAAAAGAGTTCAAGATCGACCGCTAAATCATACTGGATAGCCTTGTCTCTCCTTCCCATCTTCCTTCCCCCTTGCCTTTTCTATCCTTTTTTTCCTTTTCATTCCTCTCTACAGTCCTTCCCATATCCCTTAAAGGCACGCAAAGGGTGAAATAGCAAATGCTTGATAATGATACTTACGTCTCAGGAATTTGTCGATGTCAGCCAACTGAGGTATGTTGTCCTCTCTGTAACAAATAATAGATCCATTTAATCACGCCTAGTTCATAAGCGATTACCTATAAGGTTGATGAACCTCTTCCTTGTTTCTCCTAATACCATTTAATTCACTGCATTTTTTTTCTAGTTCACCACTAAAAAATCTACTATTCAGCATACTAGTTTCCCTTTTGAAATGCTCATGATTTTGCAAAAGCTTCCAACAGTTTCGTAAGGGTGACTTAGGTTTTCTTATAGTAGTGAATGGTTTTTGAATAATACGAAAACCACTGGTATTAATAGTGAATATTCACTAAAATGACAATTGTTATGACAAATTCTATTCCTTGTTCTAAAATCAAATTATTCCATTGGTTCTATAAATCTGCTAACAAACAAATTTCCTTTATTCTTGGGTAGAACACAGCGTTACAGGTGACTTCTTAAAACGTTGCTGTTATTAGTTTGAATTGATATCTGACTGTATGATTGATAAGAAATGTTGCTATATCATTGTGTCGTGTGTTTTTTCATAAACTTAGTCCCGACAAACCCCACAATTTCTCTTAAAATGTGGCTGTTATTAGTTTTAATTGAAATTTAATTGTATGATTGATAAAGAATGTTGCTACATCTTTGTATCGTGTTTGTTTTGCATAAAATTCGTCCCATCAAACCACCGCCATGTTGTGGAAGTGTGGAATAGATGGTCTAGTCTTTGATCATCCAAACTGGCATTTGACGGGGTCAGTTGGGCTGACTGGCCAAAACT
>NC_134801.1:33422342-33424842 GCF_046742065.1 Oratosquilla oratoria | reverse complement strand
TAGAGAAAGTGAAACAGGATACATAGTTTGTAGGTAGACAATTACTTAGTTCAGCATGTAAAAGAGCCCACAAGACATGGAAATTTACTCGATCTATTGAATGTCATCCACGGCCTTGCTGTGGATGTGCTGTGTCTTGCGACACTGCTTCTGACCCAGGGCAGTGGACAAAGTGCAGGGATGACCCGTCATCCAGGAGGTGCTAAGATAAGAGGGAGGGTGGAGGGGTGTGGAGTGTATTCAGGGATGGAATGGGTGGGAGTGAATTTATGCCTTTTCCTTTTTGGCTACCTCCCTTGTAAGGGGGAAAAAAGCCTTGGTATATGTATGTATGATGTATTGATCACTAGCTGCGGAAGAATGATAACCGATGTAGAAGTTGGTGAAACCATTGCAAGTAGTGATCACAACTTAGATTCAAACTGCTAAAAAATTAGAATAGATATTTGTGTATCTAAAATACTCGATTTCAGTAAAGCTCAGTTCATAAGACTACGTCATGAGCTTCAGCTTATAGATTGGGAGGCAAAATTAAGCTAAAGCCCCGTAGATCAGATGTGGGAAATATTTCAAAATACGCTTACTAGGATGATTCATACTTCCATCCCGTTTAAGGACAGACACCCCCCCCTCCAAATCAGGCTCGCCCAAAATGGCTTGACAAAGAAACTGAAAAAAGTATTGCTAAAAAGAGACAGGCTTATAAGAAATACAAATACTCGGGTGCACCTAATGACTATCGAAGTT
This sequence comes from Oratosquilla oratoria, assembly GCF_046742065.1. NCBI lineage: Eukaryota > Metazoa > Arthropoda > Malacostraca > Stomatopoda > Squillidae > Oratosquilla > Oratosquilla oratoria. Next base: position 33,424,095 of record NC_134801.1, on the reverse strand, counting down.
ATGTTACAGAGAGATTTAAGAAATACAATAAAAAACGAAAACGACAATACGAAATGAATATCGCTAATAAATCCAAAGAAAATTTCAAAGAATTCAATAGTTACATTAGAGATAAAAAGGTTATTAGGGATCACACTGGCTCACTGTTATCTGCTGACTGTCAACTTGAATATTCAAATGTCAGAATTTGTGATATTTTAAACGACTATTTTAGCTCAGTATTCGTAAACTAAACACCTAAAAACTTCTAGATCGAAAATTTTTGCCAGTGGAGTTCCTCAGTGTTCCGTTCTTGGGCCACTTCTATTCATAGTATGTATAAATGATATAGACCATGGACTGAAATCTTTGGCTTCAAATTTGCTGATGATACAAAAATGTGCGGAATGGCAACTGATCACTTAAACCAATTAGATACTCAAGAAAATTTAGATAAACTACAGCAATGGTCTGAAAAGTGGCTAATGAAATTTAACACAAGTAAATTCAAGGTTATGCACATGGGTAAAAATAACAGTATGTACGATTACAAGTCATTTGGAAATTCGTTAACAAAACTGGAAAGTGAAAAGGGTCTCGGCGTGATTACTAATAACGATCTCAAATTATCCAAGCAGTGTATTTCAGCCTCTGAGAAAGCAAATAAGATTCTAGGACTGATTGCGCGATATTTTGACTCAAAAGTACTTCTTTTATTAACAAACTACATAAATCGCTAGTTCGTCCATATTTGGAATATGCTGTTTCCGTATGGTCAACGAATCTCATTAAAGACATTGACAGATTGGAAAAAGTACAATGGCGAGCCACAAAACTGATTTCAAATATCAAAAATGAATCATACGAAAATCGAATAAAACATATGAATCTATTTTCCCTAAAAAACAATCGTAGATTCAGAGATGACTTGATACAGGTATTTAAGATTCTAAAGGGAATTAACAACATCAAAAGTGAATTTTTTTTAACACTAAATGAGAATCCGACAAGAAATAATGGTCTCAAACTGTCAGGAAATAGATTTAATTTGGAAGTGGGTAGAAACAACTTCACCATCCATTTTGTTAATTTAGTTCAGCTCGAAGCTTTAAGATTCGTTTAGATAAACACCTATGCAAGATACTGTAATGCCTGCCGTTTATTTTATATTATTTGTTTATTTGTTTGTTATTATTTGTCTGTTTATTATTATTCATTTCATTATTATTTATTATTATTTATCTGTCCATTTATCATTATCTACTATTTACCTGTTTGTTTATTATTTAACTTTACCAATTCATTTATTTTATCTATTATCATTCATATTATCATTATACTTATTTATTTGTGTATCTTTGTTATCATTTTTTCGCATACGACCTAGTTATGGACCGAAAGGTCTCCATTTGGCATGCTCCTCCTTTGAAATAATTTGTAATATATATACATATATATATATATATATATATATATATATATATATATATATATATATATATATATCCGGTACATATACATATACATGTACACATGTATCAACAGCTTTTTTCCGCTTACAAGGGGGGTAACCAAAAACAAAGGCATAAATTCCACTCTCACCCATTTCATCCCCACATAATTCACTCACATTCACCATCCTTCCCTCCCTCTTATTTTGGCTCCTCCTGAATGAATGGTCATCCCTGCATCTCACTCACTTCCCTGGGTCAGAAGCAATGTAGCAAGACAACACATCCACAACAAGGCCACTTCATTTAATTGGTGACCCCCC
>NC_134801.1:33414842-33417342 GCF_046742065.1 Oratosquilla oratoria | reverse complement strand
AATAGTCTGGTGTCCCGTTATTAACTTGTAGAAAAACAAATCTATTTCAGTTCAATCTTCATTCGTTATTACTGGTTTCTTAAGAAATATTCTGCTCTCAGCTTTTGATCAAACCCACCCTCCTGTTATGTCTCTGCCTATGGTCAAGTGATTCTTGTCGTCGACGATTACCTCATTAATCTCGAAAACCAGATGGAGTAAACGAGTTTTTCTTTGCCAGACTTCTGGAGTGTAATAAATTATTTTTTCAACCTCTCTATTTCAACACACGAATCAACTCCGTAACAAAATTTTCTTTCCTTTTTTGTTTTTCGGATCTCTTGCCAAGACTTTGAATTCTAGTCAGAAGCAGATTTCTACTTCTTAATTAAGTCGAGTTCGTTTTATACTTGGTATACGTTATTCATATCCTACCTCAGCTCTCATTCCCCATGACTTGTTTCTGTACGCATTTCCCCTTCCTCTACGTCTTCCTGTTGTCTGCAAAGGTGGCCTGACAAATTGTCGACACTTTTCCCACGTCTTCTCCCGTCCCTCATCACTCTCCATCATTTCCTCGTTCACCCTCCAATCACCACCACTTTCCTCTTCTTCCCATCGCCCTCAGGAGTCACTGACCTCTCCTTCCTTTTCTTTCTTTTCCTGCCTAGCCACTTTAGCTTCTGTTTCCTTCTTTCTTTCCTTCTCTGGCACCTCTTCCCACCTTATCCCTACCCATCCCACTTTCCCTTTCCATCCGCCAGTATCTTTGTATACGTTCTACTATCCTCCTTAAATCTCTACTTCATCAACTTAATGAGTCAACCTCTTCGGTACGACATTGCCCATAAGGAGAGAAACTCTAGTTCTTGCCGACAAAATACCGACCCAACAGCGTCTCCCGCCTCCGCACAACTGCCGCTATCCTTATGTCTTCAGTCATATACATCGAGCTCTGCTGTATCTTCCGTTACATAGGTGGATTCTGTATTCAATTTCCTTAACATTAAATTAGCATCGTTAGATTCTCCTCACATCTATGTGTGTGTGTGTGTGTGTGTGTGTGTGTGTGTGTGTGTGTGTGTGTGTGTGTGTGTGTGTGTGTGTGTGTGTGTGTGTGTGTGTGTGTGTGTGTGTGTGTGTGTGTGTGTGTGTGTGTGTGTGTGTGTGTGCGTGCACGTATGTGCATACGCGTCCGTGATTATGCGTATATGATTTAATACGAAACTAGCGCCACCACCATCTTCGTGGTTCCTCACCGAAGCTCTCCTGGGTGACTGGCGTGGCCGAGGGGAACTCCTCCCCCTGGTCATATTCGTGGAGCGACAGGCACGACACCTGGCGACGTAGCAGCCGCGTCAGGTTGTCCATGTGCGAGTTGTCGCACTCAATGTCCACCAGGATCTCGTACTCTGAGCTGCGGCGTTGAGATTTACGGCTCTCGATGTGGACCACGTTGATTCCCTTTTCCTGAAGGAGAGAGTGGACAGAAAAGCATGTAGTGTAAAGCAACGTGATAATAAAAGTCTGTAAGAGTACACTTCTATATTCCTCGTCTCACAGTTGAATTACAGAAACCGAGGCACAGCGAACACTGCCAGCCGGCAATACCCTGCTGTACACTACAACTGCCACTCAGTCAGCCAGCTAATCCCTGGTTTTACACGGTGGCCTGGCTAGTGTCGTCATCAAGAACTAGCAAAGCGCTCGTTAGCATAACCAATCATATTCTTACAGTCACACATCGTTGCAACCACACACAATAGAGGTACATACGATACAATAGATAATGCATAAAAGACGCTCTACATTTAGTTAGTGGTATGAGTGTGAGAATGCAGTGAAGTATTTACGAATTAATAGAAAGAGAAATTGTCACCACCCAACACTGACATCCACCACGTAGAAGATCCAAAACATAACCAGGTTCTCAGTTTAGACCAGGGGCTCCCAAAGCGGTCGATATTGACCCCCAGGGGTCGATGACACAGCACCTCCACAGCAATTTATGAAGCGGCCTTGCTGTGGATGTGCTATGTCTTGCGACACATCTTCTGACCCAGGGCAGCGGACATGATGCAGGGATGACCCGTCATCCAGGAGGTGCCAAGATGAGAGGGAGGGAGGAGGGTGGAGGGGAGTGGAATATGTAGTGGATGGAATGGGTGGGAGTGGTTTCTATGCCTTTTTCTTTTTGGCTATCCCCTGTGTAGGGTGAAAAAGCCTTTGGTATATGTATGTATATATATATATATGTATATATATATATATATATATATACATATATATATATATTCTTATATGTAAATATACATATTGTTCTAGGAAGCAGTCAGTTGTTCCATACTCTGGCGTTGGTTTTTACTTTCAAGTTTAATATCTCTAGATTTTGATGAACGCTGGTCTGTTCTGCATCACGATTCCTAATGTTCTATGTTCTTCCTCCATTAACGTTCTAGATCATTTCCACCGTCCTATAGAATCCTGCAATCTTCCTATAAGATTCCAGTACCATTCCAGA
>NC_134801.1:33397342-33402342 GCF_046742065.1 Oratosquilla oratoria | reverse complement strand
TTCTTCCCAGTTTTCTTGTTGAAAGAATTCTCTTATTTTATCAAAGTTTGTTTTTTCATACATCATTCTTCCTTTTCTATATTGTTCATTTCTTTTCATATATTTTTCTTCATTAAGTTCCAGTTCAATCAATATGTGGTCACTTTTACCTATTGGTGTTTTATATTCAATCTTGTCCACTATTCTAGGTTCAGATGTAATTATTAAGTCTAGCCTCGATGGTTCTTCTTCATTTCTATACCTAGTGTTCTCTTGTATCCATTGTGTCATTGAATGGTCAGTAATCATCTCAAGTAGAGCATTTCTCCATGAGTCATCACCACTCTTTGCTGTCATTTCTTCCCAGCAGATTTCTTTGCAATTAAAGTCGCCCATCATAACTATTCTTCCTCCGTCTTCCATTATTTTAGTTAATGCTATCTTTGTGTCCTCTAACATACTTTTATATTCACTCTCCTCCCATGAGGCTGTTTTCGGAGGCACATAATTGATCACAAATTTTCTGCTCTTCTTATCTCTGTCTTCCACTTCTATCATAATCATCTCTACTGTATTCTTTCCATATATGACACCTTTCACGTTTATATCCTTCTTAGTCAGGAACATAACTCCACCCCCTTGCTTTTTCTCTCTGTTTCTAATCCAATAATTGTATGCATCATGTCCTACACTGTTGGGTGGTAGTGGGCCTTTTAATTTTGTTTCTACAATTCCCATTATGTCCGGTTCTTTTTCTTTCAAATAATCATTCAGCTCATTCAATCCTGTTATTAATCCATCTATATTTGTGTAAGACACTCTTAGTTTTCTGCCACTTCCATTGTGTTCTCTGTTTCCCTTATGTTTTTCTTTTGTATGTCGAACTTCCTTAGTTTCATGTTCACTACTCTCCAATAGAATCTCTCTTTCTCTGACTCCGTTCTGTTCTCGTTTTTTGTCTTAGCTTCCAGTCTTTTCTGCTTTTCTTCCTCTCTTTCCTCTTTATTCATTTCTCTTTTTATCCATATCTTTTTGTGTTGTTCACTTGTTGCTAGTTTCCCTGTTTTGGATAAGATATTCTCTGCCGTTGTTTGTGACTTGAATTTAATCTTAATTGGTCTGGTCTTGTCTGTGCTATACTTTCCGAGTCTAAATTTCTCTTCGATTTGTTTCATAATTCCTGGTTCATCTTCCTGAACTGATTCTAGTAATTGGCTTACTTTTTCATTTTCCTCTTTGATTCTTGTGGTTCTATCTGTGTTGTGTTTCTCTTCCATTCCTAATATAATTATACATTTCTTCTTGTCTGCTAAATCCCTTACTATATTCTCCTTTTGTCTCATCACTTTAATAACTGAGTCTTCAGTATGTTCTTTCAATTGCTGTTTGACTATGTCAGTGAATGAAATCTTATTTCCTTCTTGGGTTTGCTTCCAATTTTTACTTTCTTTAGCTATTGTTTCTCTGTTTTCTTTACTATTCTTCTTCAATTCCTCATTCTCCCCCTTTACCTCTCTTAACTGTCTTTTTAGTTCTTCTATTTCATCAGTTAAGTTTTTATTCGCCTTTTCCAGTTCTTCCAATCTTTCAACCCTTTTTAAAATGGTGTTCATATGACCTAACCTACTCTCCAAGTCTTCGATCACCTTATCAACCTTCATCTCTAGTCTTGTCAGTCGGGGGGGGTTTGAGTCCCCCCCACTCTCTTTAAATCCCTTGAAAATATTCTCATCACTTTCTGCTATATTGCTCCTATCTATACCTCTAATCTTCACATTCCTATTAGACATGTCATCATCCAACTCGTCTTGGGGTCTTTTGTCTACCCGGCGGCCCATCAGGGCCATTTCCTCCACCTCCTCATTACCTTCCATTTCCCCAGTAATCCCTCCCCCTCTCCTCTTTCCTTACTTTCCCTCTACCTCACGAGCAATTCCCCCCCCCCCCTGCAAATACAAAAAGGCACTTCTCTTTGCGTTGGTATCCACAATCTTCACTTTTCTTCAGAGCGTTCGTCAAGCCGTCCGTTCGTTGAAAGTGTGTGTGTGTGTGTGTGCGTGTGTGTGTGTGTGTGCGTGTGTGTGTGTGTGTGTACGTGTGTGTGTGTGTGAAGATTCCACAGTTGGTTTTAACACTATATATAGACTACCGGTATATAGACACCACATATACCGATATACCGGCAATATATTCGTATTTCTTGTACCAATAGCTCCACCTAAGGGGCACGACCAAACAACAGTGAAAAACTCCAGACAAAAAATATATATCCGTCCATTTTGTCTTCGACTGTCTCGCTGACCCTTCCGCTTGCGTTCTTGTTGCATTCTCAAGTAAGCGTTGCAAAATATTCTCTACGGATCTTTTACTTTTCCTCTTTGTTTCTTTTTCATTCTCATCACCACCATGACTATTATCATTAACAGCACTACTACTACAACCACGACCAGTATCACAACCAGCATCCCTCCACCATTGCCGCTGGCTCCATCGCTCCCGCCGTTGCCGCCGCCACAACATAAGTAACACCAGTGTACATCACACCACCTACGGGGAGCTCCTTGAGCGTCCATTCTTCTTCGTTGTTTCGGTAGAGCCAAAGCCCGAGCAGGCCCTTGCCAGATCCACTCATGGTGACGTGATGCTCCAACAGGAGGTCTTGTGCAGGGCCGTTCCAAGGGGCTCACCGATACTCACACGCCTGCAATGGAAAAAAAGTTTACTCAGAAAATTATCTCAGTCCTTCAGAAAGGGAGTCGACACGCAAAGCATCAAATGTACTTGACATTCTTACAGAAGACTTGTTTTCACATGGACTTCCGTGCCATGGGCACTTTCCATTTTGTCCCGATATCCTTTATGCAATTTCATTCAAATTCGTGAACCCCTCAATACCGGAGTAATACTTTTTGACCACATAGCCCCGTCCTGACTAGACTATTCCCTCCATCTGCATGGCACCCCCACCCCCCACCTCCCTCTAGGAGTGAATGAGGGAGAATCATATGTAGGAAGGATTTGTAAATGTATTTCTCTCCCACCGGAGGAGAGAAATAAATCGGTAATCCTGCTTGTAATAGTTATACAAAAATCTATTTTAGGTTTTAGTTTTTTGCAACCCTCATAACAGAATAAAAGACAGAATACTATTCAGTAAAAACTAATATACACTGCAATTAATCCATGAAATACAGTGAGAGGGTACAAAATATATTTACTCACGCCGGAAAGAAATTCCACTCTGTGCTTAAACATATAGAGGGATGACTGAGTACACATAAGTCTTTGGCAACTGAAGCCAGAATTTCTTTATACATTTCATGAACGGTAATGCAATTCCTTAGAAAATATGTGTGTGTGTGTGTGTGTGTGTGTGCGTGTGTGTGTGTGTGTGTATGTGTGTGTGTGTGTGTGTGTGTGTGTGTGTGTGTGTGTGTGTGTGTGTGTGTGTGCGTGTGCATGCGTCTGTGTGTGTGTGTGTGTGCGCGCGCGCGCGCGCGCGCGTGCGTGTGTGTGTGTGTGTGTGTGTGTGTGTGTGTGTGTGTGTGTGTGTGTGTGTGTGTGTGTGTGTGTGTGTGTGTGTGTGTGTGTGTGTGTGTGTTTGCGTATCAGGTTATTGAACATGGCAGAGGCGTGTGATTTTCTACCTCTGTATAATGAATAAAAAAGTCTATAACGCTTTTTGTGGATACTATTCAACCTGAGTCAGATTATTCCTAAAATAATAACCCTAGAAAAAACCTAGACCCATTCAAATACAGATTTGTTCTGTTTGTAGGAAACTGCTGAAATACGTGTTATCTAGAAGCAACTACAAAAGTAGTGTACGCCCTTTGTAGCATAGGTGTGTTCAATTTGTATGATTTTGTTAAACTTTCTATAAACATCTCAAACACAGGAAATCTGAATTTATCTTTCTCGGGTGGTGATATAAATAATTTTGGTGAACTCAAGGGATAAAATAAGATCTTTGTGATGAAGAAAAGAAAAGGAAGATCGCCACTCAGGATGGAAGAGGTCAAAGGATATAAGTGATAAACATTTCGCTCCTGACGAGTTGTCACGGAGGTGAAGATGGTGTGGAGCCTCTTTCCTTATTTACATTATCTCGCCGTTCGGAATAAGAGAGTTTGCCAAATAGAACAGAGGACGGAATTTATGATGGTTTGTGTACTACTTTTTAGCATTGTCTTTCCCGGTCAGACCAGCATTTGATAGAAAGAGCAAAAAATTGGTACACGAGCGCAGGTAGGAGGCATATGAAGACAATATGAAGTCACAAATTAATTGACCTTTTTAACGATTCCGTTGTTTTAGTATATCCAAATGGAGTTTCATATGACCAAAGGTCAGCAGACAAGTAAAGTGAAAGTGTGGAGACAAAAATAAGTGGGGCTTGGCAGCTTATTTCATCAACCAACCAGATCTAAACATAAACACCCACTGGAACTTTTTCACTGTGTAGGACATTCAATAAATTATAAGAAATGCGCTTCAAATGGACACCAACTTAACTAAGGCTGCCTCGATCCTTAATCTGGAGCCATTAGTTTAAAAAACTTGTTCACAAACGATTTGTTCACTTCTCCACGGATATCAACATCTGAAATGCCAGTCCTGGTAGACACAATAAATAATAAATAAATAAATAAATAAACAAATAAATAAATAAATAAATAGATAAATAATAAATTGATAAAATCACGCAATTTCTGAAGTTAACAGTGACAAATTTGCAACTACCTCATAAAAATATTGAAGTGTTAATTACTAATATTCGTTAGGAAAAGCCTGTCAGCTCTCTAGAACCCCAATTTCAAAACAATATACAACTGAAGTGGTTTTCAGACCCTGGTGACCCTACAAATGTTGGTGGAAGCAAAGGACATGACTTCTAATATTAAATAGTAAGCCCGAGATGTGTATGGAAACAATCTAATCAACAGTCTTGGAAGTATAATCCTTCAACAACCGCTGTTAGTTATATGCTAATTATTTTGGGTCTTACACGTAAATACAAC
>NC_134801.1:33387342-33392342 GCF_046742065.1 Oratosquilla oratoria | reverse complement strand
TCCTATGTGTTCCAGTTTTTTTTTAGTAATTTTCTGTGTGGTACTTTGTCAAAGGCTTTTTGCAAGTCTAGGAATGCACAATCAGCCCATCCATTTCTTTCTTGCACTATGTCTATTAGTCTTGAGTAAAAGCATATTAAGTTTGTGGTGCATGATCTTCCTTGTCTGAACCCGAATTGTCTTGGGTTTAATATGTTGTTGTCTTCCAGATGTTTTACCCATCTATTCTTGATTATTTTCTCACAAATTTTGGCTATAGTGCTTGTTAGTGATACTGGCCTATAGTTGGTGGGTTCTTCCTTGTTTCCTCCTTTAAATATTTATACAATGTTAGCATTTTTCTAGTCATTTGGTATCTTTCCTTCTTTGAGTGGGCTGTTTATCAAGATGTGTATTTTGTCTGTTAGTTCTTCTTTGCAATCCTTTAGAATCCAATTTGCAATACCATCCGGGCCATGTGATTTTCTGACGTCCAGTCTTGATAGATGTTCTGATATTTCTTTTAGTGATGTTGTAAACTCACTCATGTGGGGAGATTGCTTGTTATTATCTATGTCCCAATTTTGTATTTTCTCTCTGGTGAAGACAGATTTAAAGTGATTGTTCATGACTTCGGCCATCTCTAAATCTTCTGTGTATTCTATATTTCCTTGGCATAGTTTCACCATTTCCTGTTTGGTTTTAAGTTTACCATTCACATACCGATAGAATAGCTTGGGTTGATCTTTGCATTTGTCTATAATATCCTTCTCATGGTTCCTTTTTTCCTCTCTTCTCACATTAACATACTCATTTCTACAGTTTATATAAATTTGCCATTTGCTTTGTTTTTTGTCTTTTCTCCACTTTTTCCAAGCTTTGTACCTTCCTTCTTTTGCCTCACTGCATCTTTTGTTGAACCAACATTTAATGTACTCACTCTCTCGCTTTTGTCTTGGTACATGCCTGTTTACCCCTTCATTGTAATTATCCATCAATATATTCCATTTCTCTTCCACTGTTGTCTCTTCCCTATAAAAATTTTCCCAGTTTGCATTCCGGAAGAATGTCTTTAGTTTTGCAAAGTCTGTTTTGTTGTACATCAATCTTCCTTTCCTATGCTTTTCGTTCCTCTCCATGTCTATTTCTTCCTTTAGTACAGTTTCGATGAGTACATGGTCACTCTTTCCAATTGGTGTCTCGTACTGGACTTTATCCACTATTTCAGGTTCTGTTGTAAATATTAGATCTAGTTTCGATGGCTCTTCATTGTTTCTGTACCTTGTGTTTTCACGGACCCATTGGGTGATTGTGTACTCCATGGTCATGTCTAGCAGTACATTGCCCCACGAGTCATCTCCTCCTTGCACTGTCATGCTGTCCCAACAAATTTCTTTGCAATTGAAGTCCCCCATAATTACCAGATTACCCTTACCCATTAGTATCTCATTTAGTGATTTTCTTGTATCTTCTAGCATTTTTGTATGTTCGTTTTCTTTCCAAGCATTCGTTTTTGGAGGCACATAGGTCACCACAAACTTTCTGCTTTTCATATTCTTGCCTTCGACTTTTATCATGATCAGTTCAACATTACCTTTGCCCTCTGCAATTTTTGTCACCTTTAGGTCTTTCTTGGCCAAGAACATGATTCCCCCTCCCTGTTTCTTGTCCTTGTTTTTTATCCAGTAATTGTATAGACCTTGTCCAATAACGATGGATGGTATTTCACCTCTTAGTTTAGTCTCTACAATTCCCATTATGTCTGGTTTTGCTTCTAACAGATAATCATTGAGTTCGTTCAGTCCTGAAATTAGTCCGTCAATGTTGGTATAGGCCATTTTTAATTTTCTTCTTTCTCCCTGGTTTCTTCTGTCCTTGTTTTTTTTCGTTTTGATGCGCCATTGTCTTAATCTCAAGTCTATTACTCTCCACTGGAATTCTTTGCATTCTGTCTCCGTTCTCATCAAGTTTTTTTTCCTTTGCTTCTTCTCTTAGTGCCCTTTCTTTTTCTAATTCCTCAGTACTCATTTCTCTTTTTATCCATATCTTATTGTACTTTTCACTCTTTGCCAAGTTGCCTACTTTTTCAAATATGTCTTCTACTACCATTTGTGACCTTAGTTATATCTTTAGAGGTCGATTCCTATCCTTAGTATAGCGACCGATTCTATAAGTCTCTTCCAGGTCTATGCCTGTGTGTGTGTGTGTGTGTGTGTGTGTGTGTGTGTGTGTGTGTGTGTGTGTGTGTGTGTGTGTGTGTGTGTGTGTGTGTGTGTGTGTGTACATATAAGATGACGGTTCTCATGAACGGAATGATATTAGATATTCTGATTTCAATTTGAAATTATATCTGAATGACGAAGTGATCTTCGGACTGTAATTAACCAGTAAACTAAAACCTACTTTATATATATATATATATATATATATATATATATATATATTTATATATACACATATGTATATATATACATATATATATATATACATATATAAATATATATATATATATATATGTATATATATATATATATATATATATGTATATATATATATATATATATATATATATATATATAAAATCACGAAGAACCCACAATCGGAATAAAAGGAAACTTAGAAGAAAGTATAACTTCTATATTTCGGCTAATAGCTATAGCCCTCTTCAGGAAAGTACAGGTTACAAGAAATGATAGAGACATAAATACAATTGAGATATGAGTAGAAGGGGAACAGGCAAAGCTAAAAACATGACAATCCGTCGCGCAGGGTGGAGTCAGAAGGGAGGGGATATGTGGGTAGAGGTGTGAGGTCAGAAGGGAAGCGGGTTCAAGAGTGGTGGGGGAGCGGGGTCAGGAGGGTGAAGATTTTTAACCATTGTTGGATAAAAATGTTCACCCTCCTGAGGAGGTTTATAGCTATTAGTAGAAATATAGAAATTACACTTTCTTCTAAGTTTCCTTTTATTCCGACTATGGGTTCTTCGTGATTATATTCTTACAAATGTGCCACTACATTTATATACATATATATATGTATATGTATATACATACATACATACATATATATATATATATATATACATATATATATATATATATATATATATATATATTTATATATATATCAAGGACTACTATTACACAGGATGTGCGCATCCAGATTCCTGGCTCCTCTAGCGGAGGCCATTGCTTTCTTTGTGACCTAACATTTTATATTGGACAAATATATCAAAACTAGAAACCTAACATAGTATATAGGACAAATACATCAACTATTGACTTATTCAATGCAGTATAAGTTAATATAAACTTTAATAGTGAAATAAGAAGATATATTTAAGGCACTGTTATGCTTTGAAGTGCCATTTTTAGCCGGACTTAACAGGTATTATTGTATGAGGTTAGTGGACACCAGGGTTGGCACGCTCTTTGTCAAAAGAATACTTGGCTGTGGCACGGCAATCACCCGGAAAATCAAACAGCTCACAGTACTGCTGGTTTATCTTGTGGTTGTCTGTGATAAATCCGATGACACGCCCACCTGCCCTCTCAACATCAGCTGCCGCCTCCTTCACACGCTCAAGCTGGTATGCTGCTGTAAGCTTGTGGACGGGTGTCACAGAAATCATAATACTAGGCCCTCTGTGCAGCGACTTCATCATAATACATAGCATAGAAGTGGCCTTGCAGTGTAGCTTGTTCACTGCCATGCCACTCAGAACCCAACCAGAAAATGCAACAGTTGGCCGAATCTGTACTTCATCTATCAAGAGAAATACATTCTTCTGCTGCAGTGTCTTCACTTTGGCAAATGTTTCCCTCATCACCTGACCCTTGTCAATAGATGAAGTGATGTACTGCAGCTTGCGTTTCCTTGGCAGCACCAAAAAGTCTCTGAGCTGTTCATAACTACACTTGGGGTATAATTCAAGAGCACAACAATAATCATTCATGGAAAACTGTTTCTGTGATCAAAGTTCCAACTGACGTGTCAAAAATACCAGCTTCTTCTCATTCTCGGTGTTTGCACGTGTGGGTTTGAAGAAGAGTGACAATAATATCAATCTTTTTTGTCAAACGGGATGTCATAGTTAATTGCTAAGCGCACAGCTTCGGCGAACTGATCATACGACCTCAAACCATTGTTGGGATGAAGTGTCTTACCCAGTGGTACACTAATGCCCTTCTTGAATGCACGGCTGATCAGTGGGCTACACAATGTGGGCGTGTTTTCGACAATCACAGACAGTCTGCACTCACTAGAATTTTCTGTCATGAACAGACACACTAACCTTTCTTCCGATCTTGAAATAATTAAGTTCTTGTACTGTTTCTGTAGGTCACGTTCAGGTCTAAAAGCATCAAATGAAGTAATCGTATCTTTCTAAAGAAAATGCCTCAGTTGCTTGTCTTCTGCCTTCGCCGGGTGAGGTACAGGTTTTGAAGATGGCAGACATAAAGCAGTGACATTGAAGACACTGGGAGGGATCGCAGGTCGCGTATAATCACCAGGCAATTTGATAGAAGGCGTGTTGGGACCCCAGTGTTTCTCACAAAAGAAAAATCTGTCAGAATCAACAACAAAGTTCTTACGTGGTGGCAGCACATCAATCCACTTCTGTTTTTCATAACGGTCATTTGGTAGTCGAAACACTCGGCACCTGTTATCCTTGTTATAATTACCGTTGCAGTTCACAACACCACACTTATTCGGCATTTTGAATACACAAAATCAGGAAGAACCTATGTAAACAAATACAATCCACTTCTAAATGCAGCCGCGCGGGAAAGACGGAGTAACACAACCTTAACACCTCCATTGCTAGTAGCACACTGGACCAGTGTTGCCACTCTGGAAAATGAAAAAAACTAGACATCTTGCCAAATCTACTACATTGAACAAAAAACTACTAGATTCGAATTATATTACACAACATACACATGAAAACATTTTGAAGTCAGAAAACTGTATACATCAAACTAATTACCACTGCCTGTAATGGTGCAATAATCCAAACT
>NC_134801.1:33374842-33379842 GCF_046742065.1 Oratosquilla oratoria | reverse complement strand
GGGGAATATCAGATCATTTTTTGGTGGAAGGTAAGTTGAGAGTGGAGGATAGATGGAGAAGGAGGAAAGGGACAAAAGGTAAGGAGGTTCTTAGAGTGAACTCCTTGAATGAAAAGGAAAAGGAGAAGGAGTACGAAGAGAAGCTGAAGGAGGAGTGGGAGGGAGTAAAGGATAGAGCAGAGATGGGTGTGGAGGAGGAATGGGGATGGTTCAAGGAGGGAGTCTTAAAGTGTGCAAGGATGGTGTGTGGAACAAGAAGGAGAGGAGGAAATAGAAGAAAGGGTAGTGAATGGTGGGATGAGGAAACAAAGAAGGCTGTAGAAGAGAAGAAGCGAGCATTCACAGATTGGTTACAAAAGAGGACAGGGGAGTCATATGAGACGTACAAAGAAAAGAAAAGAGAAGTAAAGCAAAAGGTAAAGGAGGCAAAGAGGAGAGCAGATGTGAAATGGGGTAGGAGTATGACAGAAAATTTTGAAAGTAATAAAAAGATGGTTTGGAAAGAAATTAAGAGAGGAAGAGGAGGCGAATCAAGTAGGGAAGAAAAGGTAAAAGGTACAGATGGAGAGTTGATAATGGAAGAGATGGCAGTGAGGGGAAGATGGGCAGAATATTTTAGGGAGTTGCTGAATGTGAAGGAGGATAGGGAAGGAAAGATAGCTGCAGTGGGAAATACGAAGAAAATGAGAGTGATGAGTGAGGAGAATGGAGGAGAAATAAGGAAGGATGAGGTGAAGGCAGTTGTAAAGATGATGAAAGCAGGTAAGGCACCTGGTCTGGATGGATGTCATGCAGAATGTCTGAAAAAGGGAGGTTCAGTGATGGTGGACTGGTTGGTGAGATTATTAAATGTTTGCTGGAGAGAGGGTAGAGTACCGGAGGACTGGAGTAGTGCCTGTATAGTTCCTTTTTACAAGGGAAAAGAGGACAAGTGTGAATGTAGTAATTTCAGAGGGATTAGCCTGTTGAGTGTAGTAGGGAAGGCTTATGGGAGAATCTTAATTGAGAGGATTAGGAGAGGAACAGAAGGAGTAATTGGTGAGGAACAGTGTGGATTTAGGACGGGTAGAGGTTGTGTGGATCAGATTCTTTGTGGTAAGACAGATATGTGAGAAAGCTATAGGAAAGGGGAAGGATGTTTTTTGGGCTTTTATGGATCTGGAAAAGGCTTATGATAGGGTAGACAGAAAGGCACTGTGGGAGGTTATGCAGATTTATGGGATAGGAGGAAAGCTTTTGGGAGCTGTCAAGAGTTTTTATGTGAGTAGTAGAGCATATGTTAGGATTGGAAATGGAGAGAGTGAGTGGTTTGAAGTAAAGGTGGGACTTCGTCAAGGATGCGTTATGTCGCCCTGGCTGTTCAACTTATACATGGATGGGGTGGTGCGAGAGGTGAATGCTAGGGTAGTGAGTCAGGGATTGGAGATGGTTAAAGAAAATGGAGAAAAGTGGGAGGTGAGCCAGCTGTTGTTTGCGGACGACACTGCGCTTGTGGCAGGGTCAGAGGAGGGATTGAGGAAGCTGGTGGCAGAGTTTGGGAGAGTATGTGATAGAAGAAAGCTAAAGATAAATGTAGGTAAAAGTAAGGTGATGAGATGTACAAGGGGTGAAAGTGGCAGTAAACTGGAAGTGAACATTAAGGGAGAGCGACTGGAGGAAGTGGATAGTTTTAGATACTTGGGTGCAAGTGTAGCAGGAAAAGGTGGAGTGAAGGTGGAGGTAGAATGTAGATTGAGAGAAGCGAGTAAATGCCTTGGTGGTTTAAAGAGTGTAATGAGAAATAGACAATTGGGAATGGATGCGAAGAGGAGACTGTATGAAGGAGTGATTGTGCCAACAGCACTGTATGGGGCAGAAACGTGGAACATAAGAGAAGAAGAGAGAAGGAGTTTGAATGTGTTTGAGATGAGGTGTCTGAGAAGTATGGTGGGGGTTACTAGGCTAGATAGAGTGAGAAATGAGGAGGTGAGGAGGAGAACAGGGGTGAAAAAGGATTTGGGAGATAGGGTTGATGAAAGAATATTAGGATGGTTTGGACACATGGAAAGAATGAGTGAAGAAAGACTAGTAAAAGAGGTATGGAAGGCAGATGTGGAGGGAGTGAACATGAGGGGACGTCCTAGGATGAGGTGGATGGATGGGGTGAAGGGGGCTTTGGGGAAGAGGGGAATGTCTGTTGAGGAAGGAAGGGAGAGGACGGAAGACAGAGGTGAGTGGAGAATGGTTGTATATGGATGATGTTGTGACTGCATGAGGAGGAATGGGCGGGGGGGTGGGGGGTGGGGTAGTATGTGTGAGTAAATTTTGACGCAGCCCGAAGGGATTTCTCCCCGTCCTCTCCTTATATGCAAAGGGGGACGGAGAGGGGGGGTCGCCGATTAAATGAAGCGGCCTTGCTGTGGATGTACTGTCTTGCGACACTGCTTCTGACCCAGGGCGGTGGGCAGGGTGCAGGGATGACCCGTCATCCAGGAGGTGCTCAGATGAGAGGAAGGGTGGGAGGGGTGTGGAGTGTATTTAGGGATGAAATGGGTGGGAGTGTTTTTATGCCTTTCCCTTTTTGGCTACCTCCCTTGGAAGGGGGAAAAAGCCTTGGTATATGTATGTATGTATGTATCTATTTACCTATTATCTATTTATCTATTTATCTGTTTATCTATTTATATATCTATTTATCTATCTATGTGTTTACCTATTTATCTACAGAGTATTTTTTTTTATTCATTATTTGTTTGTTTATTCATTAATTTATTATTTATTAACTTATGTACATATATATTATATATATATATATATATAAATATATATATATATATATATATATATATATATATATATGTATGTATGTATGTATGTATATTACAAATGGATTACAAAAGCGGAGCATGCTGACAGGAGACCTTTTGGTCCATAATTAGGTCGGATGCAAAAAAATATATATAATAATGAGAAATAAATAAGTAAATGAACAAAATTATAATAATATAAATAATAATGAATAAAATAAATGCATAGGTATAGTTAAATAATAAACAAACAGATAGATAGTAAATAGTAATAAATTGACTGATAATAATAAATTATAATCAAGCAAATAATAATAAACAAACAGACAATAAATAACAAACAAATAAACAAATAATATAAAATAAATGGCAGGAATTACAGCATCTTCCTTAGGTGTTTACCTAAATGAATCTTAGAGCTTCGAACTGAATTACATTGCACTGCCACTGCAGGAAATTTATTCCATTCATTAACTACACGGTTGGCGAAGTTGTCTCTACCCACTTCCAAATTAAATCTATTTCCTGACAGTTTGATACCATTTACTTAATCATTTATTCAATAATTTATTTATTTATTTGTTTATCTGTCTATTTACTTGTTCATTTGTTTATTTATCTATATATATTTATTTGTTTATTTATTAACCTATTTTTCTACTTATTATTTGTTTATCTAGTTATCTATTTATATATATATATATATATATATATATATATATATATATATATATATATAACTCCCACAGTGCCTTTCTGTCTACCCTATCATAAGCCTTTTCCAGATCCATTGAAAGCCCAAAAAACATCCTTCCCCTTTCCTATAGCTTTCTCACATATCTGTCTTACCACAAAGATCTGATCTACACAACCTCTACCCGTCCTAAATCCACACTGTTCCTCACCAATTACTCCTTCTGTTCCTCTCCTAATCCTCTCAATTAAGATTCTCCCATAAGCCTTCCCTACTACACTCAACAGGCTAATCCCTCTGAAATTACTACATTCACACTTGTCCCCTTTTCCCTTGTAAAGAGGAACTATACAGGCACTACTCCAGTCCTCCGGTACTCTACCCTCTCTCCAGCAAACATTAAATAATCTCACCAACCAGTCCACCATCACTGAACCTCCCTTTTTCAGACATTCTGCATGACATCCATCCAGATTTATGCAGATTTATGGGATAGGAGGAAAGCTTTTGGGAGCTGTCAAGAGTTTTTATGAGAGTAGTAGAGCATGTGTTAGGATTGGAAATGGAGAGAGTGAGTGGTTTGAAGTAAAGGTGGGACTTCGTCAAGGATGCGTTATGTCGCCCTGGCTGTTCAACTTATACATGGATGGGGTGGTGCGAGAGGTGAATGCTAGGGTAGTGAGTCAGGGATTGGAGATGGTTAAAGAAAATGGAGAAAAGTGGGAGGTGAGCCAGCTGTTGTTTGCGGACGACACTGCGCTTGTGGCAGGGTCAGAGGAGGGATTGAGGAAGCTGGTGGCAGAGTTTGGGAGAGTATGTGATAGAAGAAAGCTAAAGATAAATGTGGGTAAAAGTAAGGTGATGAGATGTACAAGGGGTGAAAGTGGCAGTAGACTGGAAGTGAACATTAAGGGAGAGCGACTGGAGGAAGTGGATAGTTTTAGATACTTGGGTGCAAGTGTAGCAGGAAAAGGTGGAGTGAAGGTGGAGGTAGAATGTAGATTGAGAGAAGCGAGTAAATGCCTTGGTGGTTTAAAGAGTGTAATGAGAAATAGACATTTGGGAATGGATGCGAAGAGGAGACTGTATGAAGGAGTGATTGTGCCAACAGCACTGTATGGGGCAGAAACGTGGAACATCAGAGAAGAAGAGAGAAGGAGTTTGAATGTGTTTGAGATGAGGTGTCTGAGAAGTATGGTGGGGGTTACTAGGCTAGATAGAGTGAGAAATGAGGAGGTGAACAGGGGTGAAAAAGGATTTGGGAGAGAGGGTTGATGAAAGAATATTAGGATGGTTTGGACACATGGAAAGAATGAGTGAAGAAAGACTAGTAAAAGAGGTATGGAAGGCAGATGTGGAGGGAGTGAACATGAGGGGACGTCCTAGGATGAGGTGGATGGATGGGGTGAAGGGGGCTTTGGGGAAGAGGGGAATGTCTGTTGAGGAAGGAAGGGAGAGGACGGAAGACAGAGGTGAGTGGAGAATGGTTGTATATGGATGATGTTGTGACTGCATGAGGA
>NC_134801.1:33364842-33369842 GCF_046742065.1 Oratosquilla oratoria | reverse complement strand
CAATTTGTTGTAATTATTACTGTGGCTATGATATATGTTAGTATTACTTTAAATATTCTTATCATTATGGATCCTATAATTAGAGACTTTCTGTAGTACAGTAGTAGTGCGTGCGGCATGCAACCTTTATAGAGGTCGTGGGCACGGGTTCGAATACTTTTGGTAAGATGCTGTCCTCCTAGTCCTAACCACGGGAGTTCGTGAAGTAAAATCGAGTAGTCGTTAATTCTATAATCATTATTATATGTTATGCTATTTCTTGTTGTATTATTTTGATTATAACTAACTACAACAATAATAATCACTAGAGTCGTTCAGTTCATTTCTAATCCTTCCTATTTTCACATAGTCTTTCTACAAATTGTTATTTGTATTTTTATTCTTAATCGTATGCTTATTCCTATTTCTTATTCATATTCATCCTCTTATTCTTATTTCTATTATAATTTTCATCGGTAACATTTTTGATTCTTTTATCTTATTCTTTTATGTTATCATTCTTCCCATTCTTATTTTTGTTGCGAATGCAATAACGCTGTTGCTGCTTATGATGATGCTTATAATGTGGCAGTCGCCGTCATGTATGAAAAAATTCGATTTAAATAGAAGCCCTCTGCTCATGATGACAAAAGCATGGGCGTTACTGTTACGTTGGTAGGAAGGTGACAGAAAAAGAAAATGAAGGTTAACATTAATTCTCTGAATTGTGACGATCAAGTAGCGATTTAGAACATCCATATTTGGGGTTATGAAGCTAACCATTATGGACACAAAGGACAGCAACTAGAGCCTCAGGCGAAAGTGTAACAATACTGACCGGGCGAGGGGCCTTTGTAGCGCCCAAGTCTGCACTGGTGTTGATTGACTGCTGAAGTGACGATGAATGGAGAGGAGGCGAGGAGAGTGAGACGTGAAAAGGGAGTGAGGAGGAATATGAAAGGAGGGGGAGGAGCGAGGGAGAGGAGGGAGGAGAGAGGAGAGAGGGAGTACATGTACATGGGAAAGAGGGAATGCGGGGTTGGAAGAGAAGGTGGAAGAAGGAACGGGTGAGCTGAAGGTTGGAGAAGTTTAACGCGACTCCTGGTGATTCTTATGGTATGTTGGTTTCGATTTCACTTCACTCAATGTGAACCAGGGTTCGAAAACAACGGTAACCGGTGATTACTACATGTCCAAGTAGTTCGAGTAGGCCCACACAAGGGAAGAGGCGACGTGTCGTTGGTCGCAGCTAAGTGTTTCCTGATGCAGCAGCCTCACCCTCTCTCCCTCTCTTTCTCTCTCTCTCTCTCTCTCTCTCTCTCTCTCTCTCTCTCTCTCTCTCTCTCTCTCTCTCTCTCTCTCTCTCTCTCTCTCTCTCTCTCTCTCTCTCTCTCTCTCTCTCTCTCTCTCTCTCTCTCTCTCTCTCTCTCTCTCTCTCTCTCTCTCTCTCTCTCTCTCTCTCTCTCTCTCTCTCTCTCTCTCTCTCTCTCTCTCTCTCCTGGAAAGAATCGTGCAGCCGACAGGAAACCATAAAGTCTCCATGAGGAGGTCAGATGAATAACATACGAATGAAAGGAACCATAAGTCAGTAAAACGACATTACAGTAAGTTGCTCAGAAGTTTACCCAAAGGAATCTTAAAATCTTCGAACAGCAAAATTACTCGAGATAACCTGTGCGGGATTATATAAACTTAAGCATTTCTTGGGCGGTGCTTTTTCTAACGAGTTCTTGACTGTCACCAGAGAATTTTATTCAGAGGCAAAAAGTATCCTATGTTCGTTACCCTATTCAGGAATGTCGTCACACTTAAGGATTTTGTTCAAACTGGCGCCAAAGACTCTCATTCAGATGAAAGTAACTTCTATTCCATAAAAAAAATTAGACTGTCTCCCTTAATACGTTGAGGTGTGTTGTCACACGATCATTTTATTCTGGGCAAAAACAGACGATTTCATTCTTCTGAGAGAAACCTCCATTCCTCAGTGGATTGTAGGCTTCAAGGAGTGCTAGAGAGAACGGAAAGAAGCTCTCACAGCCCAGCGTGCGTCATGAGTGATTGATACGTCAGTGTGGGTGGAGGGGAGTGGGGGGGGGTAGAGGGGCAGACGTGGAGCTCCTGAGGGATCCCACGTAGACAACGAAGGGAGACAAAGAGTTTGTATACTTGGAACGTTCTAAGAGAGGGAGCGTTGTTGGCAATAAGGGTGGAGGGTGGGGGGGGGTTCTTCGTCGTTCATGGATGGAGTTTCGCTAACAAGGCCATTGGAGGTATTCTTGTTGCACCAAGGGGCCGCCGTGCGTGGGGACACACAGCGCCGAACCTTCTTCTCAGCCCAGACAGGGGGCGGAGGATCACGCTACCCTCGGCTTGCTCTCTTCCGAAGACTCTCTGATTTATGGTCATATTAAGAGACGTTTTCAAACGGCCTTTGGACGATGATAAATCACTCCTTCTCGGGTTTGAATATGATTGCGGTTTTTTGTGATTTTATTTCTTGCGTTGTTGGTGTAAGAAATAAACAATCACGAAAGATACGTGTAATTACTGACAGGTATTTACATTTCTAAGAATTGTCAAATAAATAGAATTCCAGTTTTACAGATGTTTTCAATACTGGTTATATATATATATATATATATATATATATATATATATATTTATATATATATATACATATTGGATGTCTTAATTGTTACTGTGACATAATTTCGTTAGATCACAAAAAGGCCTTACTCTCGTTTATGTCTTTGAGTATGGCTGACCTACAGTGCCAAGCCATAAAGGTAAGGATGTTCCGTAAGGAGGCGCTTAGCTGTGACTGAGACTTTTGTTCCAGGACCTTAAACCGCCACGCTCAGTACCAGCCCGTCACCGTCGGCGTCCATCTATTGGACTCGATACGCGGTGGTCTACTTAGTATGAAACGAAATCGAAACCCATTCCCCGCAGCAGCCAACTCAACAGAGGGCCAATATAAATTCAAGTCTGCAAGATTTTGGTCTACGCTGAACACGTATTCGTCAATAACTTCTCATTGTAGGCCTCTTCTGCAGCTAAGGAAGGGAGGGGTTCCCGAAGTAGGAGTTTCAACTTCGTGTAGAGCCACGGGGGGATGCAGAGCTACTAGATGGTCAGGGTGGGCCAACCAACGAAGAAAACTAACCAACTACCTGGGGCACCAAGTTACCTGGTGGGCCCTGCAGAATTTCGAACCTATTTACTGATTGTGTGGTTACCTGTAAAGATTAAACAAGCTCTTAAGAGTTGTATCGACCGTGAGCTCATTACTACAGCAGGTCCTGTTCAGACTCCCATGGCACATCTGACTTGTCACAGATTTGGACCATTTCCGTTCTGTTTTCTTCTATGGGTGTTGCGTTTTGTTACTTGCTTTTCCTGTAGGTGCTAGAGAGGCGCCACAAATGATAATAATATGTCGTGGACAAGGCAATCACCCGAGCGACGGAGCGTTGCCTGCCGCATCGAAGAAAGTTGCAGAGGGAAGGAAGAAAGGAGGGAGGAATGAAGGGAGAGGACAATGAGGTTGGTATTTCTCGCCTGGGGGGCTAGAGCACGAAAAAAGCTGAAACACACACACACACACACACACACACACACACACACACACACACACACACACACACACACACACACACACACACACACACACACGCACGCACGCACGCACGCACACACACACACACACACACACACACACACACACGCACACGCACACGCACGCACGCACGCACGCACGCACACACACACACACACGCACACACACACACGCACACGCACGCACGCACGCACGCACACACACACACACACACACACACACACACACACACACACACACGTACGCATGCACGCACGCACATACTTTGATTGACTGGAATTGACAACGCTGGAAGAGAGAAGGGAGGGAGAAGATATGATAATCATTTATGAAAACCAGAACGGGAAAAGACTTAGACAAAATAAGCGACAATGAACTGTTGTAAAGAATGCATGAAGTATAATCATAAAGTGCAAAAAGTAATGAACAAAGATGTAATATTTTTCCAAAGTAAAGATTAGGCAAATGGGATGTATCTATATCGAAAGTGCTATGAACTCAAAGTGTGCATGATTTCTAGTCATGACAGAACTATGTTGAACACGCTACCCCTAGTATTGCTCTAGCTGTTATTTAACATTAAGACTATTCTGAAAGGACATTTTGGCAGTAATACGATATATTTTCAGAAGTGAGTTGCTACATATATCCTCGGAAGTAATTCGTGAGGGGAAACTGGAGCAGAAGACGAGATAAAATATACGATCGTCTTTCTCTACAAGTAACAAATCGAAAGCCCAGCGGACCGGAAGGGGGAAAGATGGCCGCCAGCCTGGTGGACCAGCTTCCTCTGACACGGGATAACTCGATTTCATTATCGTCTCAATAAAATCAAGGTGTGATAAGCAAAAGTCCAGTTCATAACGAAAAGGAAAATAATAAATTGAAATGACCTGTTGTTATGTAGATCTTAATGGAATTTGAATTTTGCTTGATCATCATCTAATATCATATGAGATTATCGAAAAGTATGAATGAGTCTTTCCGTCTAAGTCGGAACGATTTTAATCCATTTGCACACGACGTCGTCTTCGCTGCATTGACGAGTTTTGTAAGGCCATGTCAACCTCTCTTCACCGGGCGTCATTTTTCTTTAATTGCCGTCAGGCTATTTCATTCGTCTCTGTGGTATCCCCGTTTGTAGCATGGTACCCCTTCTATACCAAGTGTGACTTTTGTAACTGTGGCTCTCGCATCTGAATATCTACTCAATGTTGAAAAAAAAATCGCAAAACTTGATATCGTTATTTAGCATTTAAAGAGATATTTTACCCACATCTTATCTTATATGTTTTTGTTATTTTTTGGTAATATCGAATAGTAAGTTATGGACTCCTGATAAACAAAATGGCCTTGGGAGTGCGATTTGTTCACTTATGCGTACTGCAGTGGCAGACGTCTT
>NC_134801.1:33352342-33357342 GCF_046742065.1 Oratosquilla oratoria | reverse complement strand
ATATATATATATATATATATATATAATATATATGTATGTATGTATGTTGGGTCAAATAAAATTTCAAATGATACGTTGTTATAAGAAGTGAAATGCAGAAGATTGTGACGTCATGTCGTCGTTGCTTGGAACACTATGCATCATATGATGTCGTGACGACATGTCTCTTCTTCTGATTGGCTGGTCCTCAGTCGTGACGTCATATCTCTTCTTCTGATCTCTTCTTCTGCTTGGCTAGTCCTCAGTCGTGACGTCATATCTCTTCTTCTGATTGGCTGGTCCTCAGTCGTGACGTCATATCACTTCTTCTGATTGGCTGGGTGACGGTTTCAAGCAAGCAAGGTGACAAACAAGATTATCAGAGTTTTACAAGTATATAGATAATAATAATAATGATAATTTAATGATAATAATAATAATAATAATAATAATAATAATAATAATAATAATAATAATAATAATAATAATAATAATAATAATAATAATAATAATAATAATACTAATAATAATAATAATAATAATGATAATGATAATAATAATAAAAATAATAATAATGATAATAATAATGATAATAACAATGATGGCAATGATGATAATAATAATAATGACCAAATAAAATAATAAAAATAATAAATAATAATAATAATAATAATAATAATACTAATAATACTAATAATAATAATAATAATAATAATAATGATAATAATAATAATAATAATAATAATAATAATAATAATAATAATAATAATAATAATAATAATAATAATAATAATAATAATAATAATAATAATAATAATAATAATAATAACAATAATAATAGTAATAATTATAGTATTAATGATAATATTAGTATGATGATAATAGTAATGGTGTTGACAATTAGTAACAGTAATAAAGATGGTAACGATAATGATAATCATAATCATGTGAATACTAAATAATAAAAAATATATATATAATGAAAAGGGTTAGTACAAAAAAAGAAAAGAAAGACGAAGAAAAAAGGGACTAGGCGAAGCATTTTAGAAGAGTTTCTACTCATTTCCCTCCCTTGAATCAAAATCTTCGCCACACCTCATTCTGCATTTGTCTTCCCATTCTTCACACCTCCTCCTCCTCCTCCTCCTCCTCGTGCCTCCTTTGTTTCGCACTCCCTCTTGCCTCTACGGCTTGGGGCCATCCTTATCGGTCCCTGAGGACCTGTGCGTCCGTGGCGCCAATACTCGACGATTCGTTATTATTGATTCCTCACTCGGCCACGGTATTGCAGTGTCGGGAGGGGGGAGGTGTTTGTGCGTGCGTGCGTGCGTGCGTGCGTGGGTGTGATTGCGTTCCTGTTTGTGTGGGTGAGTGTACGTATGGGTTCGTGATTACGAATGTTTTGTGCATTGGCTATACTTTTGGTGTATTTTTCTTCAAGAAAATGGAATGCGTATCAGTCTCATCAATTCATTTTTTCCCTTCACGTCGTGGTCAATCTTGCCTAGTTTCGACGTCATCAGTAAGTCTGATTCTTGCTGTTTTATACCTTCGAGAAGTAGTTGAACAATGTTGATGAATCTCAATCACCTTTTATAATTTCTTATGCTGTCTTATGTTGATCTAATAATCGATTAATCAGTTTACATATTAACATCTTTATCAACATATTTATTTATTCGTGAATTATATATATATATATATATATATATATATATATATATATACATATACATATACAGAAGTCTATGTGAAAGCAACTAATCCAGGCCATTGTTTACATGGAGGAAGTGAGTGTCCTTAGGACGTTACCATAGGTGCTTATATCAGGAAGGTACCCACCCACTGTTACACGGGACAACAAGTGCATAAGGAAACCGAGCGCTCCACCCAAGTGTTGATTAACAACGGCTTCTCCAACTAGGACATTACTCGGCAAACGAAGAAAATCATGGATAATTGGCACAACAACAACGACGACGATAAAATAAAAAAGGATCACGACATCAATGTCTACTTCAACTCCACTTTCTCCACTCATTATAAGGAAGAAGAGAGAATAATTAAACAAATAGTGAAGCGTAACGTCAAGCCAGTCAATTCTGAAAAAAAATTAATTTAATCATATACTACAAGAGTAAGAAGACCAGTCACCTGTTATTGAGGAATAGCCCCCGCCTTGAGAGAGAGACATTTCAAAAGTCATATGTTGTATCTAGGTTTACTTGTAACCGTGGGGACTGTGAAGCCCTCCCCTCCACCTATATCGGCTTGACGACCATGAGGTTGTTCCGACGCATAAGCTACCATCTATCAGCAGGAGTGCCCAAGAACCATTTCAATTATGTGGACAAAATTAGCCTCACCAGGAAAATATTGGGAAAAAACGAGATTTTATATGAATATAAAGATGCACGTCGTCTGCCTTTAGTGGAAGCTTTACGTATTAAAGACTCCAATCCGAATCTCAGCGTACAAGCTCATGACCTGAAAGCTTTACCTAGCATGCGATGATCATGCCTCAATCAGGATTGACCAATCAGGATTGACCAATCAGTTTTGAGTACGAGCGCGCTCGGCCTAGGTGACACTTATATCAACGCCCACACCAGCCCCCAATACATTCTAATCTTGGACACCAAAGAAAAAAACATCTTTACACAGCTACTGAAGAAGGGTTAAGAAACCCGAAATCGTGACTTAAATTTAGCTGTTCCCAAATGAATTATTATGAAAACCTTATCTACAACCTGTCAAAAGAAACAAAAACACTTCTTAGACGAAAAGGAAATGTTCTGAAGAAAATCTGTAAAACAGAATTCGGAATCACTTTTAATGAACTATGCATTAGAGAAAACCTCTTGCCCATATATACCCTTTATATATATATGTATATATATATGTATATATATATATATATATATATATATATGTATATATATATATATTTGGAAATAGACTCATCCACTGGGATTCGAACCCTTGCCTAGGCGGCTTACGTCTTATAAGACAAGGGCCTTACCGACCATGCTATACATATATATATATATATATATATATATATATATATATATATATATAATATATATATATATATATATATATATATATATATATATATACCTATACATTTTGTTTTTTTAATTTATATATCTATCTATTTGGTTATTGATTCACTTCATCATTTATTAATCAATGGTTTCATTTACTAACCTATTCATTATGTTCTTTTATTTATCTACTTATTCAACTATTTATTTCTTATATTTATAAATTCATTTGTTCCATTATGTACCTACTTTTTCCCATCTATCTAATTATATAACATTTTTGTGTATGTATTTTTCATTTATTCATTTATCTGTTTATACAAAGGATTACAAAGGCGGAGCATGCCGACAGGAGACCTTTTGGTCCATATCTAGGTCGGATGCGAAAAAAAATCATAATAATAATAAAATGATAAATAAAAACTATAATAATGTAAATAACAAATAAAATACATAAATAAATGCATAGGTATAGTTAAATAATAAACAAACAGGTAAATAGTAAATAATAATAAATTGACATACAACTAATAATAAATGAAAATCAGACAGACAAATGATAACAAAACAAAAACAAATAATATAAAATAAATTATAATCATTACAGCATCTTGCTTAGGTATTTATCTAAATGATTCTTAAAGCTTCGAACTGAACTACATTGCACTACCTGTGCAGGAAGTTTATTCCATTCATTAACTACACGGTTGAATCTATTTCCGGACAGTTTGAGACCATTGTTTCTTGTCTGATTCTCATTCAATGTGAACATTTTGTCACTTTTGATGTTGTCAATTCCCTTTAAAATCTTAAAGACCTGTATCAAGTCACCTCTGAGTCTACGCTTTTTTAGGGAAAACAGATTCATATGTTTTAGTCGATTTTCGTATGATTTATTTTTGATATTTGGAATCAGTTTTGTGGCTCTCCGTTGTACTTTTTCCAAACTGTCAATGTCTTTAATGAGATTCGGTGACCTTACGGGACCAGCATATTCCAAACGTGGACGAACTAACGGTTTATATAGCTTGATAGTGACAGATGGACTTTTGAAATCAAAAGATCGCGCAATGAGTCCTAGAATCTTATTTGCTTTCTCAGAGGCTGAAATACACTGCTTGGATGATTTGAGGTCGTTACTGATAATTACGCCGAGATCTTTTTCACTATCCACTTTTGTTAACGAATTTCCAAATAACTTGTAATCGTACTTACTGTTATTTTTACCTATGTGCATTACCTTGCATTTACTTGTGTTAAATTTCATTAGCCACTTTTCAGACCATTGCGGTAATTTATCTAAATCTTCTTGAATATCTAATTGGTTTGAGTGATCATTTGCCACTCCGCACAGTTTTGTATCATCAGCAAATTTGGAAACAGTAGAGTTTAGTCCATGGTCTATATCATTTATATATACTATGAATAGAAGTGGCCCAAGAACGGAACCCTGAGGAACTCCATTTGTAACATTTTTCCATCTAGAAGTTTTTTCCATTTAAAACAACTCTCTGTTTTCGACCATTCAACCAATTACTAGTCCAACCTAATAGGCTACCACAGATTTGTCTATTCATTTATCTAATTATTTATTTTATTTGTTTATTTTATCATTTATCAATTTATCTATTCATTTGATTATAGATGTCTTATTTGTTTATTTATCTATTTATTCATTTATCAATTTACTTATTTATATACTTATTTATTATTCTATTTTTTAGATTTATGTATATACCTATCTATCTCTTTATTTATTCATTTGTTCCACGATATATATTCAGACTTCATGTTATAACACTTCCAGTACCCGTTCGAAGTATGAAAATTTCGAATGATTCACAGACGCAGTGGATGGCGTCAGGTTTGTGACCATGGGACCTTGACGCCACATGACGCAAGCCCCTTCCCCCAACCCCATATCCCCACCTCCTGACGCTCTTCGTGTGGCAATGACCCCGTTACTGAAAC
>NC_134801.1:33347342-33349842 GCF_046742065.1 Oratosquilla oratoria | reverse complement strand
TCCTACCAATTCTACTCCCATCTACCATCCTTTCCTACCTCTCGTCTTAGCTCCTCATGGATGACGAGTCATCCCTGTATCCCGCCCACTGCACTGGATCAGAGGCAATGTAGCAGGGCACGGATAATACACAACAAGGCCGCTTCATCTAATCGGTGACCCACCCACGCCTTTCTGTCCCTTCATACATATAAAAAGAAGATGAGAAGAAATCCATTTGGGTTGCGTCAAAGTATCATTCACACATAACCACTCCTTACCCCTATCCCCCACTCCCTCTTTTGCATCACAGTATCATCTATACACAGTCACTCTCCACTCACCCCTATCTTCTTCCTTCTCCATTCCTTACTCAACAGACATCCCCCCTTGCTCCATGTCTTTTTCACCCCATCCATCCATCTCAACTTCGGTCGTCCCCTCAAGTTAACTCCCTCCATCTCTACCATCCACACCTCTTTTACTAATTTTTCTTCACTCATTCTTTCCATGTGTCCAAACCATCCCAGTACTCTTTCATCAGCCATTTCCGTTTATACTCCAGCTCTCCTCCTCACCTCCTCGTTTCTCACTCTATCCAACCCTGTAACCTCTACCATTCTTCTCAGACATTTCATCTCAAACATATTCAAAATCTACCTTTTTGCCTGTCTAAAATTCCAAGTCTCTACCCCATACAATACTGTCGGCACAATCATCCCTTTCTATAATTTCTTCTTTTCATCCATTCACAAATGCCTATTTCTTACAGTTTTTAGTCCTCCAAGTAATTTACTTGCTTCTCTCAATCTACATTTTACTTCCATCTCTATTCCTCCCTTTCCTGTCACATGCAACCCCAAGTACTTAAAGGTGTCCAGTTCCTCTAGCCTCTCTCCTTTCAGACTCACTTCCAACTCGCTACCCTCCTCTACCCTTGTACATTTTATATTCTTGCTTTTACCCTCATTTACCTTCAACTTTCTCCCATCACATGTCACCTTAAACTCCGTCACAAACTCCCTTAATCCCCCCACTGACCCTACCACAAGCGCAGTGTCATTCACAAACAACAAGTGGCTCACCTCTCACTTTTCTCCGTTTTCTTTAAAAATCTCCAATCCCCTGCCCATTACCCTCGCAATTACCTCCCGCACCACCCCATCCAAGTACACATTGAACAGCCATGGTGACATAACACATCCCTGACTCAATCCCGCCTTTACCTCAAACCACTCACCACTCTCTCCATTTCTAATTCAAACACAGGTTTTACTACTCTCGTAAAAAATCTTGACTTCCTTTAATAGCTTTCCCCCGATCCCATATACCTACAAATCCTCCCACTGTGACCTCCCGTCTATCCTGTCATAAGCTTTTTCCAAATCCATAAACGCCCAAAAAATATCCTTACCTTTTCCTAAAGCTTTCTCACATATCTGCCTTACTACAAGAATCTGAT
The DNA here is from genome assembly GCF_046742065.1 of Oratosquilla oratoria. Classification (NCBI taxonomy): domain Eukaryota; kingdom Metazoa; phylum Arthropoda; class Malacostraca; order Stomatopoda; family Squillidae; genus Oratosquilla; species Oratosquilla oratoria. Next base: position 33,348,401 of record NC_134801.1, on the reverse strand, counting down.
CCACACAACCCCTACCTGTCCTAAACCTATACTCTTCCTCACCTTTTACTACCTCTGTTCCTCTCCTAATCCTCTCATTCAAAACCCTCCCATAAGCCTTTCCAAATACACTAAACAAATTGATCCCTCTGGAAATATTACACTCTTATTTGTCCCCTTTACCCTAGTAAAGCGGAACTATACAGATACTCCTCCAGTCCTCCGGCACTCTACCCTCTTTTAGGAACACATTAAACAACCTCATTAGCCAGTCCACTATTACTGTATCTCCCTTCTTCAGACAGTCCGCGTGACACTTATCGAACCCAGGTGCCTTACCTGAGCTCATCATTTTAATAACCACTTGCACCTCTCTTTTTTTTTCTCTCTCTCTCTTCCATTTTCCTCACCCATCACTGTCATTTTCTTAGCGCCTTCCGATGCTACCACCAGTCCCTCCCTATCCTCCTCCATATTTAACAGCTTTATAAAATACTCTGGCCATCTTCCCCGTACTTCCTCCTCTTCCGTTGTCATCTGTTCATCTGCGCCTTTTAACTTTTTTCTCTTCTTGACTCACCTACCCTTCCTCCCTTAACTTCCTTCCAAAACATCTTTTTATTATTTCAAAAAATCTCTATCATAATCCTCCCCATTTTACGTTTGTTTTCTTTTTGCCTCCTTTATCTTATATTTCGCTTCTCTTCTTTTTTCTTTGTACCTCTCGCCCTACTTTGCAACCAGTTCGTGAATAATCGCTTCTTCTCTTCTACAACCTTCTTCACTTCATTATCTCACCAGTCACTACTTTTCCTTCTATTCTCTTTCATCCTCCTTGTTCCACATATCATATATATACAGAATATATATATATATATATATATATATATATATACACATATATACATACATACATACATACATACATACATACATACATACATATATATATATATATATATATATATATATATATATATATATATATCAAAGTCTATATAAAAATATTCTTCTAAAAAACGCTGTGGAAGTCGGGGACAGGTGGTATTACGGTGACACTTTGTCCTAAAAATATTCTTG
>NC_134801.1:33332019-33334342 GCF_046742065.1 Oratosquilla oratoria | reverse complement strand
GTGTGTGTCTATTCAAGTGCGTGTGAGGCTGTATGCACTACGCTCGCGTGTATGTGTATTCGTGTTCACACGTTTGTGTTTGCTTGTTGTTCTGTGTGCGCGTTTGGATATAAGAATGATTGCAACTGCTTGTACCTTTATTCGCGCTTTTTTATCGTTCGAATCTGATTTATTTCCAGACTGTTCCTCAGGGCCCTCCTTTGTCATGACCTCTGCTCTGACGTCAGAGACTTATTTTTCACATGTTGCTCTTGTTACACGTCCAACGTAGTCAAACTAAGAAATTTCGTTTTTGTTGTTACGATGCTCCTATTCAGAGGACCCTAATGGAGACGTCAGCGAAGGTTTTAAGCTATTAAGTGGGGGTCCGCCTCAAAAGGGGGCCGGAACAAAAGGGATCGACTCGGGTTGACTCGGGTCGACTCGGCTTGCGTCGGGTCGCGTCGGGTCGCTTTTCTCTCCTCGCATAGGCTTATGGCGCACTTTTTTATAATAATTATTTGCTTCACTATTAACCTCTTTGCTACAACAGATCCGCTCTACAAACTTTATTTTGGTTAGCACCGAAATTATGAAGGATTACAAGGAATTACATAGGAAGAGCATATCGACAGGAGACCTTTTGGTCCATAAAAATATTGGATGCTAATATTTTATTCGGTTGAGTAAAAGCCATTGTGGTAACCCTTCCGTTATAATGACCTGCTCTACGAGCTTAACTAATCATCTCAGCAAACAAAGAGGACATCAATGTAGCAAAGTGGATTAAACCTGCCTCACTTAATCCCCTTTGTCCATGGAACGAAGTTGACATAATTACTCGTAGTTCTGATTTGCGCCAGGCGATTTTATTCAGCGGTGAGCTGGCGCCTGAGGGCGAGAAACTAGTGGAATGGACGTCGGTTCGAATCCCGCAAGGGGAGTTGACGTGACACGGCAGCGGTAAGAGCATATGGCGGTTTTAATCCCCGAACTACGTAAGAGGAATTGAATGTCGATTCACTTCGCTGAGCGGATAACGGTTGTAAATTCGAAAAAAGGAAGTGGGGGTCGGGGGTGGGGGTGGGGTGGTTGGAGGGTGCATGGATACACTTGACGATACAGACATGACAAGGAGGGGAGCTGGGAGGGGGAGCGGGGGAGTGGGGGTGGGATTGGCCCCAGTAACAGGATTAGGGAGGGATGGGAGGAGAGGGAAAGGGATCAGTGAAGAGGGAAGGAGCGGATGGGAGGAAGGGAAGGGTGAAGAGATGGGTGGAAGGTGATGGGAGGGGCTAGGGATCGGAGATTGGGGATTGGAGTACTAATGGGATTAGGTAAGGAAGGAAAGGGTGATCAGTGAAGTGGGATGAGGTGGGTGAAAAGACGGGGGGGGGTGCAGGAGACTGGGGAGAATGAAAGGTGTGACTGGTGGTAACGGGGGGTGAGGAGGGGGGGAGGTTGAAGCTTTTCTAAGAAGTGACACAACTCATAGATGTTTTTGCCTCCTTCTTCCAGCCCGATTTTGTTGTTGTTGTTGTTGTTGTTGTTGTTGTTGTTGTTGTTGTTGTTGTTGTTGTTGTTGTTGTTGTTGTTGTTGTTGTTGTTGTTGTTGTTGTTGTTGTTGTTGTTGTTGTTGTTATTGGTGTTGCCGTTGTTGTTATCCTTGTCCTTGTCTTTGTCTTTGTCTTCATCTCTGTTTCTGTCTCTGTCTCTGTCTTTGTCTTTGTCTTTGTCTTTGTCTATGTCGTTGGCGTAGACATTGCCGTTGTCTGTCACTGTCGTTGTCGTTGTCGTTGTCGTTATCCTTCTCCTTGTCTCTGTCTCTGTCTTTGTCTTTGTCTTTGTCTTTGTCTTTGTCTCTGTCTTTGTCTTTGTCTATGTCGTTAGCGTAGACATAGTCGTTGTCTGTCGTTGTCGTTGTTGTTATCCTTGTCCTTGTCTTTGTCTTTGTCTTTGTATTTGTGTTTGCCTTTGTCTTTGTCTTTGTCTTTGTCTTTATCTCTGTCTTTGTCTTTGTCTTTGTCTATGTCGTTAGCGTAGACATTGTCGTTGTCTGTCGTTGTAGCCGTCGTGGTTGTTTGTAATTTTGTTCCTCCTCTTGTCGTTCTAGATGTGTTATTGTTGTTGGTGTTGTTACTATTATTTTTTATATTGGTGTTCTAGTTGTCATTGTTGTCATTGTTATCATTGTTGTCGTTGTGGCTGTCAGTATCGTTGTGTTGATTGTTATTGTTGATGTTGTTGCTATTATCTTTTTTATCGGTGTTCTAGTTCTCGTTGTTGTCACTGTTGTCGTTGTGGCTGTTAATGTCGTTGTGTTGGTTGTTATTGTTGTTGTTGT
>NC_134801.1:33319519-33322019 GCF_046742065.1 Oratosquilla oratoria | reverse complement strand
CTTCCCCTTCTCTTCTCCCCTCTATCCCCGCTGTCGTTCCCTTCAACCACTCGCCACACTACGGTAATTTAATCATACAACTACAGTAATCCAGTCTCATCCTGATAGTCAACCACTACACTCTCCCTACCCTTCTCTCTCTTTCTCTTTCTTGATCGATCAATTAATCGGTCGATCTGTCTCCATTTCAATCGTATTACTATGGATCTTATACCATGAAAAATATCACCAATGGAGTCAAAGCCTGCCCACAATTGCTAGAAAAATATATATATAAAATGTCATGGGCAAACTATCTGTGCTTAGATTCAGAGTAGAATGTTCTCGATTCCGACCGGTGATCATGTTTGTTTTGGTTGTCGGGCCACTCGGGTTCCAGAATGTTCGATGTCGACTTTACCCGTTGAATATTACTTGCGCTGTCTGAGGGATCCCATCCCATGTACTTTTGAATCTAGTAAGGCTCAGAGGTCCTTCTAAGCTGAATAAAACAGTCTAGTGTTAACTAAATCAAAACAATTTATTTTGGATGCCAGAATCAAGTTTATATAGTTATTATAATGAAAATGGAAAATAAGAACTTGGACTATCTACTGGACAAGATATATCTAGTTATATTTGTTTTCCTGAAACATATCTGAATAAAATCGTCTAGTGTTAACTAAATTAAAACAATTACTTTGGATACCAGAAGAAAGTTTATATTGTTATCATTATGAAAATGAAGAATATGAAGTTGGACTATCCACTGGACAAGATATTTCTAGTTGCATCTGTTTTTCTGAACCATATCTAAATACGGATATATTAATTCTAAGTGTCGTGAATGAGATTCATTATATCTATTAGTGCAGCGTCTGGTAGCAAACTAATACAGCTTGTGTAGGGAGTGAAATTTGAAATGTTATATACAGTCGTTGAAGGGTTAATGAATTAAACGGAAAGGATTGTAAAGTTAAATCCATTCAGAAAATATGAGAAACACGACACTCAGTGCCGTAGGTTTTGTCGTGAAAAATAGTAGAGAGCACGACTCAGATGAATAATGAAGTGGACGACCTAGATCAAGAAATGATGCATTGCAGACACAATAGATGTATTCCGCTGATGATAGAGATATAGTAGAGAACAAAAGTCTTATCCATTAGGTTAATCAATTTCCTGAAATACAGGCATTGAAATTATGGTAAAGTTGAAAAAGAAAAGAATTCAATGATAAGGAAGGGTTGTAAACCAACAAACTAGCAACAGTAATGAAGAAAAAAGTTAAAAAAGGACAGGGTAGATAGACCCCCTTGGTTGATGAGGGTGTGTGGTAGAGGTGGGGTGGGGGGTTCCATGAAGATGAACAGAGCAACTTAAAGGCGACAGCCAAAGTGAAACGAAAAATGACCACCGAGGATGGAAAGTGTTTATCGAGACGCCTGCTGCTCGATTCTCAAGTGGGTCCCACGAATAAATTAAATAATTCACCGTAAGCCAGAATAGAAGGAAAAGTGCTTCTTGGTACAGAAGGGGTTAAGCTTATACTCATGCCAACAAGATGGAGTTGGGATTAACACTTCTAAGCGAAATGGTTGTTTCTTATCTCTCTCTCTGAAAGGGCACGTGAGAGTTGCTCGAAGAAAGAGACACAAGCGAAGACTCTGAACATTTTTTTTTCTGCGATGTAAACAGTTTCTTTTGATCATAATTTATATTGATGCACAAAGAAATACATTTTAACGAAAAATACTGCACACTCGAATAGGCCAAATAGCTTTTTAAAAGAAATACTTATATTGTTACAACCACAGTTGACTTTTGTAGTCGACTGGAAAGACAAAACATGTTCTCTCTCTTTTTTTTTTTTTTTTCTTCAAAACATGACTGACATAGCTCGTTGACTTGAAATTTATTACAATTCTCACCACTATAAATTACATATTACCATTATTGCCATAGAGTACTATTATATTCATAACCATTGTTACCTATTTTTCTCATACCAAATTGTATTTACAACTGTAAAACCTGAAATAGCGCCAGGCCATATTCAACTCTATTCAATTCGTTTATCTCTGTTCACGTAAGTACTTTCATTGTGCAGTACTCAGCCCTCATGCAGTCCAGGTATCATTTTGACCCTCAACACGGCACGGTGAGTTGGGGAGGGGGGGTGAGAGGGAGAGAGTTCCTGCCTGCCTCAGTCGAATGAAACTAATTGGCTTTAGCCAGAACAGAATTTGCTTCTGAATGTTGCTCTAAAAGAAACAGGAAACATAATCTATGCTGTCCTTTTGAAGAATTTAGTCAATATTGCAAGTGTTACAATGAACACTACGAGTGGAATCAGATATGATATTCAACATGACAGTTGTTTCTATTACATTACTCAGTTGAAATCCTGGTCATTGGTAAGCAATTTTGGCAACAAAAATTGTGACTATGGTAATAGCAAAAACCAATGAAACAAGAAATATAAGAAATTGGGAGACTCGGCATTCATACTGAGCAAGCA
>NC_134801.1:33299519-33309519 GCF_046742065.1 Oratosquilla oratoria | reverse complement strand
CTTTCTCCACAGAGCGGTGGATGTATGGAACAAACTGGACGAAATGATAGTGTGTGCAAAAACCATACACGAATTTAAGAACAATTTAGATACTGCGAGATACAAAGACGGGTACCACGAGCATAGCTTCCTTTCTCATGAAATACAACTAGGTAAATACACACATACACACACACGCACGCATACACAACACACACGCACACACACACACACACACACGCACGCATACATACATACACACACACATACACACACACACACACACACACACACACACACACATGAGGTATTGGAGGAAGTCGTTTGACGTCTAAATACGTTCAGCTGCGACCTGACGCCATAGCAGGCGTTGAAGGTCACCAGCGTTTATGTTCCCGCCCTCTGCCACGAGCGTCTGCAAACCACCCGTACCAGGCGCATGCGCAAACCATTCCTGTTAATCTTGCGACAAAACATATTCAGTGAGGGAAGCCATATGTCATGCAAACTGGAAGAGAGATGGAGTTCGTTTTGACCTTTCCCGTAAGCCTTCTCAAGGACACACCGATACCAACACGGACACCATGTCCTTTGCTTTTCAAGTTTCCATTTTTATTGGTACCAGAAAACCGCTAGGAACCATTTTTGTTTTCCCTCCTTGGCCTTCCTAGCGGTTATCGCGTGTTATGGGGGAGGGAACTGCGCATGCGCGGGTGTGGTCCTATAGAGAGACTGGGAAATTCCGATCATTGTGCTCAGCTGTTGAGACCCCCACCCCACCCCACCCCCGCTCCCTCCGCGGCGACATCAAGGTGTCAAGCAGTACGAAGATGTCCGACGGCTTGCTTACGCACCTTGGACTCACGAACTACCACGTCGTCGGCATAAGCTGGGAACGAAGAAGTGACGGAATGAAGACGGAAAGGAAAGCGCCCACCTTCCCGCGACTACCTCCTCTTCCAGTCCCTATTCTTACGTAAGTCTCCTTCTTGCCCCTCGTCCTCCACCCCGTCCCTCCTCCTTCCTCCTCTCTCCCTCCCCTTCCATCCCTTCACCACACCCTCCGGTTTCTCTCGTGCTCCAGCTCTCCCGATCCCTGAGATACCCACCGATGCCGATCACGCCTGCCCCAGCTCGGCCCTAACCCCCCTGGCTCGGAATGCTCTAGGCCATCCTCCCCCTCGCCCCACGCCCTTCGTCCCTGGTCCCTCGCCCCTCTTCCCTGCTCCTTGCTGGCTCTTGCGGCGCACCCGAAAGGTAAGGCTTGCGTGTAGTTTGGCTCCTGAAGAGCGGGCTGCTGGTGACGCCGTAGCACCAGATGGATTTGCTCTGCCATCGCACCTGTCTGCGAGACATGTGCTAGGACGGACTCCACCTGTATGTCTTTAGTCGCTTTGCGCACCTGTGTATTGCTCCTCCAGTGTCGCCGACAACAGGGCCACCCGCCATCAACGTTTTGAGGTTCAAGATGGTTCTCCAAACAACCTGTTTGTGCGCATCCCTGTGTCTCGGTGCTTGTGTTTCAGCGAAGAGCTTTTTTTTTTTTGTGTTCTTTGGGTGATTTTCCCAGGTGCTGGAGACCTGTGGTTTGTCCATAATTCTTTTTTTTTTTTTAATCCTGGACTTTCTGTTGTGTCATTGTTTTTCTATTTTGTTTTTTATTTCTTTATTTCTTTATCTATTTGTTGATTTATTCATTTGTTTATCTATTTGTTGATTTATTCATTTATTCATCTACTTATTTATTTATTTATTCTATTTTTTTTTGGCAGACGCCATGTCCATGATCTTCTTGACTCCACCTGTGATCGTCTATTACGCGTTGACAAGACTGAGGCAAACCTTATATTATTCCATGAGTATTCTTATGATTCTCCTAGTTTCAAGTTCCTGGTGTCACGACTGAGAACACGCCGAGTTATCAATATGAACGAGTGTGTGTGTATGTGTGTGTGTGCGTGTGTGTGTATGTGTGTGTGTGTGTATGTGTGTGTGTGTGTGTGTGTGTGTGTTTACTCGAAAAAACTAATAAGTGAGGTGGAGTGATTCTGCCTTGTATGATTGTTAGGCTTCTCATGTTTTACAAGTTATGATCTGACATAGTCATTCTCTTCAAGAAGATTGTCACGGATGTCTGTTGGTCTTTTTTTTTTTTTTTTTTTTTTTTTTTTACCTAAAATAAAGTTTCATGTCCACAACTTAGGTAATCTGATTCTTTCCCATTGCCTCGGCTGCACTTGTACAGGCTGGTCATATAGCCTCTCTCTCTCTTCTTTCCTCCATTAATAGCAACCCAACATCTCCAATATTTTACCTTGTGTTCAATCTTGTAATTCTGTCATTCACTTGGTGGTCACTCATTGTACTCTTAGTGATATTATTTGTTTCAATTTATGTGGGCTTCACACTATTCTTGATTGCTTTGATCTTGGTCTGAAATATTGAATTAAAAGTATTTCCTCTATTTCTTCAAGAGAATAGTTGTTATTATCATTCATTTTCAACGCTTACCCATTCTGAATGTGCTCTGTTATCTATGTTGTTTGTATACTTTTTTGGGTCAAAGTTTTGGTTAAAGGTCTTTTTTTTTTTTTTTTTGTCTGTTATTTTTTTGTTCATCAGGTTTGCAGGTTCCCCCGTAGGCTCTTTTAGTTCACGGCTTGCTTGACGATCGTCACGTCCAAGATGGATATGGTCTTGTTCTGTTAATTACTTACCGCCTTCATTCTTGGGGAAAAATCTTCTGCTTGTAATGCCTCAGTCTGCGTGCAGTAATGTTTATCTGTCCGATATAGTCCTTATCTTGGATATCTACTCTTACCATACAACAACAATCTATCCAAATTTGATGGTCTCTTTCAATGTCGAATATCTTTAGGACATTAATCTATCTTATGGATTTTTTCTAAATGAAATATTAATGTAGGTGTTGTCCAAATGTATGATATGTGATTGTCATTCTTATTATTTATCCTTTTTGTTTTCTTGTTTTTTATGTGTATTTATGCTTCTCCCGAGAAATACATAATTAACTGTACAACACATATATAGTTTCACATATACTGTATGCTTTTGTAGTTAAAACGTTACACTATTTCTATATTTTATTATGTAATAATGTTCTGGTCATTCTAATGTTTCCCATATAGTTAAACTGGTGTGCAGGAACTTCTAATTAGATTTGATAGTCGCAGTGCTTCACAAGTGTCCGTAGTATGCTAATATTCACTAAAAAGTGGCTTGCCTCCAAATAAACGGCTTCTCTTTTGCAATCTGTGCCTAGATACTTTAGTTTGTGTTAGACAATGATTAGAGATAAAGATTTTACCCAGAGTCCTCGTGCACTGCGTCATCTTAGCGTTTCTTAAAGGAGTAAATAACGGTAAGTTAGTATTGACACATTATCAGAAATACACATTCGTTTGTCCGAGATCCGGTATAAGGCTTTGTCCCAAGGGTGGCTTAACACTACCCCCCAACCCCGCCCTCCCCCCTATGGTACAGAATCGACCCAACAGCTCCTGTACGTCCCTGTCCTTTGAAGTCAAGTCCCTCTTGGCAACAGTCATCACCCTAACGCCAACCACACTCGCTCTCTGGCGATGGAACTTGCCAGCTAGTTTCCATCGATTCTTCCCGTTAACTTATCATAACTTTTATATCAACCCTGTGACTGAATTTGGTGAGGTTCTGCTCCCCTAACAATCACGTCTCTCTTCCGCCCCTGGACGCTCCCAGAAGTCCCTGACTAATACACTCGGATTGTCTTCTTGCCTCCTACAACGCCCCCTCCCCACCCGAGCAACAAGCAGAAGCTTTCGTTCAACCTTGCAGAAGACAATGGGTTCCCCTTAGTTAAATAAACTCGCCTGGAGGCAGCCACAATAAGTACTTAAAGGAACAGTGTTCCCGAACAGAGTATTTGAGATCAGCATTAACCCTTCCAGTTGGCAAAAGGCTTCCCTTGGCTGAAAATAAAGACGCCTGGCGGTAGCCCATAAATACAGAGGAGGGGTGCTGTCTCACACGGGAAAAAGAAAGATCATTCCCTACCATTCTGACCCATGCCTACATTCCCTATCTTCGCTGCCCCTCTGCCAAGACGCGCACTAACCTTTGCCATCCTCCTTGGTTGCAGCCTTCAGCACGGCCTCCCTCTTGGCCCTACGGACGCCCTCGCTGGCCGAAGAGCTGCAAGAGGCGGAGAGCGGCGTGGCCTCACGGTCCTCCTCGCCCGACACACTCACACTTATCAACAACCACTCGAGGCCCATCCTCGTACTCAAGTGCCACTCCTACCTTCGAGGTGAGATGCATAATTATAACCCAGTCAGTCTAGAGTTTGGCCAAGATAAAATTGGCCTTTGCAAGACAGATTTAGTCTTTACCCCCAAAACATAAAGATGGAAGATCATATATTGGAGAAAGTCCTTATTTTCAAAACGGCTACCAAGACACATACTGTCCATAAGGTGACAGTATGGCCGTTTGTAAAACAGAAAGGTTATTCAGTATATTGAAATAATATATTTTATAACAGTGTCTCTGAAATTGTATGCATGTACAAAGGTCTCAATTCCCTATATAAGGGGGTGGGAGTGGCCAAGTCAAACGTACACAAAAAGGCTCACCTACAACACTCCTCCCCTCTCGGAAACTTTAAGTGGAGTCGCTTGCTCCTTGCCCCCACCACATTGTGTGTGTGGGTGGGGGGGGAGGTGACAAAAATTACAATATTATCAGACAAGAAATACATTTAACCAAAAAATAATCATCATCTGAAAAATATTTATTTATCATTGTTCAAGTATTACTTTATAGTTTATACTGTTAGTAAAATACGTTTAAAGAAAAATAGGTATGCTAAAATATGGCCAAATGAAACCTAAAATTTTGCAGGTAGATAAAAACAAATATTGCTTCACAGCATCAATATCATATTGCATATTTTTTGCAGTTTTTTATGTAATATCAATGATAATGCCAGTAATGTGACATTGTTTGTGATTCTTTTTACATATTGTCATCTTAATTGGCAATGTCTTCTACGAACTGGAATATTTTTACCATGGGATTTTGTTACTTGAAGTTCTATTTTTGAACAAAATAGACAAAAACAGTATCTTTAGATCACTGTTCCAGTGCATCTACGTGGTAAGATCAACAAAGAATATTTTTGTGAGTTCTCTTTTTTTTTTCAAGAAGTTACCAGAATTTCTGGACAAATATATTTCCGATGAGCAATAATAAACTTATAACTTATCACTTATCTCTTATCATCTCTAAATCTGCAATTGCTTTAAGAACTCACTTTTTTCTTATCTAGGTAAATTACTTTTTGCATATTTAGGAAAACGTGTGATATATTGTTTTCTTAAAGGGGCAAGTAAATTGAGCTTCGGCCAGAAACGAAATTTGCAACACCAGTCTTGTTCCGATTTTGAAGAGCAAGAATCCTGCGGCAGCAATGAACGAACCGTTCACTCGGTTCTTATGTCTACACTGACCCCCTTTTTTCCAAAGAAGCATTTACAACTCTACCCTAGCTTCCAAACTGAGCTCAGTTTTCAGAAAGATGTTGCGATCAGTATCATTCCCTACTTGCTGGAGAATCACAGACATCACAGCCATTCATTCCCAAAGGCATTCCATCGGCTGATGTCTCCAACTGTCGACCGATTTCAGCTACGTCGATACTTTACAAAACTTCCGAACACCTTATCTCGACTCGCCGCTCTCACTTCTTGGAACGTTCTTGAGTGTTGCCATCAGACCAGTTTACCTATCTCAAAAAAGCCTTTAAACTTCCTACGTTTTACTCGCAATTTTCCATAAAATTCAGCAGGCTCTCGATCGTGGACACGAGTTAGGGTCGTCCAGATTAATCTTTCAGTGCCCTTCGATGATGTCAATGGATGGAATTGGCATTCAATTGGAGTCAGCGTCTTTTCCAGTGTTGTTATTTTGGTGCACTTTCTGAGGGCCTGCATTCATTGTGTGTATCGACGGCTGCTACAGTGGTTGACACAGTTTACCCAAGAGTAGTGCACTTGGGCCCTTCTTGTTTAACGTCTACACTGTGGATCACCAATGATGCGACGTTGAGCTGCGTCGATGATGCTACGCTGAGCGCGGTATTCGATTTACCCCAACCTCGAGATGCTATTAGCAAGTCACTGCATGACAATGTCTGAAGCACTTCAGGTCTGTGTCGTTCCAGGAACATAAATTGGAACGTTCCGAGGTCGAAATGCTTGTGCATCTCACACTCTCATACCTCGTATCCTCATGATGCACTACTTGTCGACGATTCAGATTCGAAATTCTGCAACGAGTTAGACATCTTGGGGATGACGTTCAACTCAAAGTTTACTTTCAAATGGCATATCCAATGTTTACAGGAAGTTCAACGATGAGCCCAGTTCTGCCGCCAGCTGCTTTTGCTGGTTCAGTCTTCCGATTCATAAATGCTGCATTCCCGCGTGGGCTTTTGACACTGCATCTCCCTGCACCTCTCTGACATTTTCGCTCTGTTAGTTTTCTCTGTGGTGGAAATGTATGGTGTGATGTTGGGCATTGTCACAATATCTTCTCTTTTTCTCCTACGTTTCAGGTGTGTTGGGATTGCCGATGAACATTCTGTAGTGCTTGTGTTCTTCAAACTCCACCTGTGCTGTTTAACTTAGTAATCATGATAAACAATTTCTCTGTTTTTTTTTTTCATACAACTAATAACCCATTGTCAGAAAGGTTTCCCTTTCCGTATGTTTGAGAATTTACCTCTCTTGAGTATCATATCTATCTCTGATACAAAATTGTTTAAAGTGACCTGCTCTTCACAAGTACCATGGACGACCTATAATTTACTAATAGGATTCTTTTCTGTGTAGATTAGTAGCCCGGCTGGTGTGATTCCGTTTCCTTGTCTCTTCTGGAAGTCTAAGGGGGTTCTTTTGCAATTCTAAAACAATCTTGTGTGACTCTTTTCTAGTTCTGAAGGAGTCCTGGGTAGTTGTTTTTTTAATTATATATACACACCAATCCAAAAATATATACACACACATAAAACGCACGAAAATGTGTGGTTGACAATTGTAAAAATTAACCCAAACTATAAATAGTAAGTTGAAACACAGAGAAGGAATATATAAGCTAAAAGTTGACAGGATAGTTTATGAGGGAGTCGAAAAAGTTCAAATAATGATTGTAATACAAGGTATTCAGCAAGGAAGAGAATTTTGAAGGAAAAACGTATCAAACAGTATAAAGATGAAAAAGCACGGAGTGAATAAAATTCTGGAAATCCTAGAAAAGGCTCCGAGATCAGATGGGATCTCAAATTGTATATTATGAATGTAGAAAACAATTAGTAAACAAAATACAGACACTGTTTGTCTGTTCACTGGAAGGAGAAAGGGCACTACAGGATTGAAAAATGGCAAATGTGGTACTAATATACAAAAGAGGAAGTGGAGAGAATCATTTGAGTTATAAACCAGTACAAGTACAGCAACAAGCCCAATAGCCAAAATGCTTGGAAAAAATGATGAAAGATAGGTGAATGAAATTCTTGGAGGTCTCCTGAAAGACAACCAATTCGACATCAGAAGGTTAAGGTCTTGTGTAACAAACCTATCAACTTTTTATTCAAGAACGGTTGACATGAAGGAGAGGGTTGGAAAAGGCTTTCGATAAGGTGCTACACTAAAGATTATTGTGGAAGTTGGAACATATTTAAGGACTTAGATGAACCATGCCGGAATAGATCAAGGAATTTCCGAAGGGCAAGTGCATCATGAGAACAGTGCTGAAAGATGAAATGTTGGGTTGGAAAGATGAAACAGGTGGAGTACCACAGGGCTTAGTACTGACACCAGGAATGTTCTTGATATGCATTGACGATATGATAAATGTTAAAGTTAACCACATTAACTTATTTTGATGATGCTGAGATTATGAAAAGAGTGATAAGTAGTGAAGATTGTAAGTTGTTAATGGGAATCTAGATAAGATTTACGAATGAAGTCAGAAATAGAAGTTAAGTACAAGGAAAAAAAAAATCTGAAAATGGCAAAGGCAAGTAGAGACCATCAACAAAAGATGAAACAGTCACAAAAACAAAGGAGAAAATTATCTGGGAGTCTTAATTACGGATAATCTATCGTTAGAGACCATATAAACACAATAACGAGTGAGACATGAATTACCAATAAACATAAGTGTAGCATTTTATTCTATGGATAAGAAAAATGGAAATCAGATCCACCCACCCAGACAGGAATATGAGGTGGTGGTGTGGTTGTCATAGAAAGAGAAATGTAGAAGAGAAAGAGAGAGAAAGAGAGAGAGAGAGAGAGAGAGAGAACTCTATGGACAGCAATTAGAGTGATACCTAGCCTAGCTGAGAAGACGCATGAAGAAAGATTAGAAAGAAAATAAAATTAAATAAGATTTCCCACAATAGAAGGAAATAGAGGTGATATGATAATATATTTAGACAGGAGACAAGAATGGAAACAATAAAAAAAGAAAATCTACTAGTACAGAATGAAAGATCAACGAGAGGACAGCAAAAATTTAAGATAGATTTGTATTGTTTTGTATTGTATTTTGATTTATTTTACTGTAATCGTATTGTATTGTATTGTATTGTATTGTATTGTATTGCATTGTATTGTATTCTGTCATGGATAGCTAGTTCTTCTATTCTTGGGGTCGATATCGCACCGAGGAAGTGGAGTCATAGATGAGGTAAAAGAAAATATCTAAGTAGTGGAGCAGAACGAAGGTATAGTATTAGATAAAATCGATCATTGTTACTTTTTGAGTGAAGACTATTCTACAATTATAAAAGAATGCTAAGTGACTTAGTCTATTGGGATGTCACTAAAGTTCCTAGTCAATATGCTATACGTGAAGAAGATAGGCTGCTTGACTGATGTAACTAAGCACAGTTTTCCACACAGAAGCATAATTTTCTGAACAAACTTAAATAAACAGTTCGAACATCAATAATCTTTAGGTTAAATTTGTCAAATGGATAAATAGACACAGGACCCCGTGATCACAGTCCAACCCTGTATTTTACAGGTACACAAAATATGCACACTCACATACAAATGCAAACATATACAAACGCTTATACATACAGGCACACATTAAATACACACACATGCAGATATATACAAACAAACACATATCTGCAAAACGTACATAAACATATATGCACACATAAACATATATGGGCAAGCACACGGGAGGCAAAAAAGTGAGTCATTATAGCAATAAAGAAATAAATAGAAAAAACATAAAGATGAAGGAAGTGATCATGATTGAAGGAATGGCCGAAGTAGTGAAGAAAGAGGCTTCGAAGTGGCATCCATCCTAAAAAAAAAAAAAAAAAAAAAAAAAAAATAATAATAATAATAATAATAATAATAATAGTAATAATAATAATAATAATAATAATAATAATGACATGAGGCAGAACATAAATAATTGATTATCATAAATACAGCTGAACAATTGAAAAATATTGCAAAGAGCAAAAGTATAATCTCTAGTGGGAGACTTTAATTATAAAGAGGTGATAAGGTAGTAGGTAACAGGTGGACGTGAGGAACCATGGGACAATACACTCTTAAACATATCAATGAACAAAATGGGTGAAAGATTTAATAAGATATAGAGGTGAAGATACACCAGCAAGACTAGACTTGATTCTAACAAAAGAACTTGAGATGATTTGAACATTGAATTACTAGTACCCAACGGGTAAAATTGATCATGGAGGAAATTCAGTGATATAAAAAAGAAGAAATGGGAAATCTTCCCGACATTTCATAACGCAGAGGAAGAAAAATACGTGACAAGGATTTTTGGGAGAAAATCACACATAAAATAAAAGACTGGTTGAACAAGAAATAGACGATAGGAAAATTAATAAATACGTAGATAAGTAGATATATAAGAGAATAAAAATAACAAATAAATGTATAAACACATAAAGACATGGAGTGGG
>NC_134801.1:33289519-33292019 GCF_046742065.1 Oratosquilla oratoria | reverse complement strand
AGGAAACGAAAGATTTTTTTACATAAGAAATGCTAGACAGTTATAAGAGAAGTCAGTGTAGTTTAGCTGTGAGTTGGGACAAGGCAACCGTGGCAAAGAGGACTCGGAGTGGCTTTACGTGAAGACAAGACCTAAGTCGGACACTTGTCTATCTTCTGGTTCTCAACCGGGGGTACATTTTTACCCTGGGGGGGTCCATGACACATTATTGTGGGTCCACACAACAAAATTAACAAATTGGGGGTCTACGGAAATGTTCTATTGGTCGGAGCGGTAGTTACAACTTTGAATCTTAATTTCTACAGCGATCTACGCCATATTAAAATTCTTTGAATACAAATATTCCTTTAGCTTCGGTTATTTTGATGGCAAGGATCATCTTTAATGATACTCTAATAGAAATTTGTTGTTTTTCTTCGCTTATTTTACAATGTATATCGAAAAATACATGCATCGACTCTCATATCTGTTCCTTCTGGTGGCTTCATTCGTTTGCCGGGGTTCATATCCCCAACACTACAATTTGACTCAAAATATTTGATGATGCAAGTCACCAAACAATCAACCTATTGCAGAGTTCAAAATTATTCCTTTCGATAGTACGGAGTCCAAAACTCAGAATTAAATATTTAGATAACATAGGACCACCTGAGCGAATTACTTCATAGGGAGAGCTTTAGACTCTTAACACGACATCCTGCTCCTAACCCAATAAATTTGTCTGTCGCTATTTAGATCTAAATCTTTAAGTAGTATCATCGTATAGAATATGTATATATACAATATATATATATATATATGTATTTATATATATATATGTATATATACATATATATGTATATACATATACATATGTATATATACATATACATATATATATATATATATATATATGTATGTATGTATTATATATATGTATTATATATATATATATATGAGGGAGTAATTGGTGAGGAACAGTGTGGATTTAGGACGGGTAGAGGTTGTGTAGATCAGATCTTTGTGGTAAGACAGGTATGTGAGAAAGCTATAGGAAAGGGGAAGGATGTTTTTTGGGCTTTCATGGATCTGGAAAAGGCTTATGATAGGGTAGACAGAAAGGCACTGTGGGAGGTTATGCAGATTTATGGGATAGGAGGAAAGCTTTTGGGAGCTGTCAAGAGTTTTTATGAGAGTAGTAGAGCATGTGTTAGGATTAGAAATGGAGAGAGTGAGTGGTTTGAAGTAAAGGTGGGACTTCGTCAAGGATGCGTTATGTCGCCCTGGCTGTTCAACTTATACATGGATGGGGTGGTGCGAGAGGTGAATGCTAGGGTAGTGAGTCAGGGATTGGAGATGGTTAAAGAAAATGGAGAAAAGTGGGAGGTGAGCCAGCTGTTGTTTGCGGACGACACTGCGCTTGTGGCAGGGTCAGAGGAGGGATTGAGGAAGCTGGTGGCAGAGTTTGGGAGAGTATGTGATAGAAGAAAGCTAAATAATAAATGTGGGTAAAAGTAAGGTGATGAGATGTACAAGGGGTGAAAGTGGCAGTAGACTGGAAGTGAACATTAAGGGAGAGCGACTGGAGGAAGTGGATAGTTTTAGATACTTGGGTGCAAGTGTAGCAGGAAAAGGTGGAGTGAAGGTGGAGGTAGAATGTAGATTGAGAGAAGCGAGTAAATGCCTTGGTGGTTTAAAGAGTGTAATGAGGAATAGACATTTGGGAATGGATGCGAAGAGGAGACTGTATGAAGGAGTGATTGTGCCAACAGCACTGTATGGGGCAGAAACGTGGAACATAAGAGAAGAAGAGAGAAGGAGTTTGAATGTGTTTGAGATGAGGTGTCTGAGAAGTATGGTGGGGGTTACTAGGCTAGATAGAGTGAGAAATGAGGAGGTGAGGAGGAGAACAGGGGTGACAAAGGATTTGGGAGATAGGGTTGATGAAAGAATATTAGGATGGTTTGGACACATGGAAAGAATGAGTGAAGAAAGACTAGTAAAAGAGGTATGGAAGGCAGATGTGGAGGGAGTGAACATGAGGGGACGTCCTAGGATGAGGTGGATGGATGGGGTGAAGGGGGCTTTGGGGAAGAGGGGAATGTCTGTTGAGGAAGGAAGGGAGAGGACGGAAGACAGAGGTGAGTGGAGAATGGTTGTATATGGATGATGTTGTGACTGCATGAGGAGGAATGGGCGGGGAAGTGGGGGGTGGGGTAGTATGTGTGAGTAAATTTTGACGCAGCCCGAAGGGATTTCTCCCCGTCCTCGCCTTATATGCAAAGGGGGACGGAGAGGGGGGGTCGCCGATTAAATGAAGCGGCCTCGCTGTGGATGTACTGTGTCTTGCGACACTGCTTCTGACCCAGGGCGGTGGGCAGGGTGCAGGGATGACCCGTCATCCAGGAGGTGCTCAGATGAGAGGAAGGGTGGGAGGGGTGTGGAGTGTATTTAGGGATGAAATGGGTGGGAGTGTTTTTTATGCCTTTCCCTTTTTGGCTACCTCCCTTGGAAGGGGGAA
>NC_134801.1:33282019-33284519 GCF_046742065.1 Oratosquilla oratoria | reverse complement strand
GTGGTCTCAGACCTACCCAGAGATCTGCTAATAATGAGCTCTGAGCTCACTGCGGTAGGGTGGTGTCTGGCTGTCTCGCAAAGAGGCTGCAGCAGATCCGAGGTGAATACACACACACATGTACACAAAGTTACTTTACGTATTAGTTGCATTTGAACAACCTACGTATCGCAGAACACATCTTTATTTCATCAATATACTATCAACATTACACATTGAATGTTAATAATATACTTTTCTTAAACCTTGATAGCTTATGATTACGTGAATATCACATATACTTCAAACAAAACACACTGAATGCTGAAATATCCTTTTCTTATCCTTAACAATGCATGAATATGTAGATATCATATATACTTCACACATTATACATTGACTGTTGAAAAGTTTTTCCATATCCTTACCAATGTATGATTCCCTAAATATCACAGAATACATTTTTTGGCCAATATACTTCTAATATTACACAGTAAATACTGACGATTTATTATTCTTAGCCTGAATAATGTATGGCTTACCATGGAACACAATCTTGTTTTATCGATATACTTCCAATATTACACATTGAATGTTGACAATTTCCTTTTCTTAACCTTAGCAGTATATGGCGGCACTTGTAGAATAGGTGCATACAAATTAACGAAGTGTTTTATTTGCACGCTTATCATAGTCTACAAGTACCCTCAGCTGTACTTATCATTCATGAAATTATTCTTATTTCATTACCAATCATCGAATATAAGCTCAATAATGTCTTCCATCGTCAAGCATTGAAAGGAAGCGAAGGTGTAAGCTACGGCCGCGGTATGCCTGCTCGCGTGACGTCACCATTCGGAACGAAATGGAGTCTGGGTTCACCGAGACCCCAGTTTTGTCCCCAATGTTTTTCACCTTGGCTGAACAAAATTATCTTGTGCTCATGACCACCTTCAGTAGTGGCGCCACCTTAGCAGAACTGTTCAAACAATTCGGTCCTATTCCAAAGAACGAACTCAATTTGAAGGGAATAGGTTGAATGCAGTGACTCGACCGAGGGTGCTGATTGACACCAAAATTTCTCAAGGGGATTCACAGAATGCCAACATTCATAGAGCTGTGCTTACCTGATGCAGGACGGTTCTATCTATCACGAATCGCGGATTTTGACAAAAGGACTTTTATATATATATATATATATATATATATATATATATATATATATATATATATATATATATTTTTTTTTTTTTTTTTTTTTTTTTTTTTTTTTTTTTTTTGCCCTTCCGTTCCGGAAACTAAGTTTCTTTTTTACAAAGGATTACAAAGGCGGAGCATGCCGACAGGAGACCTTTTGATCCATATCTAGGTCGGATGCGAAAAAAAAAATCATATTAATAATAAAATAAAAAATAAAAAATATGATAATGTAAATAACAAATAAAATACATAAATAAATGCATAGGTATAGTTAAATAATAAACAAACAGGTAAATAGTAAATAATAATAAATTGACATATAACTAATAATAAATGAAAATCAGACAGACAAATGATAACAAAACAAAAACAAATAATATAAGATAAATTATAATCATTACAGCATCTTACTTAGGTATTTATCTAAATTATTCTTAAAGCTTTGAACTGAACTACATTGCACTACCTGTGCAGGAAGTTTATTCCATTCATTAACTACACGGTTGGCAAAGTTGTTTCTACCTACTTCCAAATTGAATCTATTTCCGGACAGTTTGAGACCATTGTTTCTTGTCTGATTCTCATTCAATGTAAACATTTTGTCACTTTTGATGTTGTCAATTCCCTTTAGAATTTTAAAGACCTGTATCAAGTCACCTCTGAGTCTACGCTTTTTTAGGGAAAACAGATTCAGGCAGGCAATTTAACGCATCTCCTTGGCACCCTCTCTCCCCCCTCACCACCACCACCAATACACTCAGTAGCGAAGAGAGTCCTGGCCTGTTTCTATAGACGGCCTACTTATAGTGTGGCCCTTTGCCTTTCATGCTGACAACTACCGGGCTACTTTACTCATTTCTTCAGCACTCCGCATCCTCGCCGGTAGCAAACTATTTCTCTCTCTCTCTCTCTCTCTCTCTCTCTTTTTGTAATTATATTATCAACACTTTCACTACGGCTATGTCCTTATATGTACTTCAAAAATAGTCTGCTGTTTGCCAGAACAAAGTCTGTATAGGGCAGTGCCTTGTCGAAGAGGTTAGCTGAGAATCTGGTTAGCCGCATGTTGGCAGTATTCCAGGCAGAATCTCCAGTCAGAAGTCAGGCTGTTCGTATCCAGAAACACTTCCAGCAGTCAAACTAGGTTTACACTTAAACACTAAGAATACTATCAACGTTATCTATAAAAATATATTAAGAATATATCTAGAATCAAAACTCCTCCGCAAGTACCTCAAGCGAAGATAAAAGTACTCTTGATGAACAAGATAACGGCACATAACCAACTCGACTGTTGAGGTGCTAATTCAGGAAAAGTTAT
>NC_134801.1:33269519-33279519 GCF_046742065.1 Oratosquilla oratoria | reverse complement strand
GAACCCTGAGGAACTCCACTTGCAACACTTTTCCATCCAGAAGTTTTTCCATTTAAAACAACTCTCTGTTTACGACCATTCAACCAATTACTAGTCCAACCTAATAGGCTACCACTTATTCCATGTAAAGCTAATTTAGTAATTAGCCTTTCGTGTGGGACGGTATCAAAAGCTTTTGCAAAGTCTAGATATATTAAATCTATATTGTTTCTTTTGTCATAACTCGAGATAACTGTGTTGTAGAATTCGAGTAAGTTAGTCACGCAAGAACGTTTCCGTCTGAAACCATGCTGGCTATCATTTATCAAACGGTTACTTTCTAAATGACGTTCGATAGCATCTCTGATCATAGTTTTTATCCTTTTTCATACGACTGAAGTCAAACTTATAGGCCTAAAGTTATTTTGTTTTTTCTGTCACCTTTTTTTGAATATGGGAGTAACGTTAGCTAGCTTCCATTTTCTTGGGACATCTCCGGATATGATGGATTTCTTAAAAATAATTTCTATTGGAACAACAATCTCATTTTTAATTTCCTTTAAGATTCTTGGATGCCAACCGTCAGGCCCTGGTGTTTTATTAACTTTGAGTTTGTCTATACACCTTTTAATTTTTTCTTTTGGTATATTTACCGTAGTGAGTAAGTTTACCCCAGACTTTTCACAGGTTTCAGTTTGGAATTCACTTTGAGGTGTTTCGTTTACGAATACTGAGCTAAAATAATTGTTTAAGATATTACACATTCCTTCATTTGAATATTCAAGTTGACCGTCAGCAGATAATAGTGGACCAATGTGATTCCTAACAACCTTTTTATCTCTAATATAACTATAGAATTCTTTGGGATTCTCTTTGGATTTATCAGCGATGTTCATTTCGTATTGTTGTTTTCTTTTTCTTATTGTCTTTTTTAAATCTCTCTGTATTGATACATAACTTTCATAGTCATTAGATGTACCCGAGCACTTATATTTCTTATAAGCCTGTCTCTTTTTAGCAATACTTTTTTCAGTTTCTTTGTCGAGCCACTTTGGGCGAGCCTGATTTGGGGGACGTCTGTCCTTAAAAGGAATGTAAGTTTGAATCATCTTAGTGAGCGTATTTTGAAATATTTCCCACATCTGATCTACAGGTCTTTCGCTTAATTTTGCCTCCCAATCTGTAAACTGAAGCTCCTGACGTAGTCCTATGAACTGAGCTTTACTGAAATCGGGTATTTTAGAAACACAAGTATCTATTCTAAAATTCTTTAGGAGTTTGAATCTAACTAAGTTGTGATCGCTATTTGCAACAGATTGACCGACTTCTACATCAGTTACCATGCTTTCGCGGCTAGTGATCAAAAGATCGAGTAAGTTTCCATATCTTGTGGGCTCTTTTACATGCTGAATTAAGTAATTGTCACCAAGAAAATCAATCAAGCGACTACCTATATGGCCATGTTCAAGGGTCATCCAATCAATGTCAGTAAAATTGAAATCACCCATTATCAATAAATCCCGGTTGCAGAAACTAGACAGTTCTTGAAATAACAGTTTGTCGTCTGCTAATGATAATGTCTTTGGCCTATATATTACACCTATATTCATTTTTTTGTCCATTTGTTTGGGTTAACTCAACCCACAAACTATCATATGCATCCTGTTTCACTTTCTCTAAAACACAAGCATGAACATTGTTTTTAACGTACAATAGAACACCCCCACCTTTCTTGTGGTTTCTATCCTGATGAAAGTGTTTAAATCCTGCAATATTAAATTCAGCTTCGAACTATGTACCATTTAACCATGTCTCAGTTATTCCTATCATATCGAGATTTTCGCTTTTGACATACGCCTGTATTTCTTGAAATTTGTTCCTTATACTACGAGCATTAAAGTACATGGTTTTAGTAAACTCGTGATTATTTCTTTTTGACACATTTTGAGTTTCAATATCATGTCTTGTATTATCATTTTGTTTTTTATTTATACCTTGCTCTATATTATTATTTGGTCCTTCATTGACATTCAATGCCTCATTAACATTTCTCCTATAAAAATTAACATTTCCCCCAACACGGACATCTGGTCGATCACGGTCATCCGATCTCTTTTGTACATTTTGTCCCCCTACGTCACCGTGATTCACGCCGGCCTCCCGTCGTTCAGTGACATTATGTCCGGCATCCCTTTCTAAAATTATATTTTGTCCTCCAGTGACATTATATCCTACCGTGATATTTTTTCCTCCACTATAATTACATCCCATCGTGATCTTTTGTCTTCCACTGTCATTACATCCTATCTTGATATTTTGGCCTTCATTGACATTTTGTCCGGTATCCCTTCCTAAAATTATATTTTGTCCTTCACTGACATTATATCCTACCGTGATATTTTCTCCTCCATTATCATTACATCCTATCGTGATATTTTGTTCTCCACTATCATTACTTCCCATCGTGATCTTTTGTCCTCCACTGTCATTATATCCCATTGCGACATTTTGTCCTATGACATTGCATCCTAATGTGACATTTCGTCCTCTAGCGACATTACATCCTATCATGATATTTTGACCTTCATTGACATTCTGTCCGGTATCCCTTCCTAGAATTATATTTTGTCCTTCACTGACATTATATCCTACCGTGATATTTTCTCCTCCATTATCATTGCATCCTATCGTGATATTTTGTTCTCCACTATCATTACTTCCCATCGTGATCTTTTGTCTTCCACTGTCATTATATCCCATTGCGACATTTTGTCCTATGACATTACATCCAAATGTGACATTTCGTCCTCTAGCGACATTATATCCTAAAAGTATATATTTGTCCTATACTGGCACATTGTTCTACATTAATGCTATACTCTACACTGTTTTCCCAATTACATTCTATTTCCCCTTCCCTTTGGGCTTCTACCCTAAAAAAGGAGCTAGTTCATTACAATCTCCCACAATGAGGTTTGTAAGAACATCTTTGCCTCTGCGGGCAAGGTGGATCCCATCAGAAGCGTAAAGGTCATGGCGCCTAGAAAAGAGATACCAAGGATCAAGAAAGTGGTATCCCAATTGTGTGCACAACTGCGATATCCTATCATTGATCCCTATGGCTCTACTGTTCCAACACGAGCCTGCGTAGATCCTCGGGAGGATCCCACAGACTACGTGACGGCTCCCACGTTCCTTCATCTCCTGAAGGAGGACCTTGTAATTCCGAACAAGCTCCTCTGATCTCACCCTACCTACATCGTTACTTCCCGTATGAACAATCGTAACCGTGTTCTTCCGTCCTTGCTCCCTGATGGACCGGGTACAATCGACGATCCCACGGCCCGGTTGACATACAAGCTTGCAACGTCGCTTAGTCTTCCGCTGCAGGATGTCGTCATAGCCTCGCACCATGGAGTCCCCCACCACCAAGAACTCCTGGTTTTCAGCCACTTCATCCTCCAGTAGAGCAAAACGATTGGCTATGGCCAGCGGTTGCTCCACAGGGCACACGTCTACCGAACGCGGGCTCGACAAACGGGACCCCACGGAGCGCCACTCGCTCATGGCAGTGACAGCAGGGGAAGAAGTGGAACCCTCTTTGGATTGTGGGGAGGGTTCACTCTTCTCACAGAGCGCACTCCTGAGAAGACGAATTTCCTCCTCACACATCCTTAGACGGACCTCTAGGTTCACGCAACCTTCACAAGCCATTTCGCTCCCCCTTTAGCAATAAAAACGGCATATGTATATATATTTGTATGTATATATATATATATATATATATATATATATGCATATATATATATATGCATATATATATGTATATATGTATATATATATATATATATACATAGATATAGGCATAGATATACACAAATACATATGTTTCTTCCCTTGCAGACCACACCCTCTTGTGTTTCTGAAATTCATGTTGGGTCCACGTGCTGCAAGATGACATTTGAACCTTCACATGGTCGGTCTCCTTATCTATCCTGAGTGGAGCATTTGGAGTATTTGACAAGGAGAGATGAGTGAATGCATAAGGATGGTAGTATTCCGCTTTGGGACCTACAATCATCCAAAGATTCGAAGGTTTCTCTCATCGTTTATTTCTCCTTTCGGTTTGAACACTAACTTTCTCCCCCGTTCACCCCACAGCCTAATCACGTGCCCTGCCACGACTACTTCTACCACCTCAAACACGTCTCCTTTTGTGGCTTCCACCCGAAAGATCAGCGGTACTTCGGTTTCATCACGAAGCACCCAGCGGTCCAACGCTTCGCGTGCCACGTCTTCATGAGTCATGAAAGCACGCGACATGTCGCCGAGGCAGTTGGGTATGTATCACCAAACAAATACATACATTTCTGTATGTATACACATACACACACACACACACACACACACACACACACACACACACACACACACAGATATATATATATATATATATATATATGTATATATATATATATATATATATATATATATATATACACACATACATATTAATATATATATATATATATATATATATATTATATATATATATGTATATATATATATATAATATATTGACGCATATGTACATATACCGTATATATGTATATATATATATATATATATATATATATATATATATATATATATATATATATACATTTATGCTTGTAACCACGAGGAAAATAAAGATCTTTAATTTCCTCGTGGTTACAAGCAAAAATCTTTATTCACGTGTTTCAGGTGATTACTGTTGCATATATATACGTATATATATATATATATATATATATATATATATATATATATATATATAGACATATGTGTATACATATATACAGTATATGTATATATATATATGTATATGTATATGTATACGTATATGTATACATATATGTATACCTATATGTATATGTATAAGTATATGTATATGTTTATGTATATGTATATGTATATGTATATGTTTATGTATATGTATATGCATATGTATATGTACACGTATATGTATTATATGTACATGTATATGTTTATGCATATGTCTATGTATCGGTCAATCATCATAATTGTCCCAGGTCTCTCTTAGGGGAAACCCACGACTCCCAAGTAACCGGCAACAACCACTGGATTGGCCCATAGGTCACTCAAGGAAGATACATCGTCTTGTTGTCTGGGTATGGTTAGGATGGGGTAATGCAGTATGAGATGTTCTGTGTTCTGTGTGTGATGACTGCATCTGACCAGTCTATTTCTGTGGCCAATAATATTCTGTGCTAACACTGTCTTGATGTTGGATGGTGAACCGCATGCAGCCGTATAAGTGTGGTTACCGCTTCCCTTGGGAGAGATTTTTCTTTGCAATTAATGTCTGGAGTGGTTTGACGGAAAAGGATGTTTAGTAGTCGGTCTTGGAATGCTTGTTTTGTGATCTGACTGTGAATGTCTTTTTGTATGGGTATATTGCACGGTGCTAGTAGAAGGCTGTGTAAATGTTACAGTAGTGTGATGCTGGTATATTTTTGGTGCGTTCAGTTGGTTATGTTTGTGTAATGTAATGAGATGGGTGAGTTGGATTGAAAGATTTTCCATAGACTTTGTACCTATCATTTTCATGTGATGTTCTGTGGAAAGGATTTTTGTTTCTGTGTGGTGTTCTGATGAGGAGGTTTGGTATACCTGACAATGCATAGATTGTAAGGTCTTGATGTTTGCTTTACTTATCATCAGGAACTTTGCTACGGAGTGTAGTTTAGTGTTGTTCTCAAGAACTTATAGACTGTGATTAGAGTTTCCTTCTACTGTCCAAAGGCAGTGCTCAGGAACGATTTTAATATTTTTATTTCCATGATGGCTTTCAGTGTCAGATCTTTAATGTATGAGCTGATGTAATTGCGAGTATCAAAAGTGTGGCCCAGGAATTTTGGGCTCTTTTCCAATGGAATGTTTTGGCCATTCTGTTTTACTGCTGAATGTTGCTTTGCTTCATGGTTGTGTGAGGTGAATCATGTTGATATGATTTCTGAGGGAAGGACTCTATTCTATCATCTTTAAGCCATTGTTCTAGTTTGTCTAAGTAGGCTTGGTGTTCTTATCAGCTTATATTATAATTGATACGTTAGGTTATTTTCACCGGGTCATTTTCGTAGGTGAATGTTTTGGTATTATGTTCTGGATCTGGTGTTGTGAGATTACTTGTAAAGAAATTGGACGAAATAGGAAAGAGTATTGCCACTTGGGAAATTCCCTGAAATTTGGTTGTTTTGGAATACTCTGCACTGTCCACCAGCTTTAAAGCTTGTTGGCTACTTCTTATTATCATTGTCGATGTATGTCTCTATTATTTTATAGTATGTATCTAGGAACTTATACTGGATGTTCGCTGGCTGAGTGGGTTAAAGCGTCGCTACTTGCGGCGGAGGTCGAGTGACAGCTTTACGAATCTTGCCGCTATTGAGTTGGACCAAGGTTCATTAAATTCCACGCTGCATTGTCATCTGTAAGGGGTACCATCCTAGTCTCTTGATAAGGGAAGTTCGTGACGTTAAACCGAATCATCGAATTATCTAGGAACTTTATTTGATGCCTTATTAATGTCTTTTGCTATCGTGATTATTCTGGTACTTTCCTGTTAGATCCCTCTAGCGCTTGTTGGGTTATGTTTGTGAGAAGTGTGTTAGTGCAGTGGCCCACATAGAATCTATGTTGGATTAGGGAGGTGGACAGTTTAGTTGTTTCTTTGTGCTAATAGTCCATTTGGATATGGTGAATAGTAATGAGATTGGTCCATAAGATGATGTGTTTTCTCTGTTTTATTTCGTTATATGGGCTTTTTTCCAGCTTGCTAGAATTTTGCTGAACATCCATGATTGGTTGAAAGCATCAGTCAAAGCCTCTGTTGCATTTAGGCAGAGGTATCATCAATGGATGCTCGAAATCTTATCTGGGGCTTGTGCGTGGGAGTTATTTGTTTATTTTTCATTGTCCCTTCCACGTCTTTGATGGAAAAAGTAGAGGTGGCATCTGTCTCTAGTTTGATTTCATGTATCTCTTTAGTTGTTCTCCTATTTTCTGGAGTTGTGAGTTCGAATATGTTTTTGACCATTGTTAATGATATCGCATTATTGTTTTGATGGCGCATTCTTTCCTAGGGTTGCTCCAACTGCTTCATGGGAGGGAAGTGGGTTTGTTTTCGAGTTTTATTATTATTTTTGTATCTATCCACATTTGTTCATTATTTGTTTCCCTATTCACTATCTTTGTCGCGTTATCATTTTTTTTTTTTTTTATGTGGGGGTTATGAACTCTATTTTTCTATGTTTATCTAAGTTTTTTTTAATACGAGTTCCATGGTAACATTCACTGGGAAGAGATCTGCTGGGAAGTCATGTATGGTTTACTATGTTATTTGTGTTTGGAAGGAGAATGAGTACACTGTTATGTCACCGCTTTGGCCTGCGGCGCTAGGAGCTCGCTTCGGTCGCAGTTTAGCTGGTAAACTAAGATACTCTTCCCTTGAGCCAGAATATTTGTAATCAGGATTGTCCTTTAATAGCTCACCAAACTTTCGAACTATACGTTGGAAATCATTTATCATAGCTATTCTAGGTTTTAACCTTTTTATGTTTTTGTACAATTTTGGAAATAATTCCATATGTTCATCTTTAAGGCCACGGGACAATATCTTATACGCCCATTCTTCAAAATGTCGGGAAACATAGTACCTCGATCAATTCTGTTGGCTCGGCCGGGGGCTTGGCTGCGCAAACAGCGGCCTACGGCCGCAGCTTTCCGCGCTCAAATCCCTCGTTTTCCCCTTCGGCCTCGGCCTCGGGGCGAAACCCCAACACAGGATCCCCAGCACGAAGAAGAACGCGAAGAAGAACGCGAGGAAGAAATACGTGAAGAACACGAAGAAGAACGCCAAGAAGAACACGAAGTAGAATCAGAAGAAGAATGCGAAGAAGAACGCGAAGAAGAACGCCAAGAAGAAGAACACGAGGAAGAAGAACGCGAAGAAGAACGCGAAGAAGAACGCAAAGAAGAATGCGAAGAAGAACGCGAAGAAGAACGCGAAGAAAAACGCGAAGAAGAACGCGAGGAAGAAGAAGAAGAAGAAGAAGAAGAAGAAGAAGAAGAAGAAGAAGAACGCGAAGACAATATCTTATACGCCCATTCTTCAAAATGTCGGGAAACATAGTACCTCGATCAATTCTGTTGGCTCGGCCAAAAACTGACAAAAGTTCCAGCACGAAGAAGAACGCGAAGAAGAACGCGAAGAAGAACGCGAGGAAGAAGAACGCGAAGAAGAACACGAAGAAGAACGCGAAGAAGAACACGAAGTAGAATGAGAAGAAGAATGCGAAGAAGAACGCGAAGAAGAACGCGAGGAAGAAGAACGCGAAGAAGAACGCGAAGAAGAACGCGAAGAAGAAGAACGCGAAGAAGAACGCAAAGAAGAATGCGAAGAAGAACGCGAAGAAGAACGCGAAGAAAAACGCGAAGAAGAACGCGAGGAAGAAGAAGAAGAAGAAGAAGAAGAAGAAGAAGAAGAAGAAGAAGAAGAAGAAGAAGAAGAAGAAGAAGAAGAAGAAGAAGAAGAAGAAGAACGCGAAGACAATATCTTATACGCCCATTCTTCAAAATGTCGGGAAACATAGTACCTCGATCAATTCTGTTGGCTCGGCCAAAAACTGACAAAAGTTCCAGCACGAAGAAGAACGCGAAGAAGAACGCGAAGAAGAACGCGAGGAAGAAGAACGCGAAGAAGAACACGAAGAAGAACGCGAAGAAGAACACGAAGTAGAATGAGAAGAAGAATGCGAAGAAGAACGCGAAGAAGAACGCGAAGAAGAACGCGAGGAAGAAGAACGAGAAGAAGAACGCGAAGAAGAACGCGAAGAAGAAGAACGCGAAGAAGAACGCAAAGAAGAATGCGAAGAAAAACGCGAAGAAGAACGCGAGGAAGAAGAAGAAGAAGAAGAAGAAGAAGAAGAAGAACGCGAAGACAATATCTTATACGCCCATTCTTCAAAATGTCGGGAAACATAGTACCTCGATCAATTCTGTTGGCTCGACCAAAAACTGACAAAAGTTCCAAATTGAGTGAAGTTTATCTTTAATTATATATAAATTCACATGTTCGTGATGTGGCACTACGCTTGCAAATTTTACGATGTATACAAATGTCTATTGTATGTTTTGACAATACTTTTTTCATGGCTTTCTTGGTAACCAAGTTTATGTAATGCTATATTTATATATTTTAAGATGAATGTGGACGTGTTGCTTGTTTACTTTATATTGTCCCATCATGAGTATGAGACAGACCATCATTAGTCACCATATAAACTCGTGCTTTCGTCCCTTTCCCTTTTCTAAATCCCTTTCCTTCATTTCAACTCCTTGCGATTTCAGCTCATTCCTTCTTCGTTTCCACCCCGTCCGCTTCACTGCAGTATTTCTTTTTTCCGCTGTTGCTAATTCGTCTCCCGTTTCCAGGCGAGCTTTCCAGAGATTCTACCAGAAATTCATCGAGACTGCATACCCTATCGAGGAGTTCTTTCTGGAGTAGCTGACCCTATCTACACCCTTCCGGACATTCCCAATTCCTCCCTGCAATATTCAGGAACTGAACTTCTGAAACGTGAACTCAGACTTTCATAGGACCACATATCAAGTCTGCGTGGATCAAACAGAAAAAAGATATATATATATATAGAATCATTGACCTCATGTTGAAATGATATTAAGCCTTGTTGTGGTGGTGGCATGTGTTCAATAGATTAATATTCTATTCTATACTGGAAATGTTATTGATACGACTATTTTGGGTGACTGCTAGACAATGGCGTGTCAAGCAAAATATTTTTATTTTGTTTTGAAGCCGGAAAACGATGTGAGCAAGGACACTAAAGACTAATTTAGAAAGTGTATAAAATTGAAATTGATATACAAGATAGGAATTTACGATGGTGGAGCCAAAGCATTTTTAAATAACGTGAGTTCTAGTGAGCTTGTAAGT
>NC_134801.1:33259519-33264519 GCF_046742065.1 Oratosquilla oratoria | reverse complement strand
GGCAGCTTGTCTTACCATTCGCTTGTAAGAAGGTAGGAAGGCAGTAGTAGAAGTGGCAGCTGGTGGATCCATACTACAGGCTGTCCTTGCTAGCCGATCAGCGGTGTCATTGCCTAGGAGTTCGATATGGGATGGAATCCACAGGAAGTGTACCCTCTGTGAGTTTTCGTGAGTTGTGGCCAGTTGTCGCATTATTTGTGTTACCACTTGTTGGTGTTCAGGCTTGGTAGATGAGAGAGCACGGAGGGCTGACTGAGAGTCGCAGATGATCAAGCCGTTTTCTCCAGTCCGTGTCAGCAAAGTAACAGCGTCCAGGAGCCCATGCAACTCACAATACGTGGAGCTTGACGAATTAGGGAGTCGACGGCCTGCCCAGCCCCCTAGTGGTGGCTCTATGTTGGGGGAATACACAGCACATCCAGCACTACCGTCCTCCTGCAAAGAACCGTCAGTGAAGAGATGATGGGCCGCATTTAAAGAAGATGACAGACCGGCGATAGTTTCTAAGGCTAGTTGTTTCTGGAGCTGTGGTAGGTCGGACTTGGTAGTTGGAGTATAGGTGACTGTTGGCATGGGTGTCTGCCAAGGTGGGAGGCCAAGGTCCTCATTCTCTGTTAAAATGTTTATGTTAAGCCTCCGAATGTTTGAACTGATGTTAAGGACCAGTGAGCAGCCACCGGGACGAAGCTGAGGTCGAGGCTCTGCCAAATCAATCGATGTCTGGATTGTGTGACAAAAGTGAGGAGATAAGTGGGGGTAGTGCAGGCACTTGATAGTGAAGTAGGTAACGTTTGCGTATATTCTCTCTACAATTGGTGGTAGACGAAGTTCTTGCTGTATATTGACGATCCTGGTTGTGGTAGGGCAGCCTAAGATGAGCCTCATTGCCTGGTTTTGGAATTTTTCAAGTGGTTGCAAAGTAGTTTTGGAAAGCTGACTAAGTGCGGGAGAGAGGTAATCAACCACTGATCGAATGAATGTGATATATATAGTTCTGGCGACAGGGATGGACACTCCAGCAATATTGTTGGTTAACCACCTAAGAGGAGTCAATCGTCTCTGTAGCCGGGTTAGCAGGTCTTGAACAATTGGATGTACGCGTTGTCTTGCTGGGATAGAAGGTGTGATACGAACTGGTGCCCCCAGGTAAAGGTACTGTGAGCACAATGGCACGATGGTGTTGCCAACAGTGAATTCTGGCAAAGTTCTTGCTGGGCGAAAAGATAAAATTCTGCTCTTTTCTGGTGAGATGACCAGCCCGCATGAGGAGGATGACAAATGAAATGATTGAAGGAAACGTTGCATGTCTTGTGGTGATCTTGAATGAATGCATATGTCGTCTGCATAGCAAGTGATTGTTGTACCGTCGATGTCAGGAAGCAGAGAGAGAAAGCGATGCATAAGGATGTTAAATAAAAATGGACTGAGTACTCCTCCCTGTGGAGTACCGAGTTCAAACTCTCTGGTATTGCTGTACGCTCCTTTAACCCCTTCCATACGGTGCCGCACACGTAGGCGTCATGGACTTAGATCTCAGTGGCAGCAGCCAATGCCAGCCGTACAACGTGTCGTAATAATACTCGCATCATAAAATATAGTCACCGCTTATATCGATCGTTCTCTCTTCACCCGTGAATTTTGATAACCATAGAAAATGCGATTACAAAAGAATTAGAAAGAATGTCATTATGGAGGGGCGACTACAATAAATATAATCAAGACGATATGGCAGCCTCGCGAATACACTCGCTCCCCATGACGCCTACGTGTGCGGCACCGTATGGAAGGGGTTAAACAATACACGTGAGTTCCTGTTCTGCAGGTATCCTCTTATCCACCTCAGTAAATTTCCTTTGATGCCAAAGTCAACAAGTTGGTCGAGGATAATGTCCCTGTTGGCGATGTCGAATGCGCTTTTCAAATCAATGAAAGCCACTACACTGGTGGGACAGAGGCGTGTGTAGAGTTCCATGAGGCAGTGGTGTGTTCCTCGTTGGGGCAGGAAGCCGTACAGTCGGGGCGAGAGCTTATCTTGTATCCGGAACATCAGACGTGATAGAAGAATGCGTTCCAATACTTTACAGAAACAAGAGGTGAGAGATACAGGTCGGAATTTGTCAGTGCCAGGTTTAGGAATCGGTACTATCGTGCTGCAAGTCCAGTCCCGTGGTACATATCCCAGGTTGTAGCAGAGATTATACAGCTGGAGGAGGGGGTTACCAGGTACGTCCAGGAGTACTCGGAGGACGGCGTAGGTGATACCATCATCGCCAGGAGCTGTCGCCTTACCCTTGGCGAGGGCTCTTCGCAGCTCTTGTTCGGTTATCTCCTCATCTTCTTCTTCGGTCTTCAGCAAGGCAGAGGCAAGTCGGAGTGCACGATAGTTTTTGTGGGTGGAGAGAGCGTCGTGTATGTATGGTGGGAGGTTGCTGGTTCGTGCCTGTGCTGACCAGGCATCAACAAGGTCTTGTGCAAACTGTGTAGGACTATGATGGTGGGCACTGTGATGTTTTTTCTTTATCACCTTGTTGATGAGGTGCCACATGGTGCCAATACTCGTTTGATGGTTAATGCTGTCCGTTAGTTTTTTCCAGGAATCCGTTTGAACACAACGCTGTAGAGCAACTAAGTCATCTCTTGATAGTTGATACTGGTGTAGAGTTTCTGGACTTGGTCTTTTCTGAAAGGCAAAGCCATCCTCCATCGCTTTCCTCTCCGCCTGAACGATGTGGTTGTCTAGTGTCCAAGTGTGTGTATTCGGATGACGTGTGATGTGTGGCTTTTTGACGTATTGGGTGTAGAAAGTATGTGTGGCGTTAACGAGGGAGGAATATAACTGTTCAGGACAGTGGTGGTTAAATGTGGGTAGGAGGTTTGTTATGTATGAAATATATGTGGGACAGTACTTGGGTGGGAGTACGATGCGTGTACGGGTGTGCACTGGGGATGGCGTGGTAGGAAGGGTGTATTGGACGCTGAGTGCTACGTGGTCGGAGAATAGTGTCGGTATCGTTGAACACCGGACTTGGGAGGCCACTAATCCAAACGTAAGGACGTGATCTAAGGTACCACCTCGAGCATGCGTGGCGCCAGCCGTGTCCCAGCGAGTTAGCCTGTTGCGTTGAATGCATTCCAGAAGTCGAGTCCCGTTGCGATTTATAATGCCTGCGAGATCTCCTAGAGCAGGGTGTCGACTATTAAAATCTCCTAGATAAATCATACCGTGGGTGGTGGGGGGTGGAAGTATAGCTGGATTCAGGCCGTTCGGTGCAGCGTACACATTGCATAATCTTATGGTACCGGAGCCAACTGTTACCTCTAGAAGCTGATAAGTCGTGTTATTGTCCATAGAATTTTGAAGAAAGCGATGCTGGACGGTGTTGTGGACATACGTAATTAATCCGTTTCGGATCTGATGTACATACGATACGTATTGGTTGAGCAAAGGTGCATCCCTGTTTGGTGGAGCGAGGCCTATAAATGCTTCCTGTATGAAGATAATGTCTGGGTGGTGACAGTGCACGTACCCTTTAAGTGCTGTACGTTTGGCCCAGTTTGTGATACCGCAGGCGTTCCATGAGATGACGTGTAGCTTCATTTGATTATTGAATTTTAGTTCTATGGTATCGGCGACCAATTGATGAAGAAGTGGTGGTTCGGGCGGTTGTGGAGGTATGAGCAACGGTGGTGGTTCGGCCGGCAGTGGTGGTGTGGGGGGTAGTGGTGGTGGGGGGTAGTGGTGGTGGGGGGTCACTGGGTGTTGTGTTACGTAGGGGAGACTCCCTGTGTGGGGTTGCAATTAGATTGCCGAATCTAGCAGCAATAAAATCCATTTTCTCCGTGATGGTGCTAATGGTGTTAATAATTACCTGTTGCGATTCAACCAACGAGTTCAGTGTCACCTCACATGTGGCCTGTTTTTTAACCAAACTATCCAGGCACGTTTCGATTGCATCGAAACGTGCGGTCATTGTCGCGACCCGAGTCTTAAGGGCTGCCACTGCATCGCGAAGTGCAGCTACTTGCTTGGAGTCCGAGGAGGCAGTAGAGGTAGAGTGGGGGTTACCGACGGAGGGAGGAGGTGGTGGTGACTCAGTGTGACCCGTGTGTTTAACAACCAGTGCATTGGTGGTTTGCTGACGCTTTGCACAACCATGCCAGGCGTTGACCCCTGTCTGATGACATCGTGGACATTTCCAGCACGAGGTGTCTGGTGGGGGAGGCTGGGATTGTGATGAAGCCGAGTCAGGGGTAGCAGCAGTTGGTGGAGGGGCGCGGTGTGAACAAGTGCGGGAGTCATGAGGGCCCGAGCACCATGCACACCGTTCGGTCGCGGCGCAATACCGTGAGATATGACCGATGCCCCAGCACCGGTAACACCATGGCTGTTCGTCTTTCATCCTACGAAGTTCACAGGGTGGTAGGCATGGAAGGAAGCTGAAATAGACACTCGGTGGTGGTGGCTCTATAAGGCTCCAAGTCACTACCAGGCGGTTGATGGGTGTGTCATTATGGTGGAACCTTCTGACTGAGTGGGTGCCCGGCAGTTCTTTGGCCAAGGCTGGTTCAATATTGACCGGGTAACGTGTTAAGAGGTATGTGGGATATTTGCGAGGCCTTTCCTGCGAGTCCTGAGCCTCAAGGTAGATGGACAGTACCTCTCCTTTCGTAACACTGTTGACAATATCTGTGCGGTTACGAGAGATGTAAACAAACTGAGATGTAATTGCTGCCATCTTCACCTCAGCCAGTTTACGGTCAAGTTTGAAGGCTTTGTTTATTTCATTCAGCCATCGAAGTTTTATGTCCACTGAGGGGTTAGTCTTGAACCGGAATTTGATATAGTCAGCCCTGGGAGCAAATGCTGGGGATGGAGGGTCACGCAGCGATGAGGTCCCCCTTGTGGGTGCCTCCTGTGCTACAGGGCGTGGATCGCTGTGGTCTGTTGTAGATATGCTGCTCTGGGCAGATGTCTCAAATCGTTTTGAGGATTTGGCAGC
>NC_134801.1:33017019-33254519 GCF_046742065.1 Oratosquilla oratoria | reverse complement strand
TTCTAAGTTTTTTATATGTTTACCATTTAGATGTTTTTCTGTCCTTTTTCCATTTTTTATCCAGGCTTTATCTCTCCAGGCTTTAACCTCACTACATCTTTTGTTGAACCAATATTTTTCATCTTTTTGTTGGCAATTTTAATCATAATTACTTCTACATTGTCTTGACCTTTAATAATTAATCTTTGTCACATTTAAACCTTTTTTGTCAATATCATGACATCTCCTTGCTTTTCAGTCCTATTTTTCGCCCAGTGGTTATATAGACCATGTCCCACTATGCTTGTTGATAGCGATCCTTTCAATTTTGTCTCTACTATGCCCATGATATCAGGTTTTTCTATTTCTAGATTCATTTAGTTCGTTGATTCTAAAGATCATACCATCGATATTTGTGTATGCCACTTTTATTTTCATATTTTCTTTTCTTTTTTGGTTTAGGTTTCCATTTTTTTTTTTTTTTTTTTTTTTTTTTTTACCATTTTTTCAGTCTCAAGTCCAGCACTCTAAAATAAACTCGTTTTTTTCCGTCTCTGTTCTCTTCATTCCGATCATTTGCTTCAATTCTGAGCGCTTTGTCCTTCTCTTTTTCCTCATCCCTCATTTCCTTGTGTATTCTTATTTTTTTTTTATTTCTCGCTATCGGCCAGTTTGACCGGTTTTAATAATAATTCCTCAGCCATCATTTGTGTTCTTAGTTTTATTTTTAGAGGTCTATGATGTTTTTCTTTTAAGTATTTGCCTATCCTGTGTATTTCGTCGATTTCTTTAACGAGATTCTGATCTTCATCCTGTATTTCTTTCAGAATTTCTTTGACTAATTCCTTCTCCTCCTTTCCTTTTGGGTATCTATACATATCATGCTTTTCTTGTATGCTATGGACCACAATACACTTACCTTTGTCAACTGTATCTCTCACCAAATTTTCCTTTTCTTTGATAACTTTTATAACTGTCTTTTGTATTTTCTTCCATCTGCTCTTTTAATATTTTTCTGGATGATATTTCTTGATTCTCTTGTTCTTGCTTCCATTGATTCTTTATCTCAATGAGGTCTGTTTCTTTGATTGGTTCTGCTACTTTACCGGTCACCACCTGTAACTGCTCTTTGACCTCCTTTTTCAGTTCGTCGTTTTTATTTTTATCCTCATTTTTCATTCTCTCGTTTTCTCTCTTAAGACTTTCTAATTCACTTTTTAGGTCACTCAACTCTTTGATTGTTTGCTCATTGTTCTTTCGTAATGTGATCAATTCCCTGTGAACAGCTCGGTAATCGAGTTTCATAGTCTATAATTTCTTCCATTAATTCGTTTATTTCGCGATTTCTTAGTGCATTGCTATCCCTAATTTCTCTGTCTATATCTAAGCTTTTTCCTATTTCGCTTGAGTTCCTTTGAAAACCTGAAAAGACATTGTTTTCCCACCTTGGGTTTCCTCTGGGGGTATCAACCACACAATGGCGCTTGGGTATTACACCTCTTGGACTTTCTACTATACTCACGTCTAGTCCTCTCTTCGTTGATTCGTTCTTTGTTCTTTCTTCATTATCCTTATCCATTATGCCAGAAACTACACTAAAAGCAAGAACTGGAAAGAAAACGTCTGCTAGTTTCCCTGTTTTTGCCAAGATATATTCTGCTGTCGTTTGTGACCTGAATTTAACCTTAATTGGTCTGGTCTTATCTGTACTATATTTCCCGACCCTATACATTTCTTCAATGTGTTTCCTAATTTCAGGTTCATCTTCTTGAACTAATTCCAATAAACTGTTTACTTTTTCTTTTTCCTCTTTGATTCTTGTGGTCCTATTTAGATTATACTTCTCTTCCATTCCTAATATAATTATACATTTCTTTTTATCTACTAAGTCTCTTACTATATTCTCCTTTTGTCTCATCACTTTAATAACTGTGTCTTCAGTTTGTTCTTTCATCTGCTGTTTTACTATATCATTAAATGCAATTTTGTTGTTCTCTTGGATTTTTTTTTTTCCAACCCTGTGCTTCTTTTGCTATGGACTTTTTATTCTCTTTATTATTATTCTTTAATTCCTCATTCTCCTCTTTCACTTCTTTTAACTGTCTTTTTAATACTTCTATTTCTTTCTTTAGTTTTTGGTTTACCTTCTCTAATTCTTCCAATTTTTCAACTTTCTGTGTGATCTGCGTGAGTTCACCGAGTTTGACAATTTTCTCAATTTTTTTCTTTTAGGCTTGCTAATCGGGGAGGGTTGCCTCCCCCCCCCCCTCATTAAATCCTTGGAAATTGTTATCTTCACCTTCCATTGTGCTGCTCTTATCTATATTTATAATCTTTACATTTTTGTTAATCCCTTCTTCGTCACTAAATTTATCCGGCCCGCGTTTGTTTACATGGCGTCTACCTGCCTGGACCAAGTCCTCCCCTTCCTCATTTCCTTCCATTTCCCTCAGTAATCCCTCCGCTTATCCTTTTTCATCACCTTCCCACTACACCACGATATTTCCCCTTCCCTATAAATACAAAAAGGTACTCCCTCGTTTTTGAAATCCACGAAAATTGCGTTTTTTCCGGAGTTCTAATCTTCGCCGTCAATCCGACGAATGTGTGTGTGTGTGTGTGTGTGTGTGTGTGTGTGTGTGTGTGTGTGTGTGTGTGTGTGTGTGTGTGTGTGTGTGTGTGTGTGTGTGTGTGTGTGTGTGTGTGTGTGTGTGTGTGTGTATTTACTTAGTTATATTTACCTAGTTGTATTTTTACGGGAAGGGGAGCTATGCTCGTGGTGTCCCGTCTTCATATCTCATTTTATCTAGACTTATTCATGTATTGTTATTCCACACACCACTTTCTCATCTAACTCGTTCCAAATGTCTATTACTCTGTGGGGAAAGCTGTTCTTTTTTTAGGTCTCTTCTATAACTGTCTTTCTTGATTTTCTTTCCGTGTCCTCTTGTATTTCTATCATCCCATTTTATTAGATCCTCTCTATCAATAGTTTCTATGCCTTTCATGATTCTATAAATAGTTATCAAGTCTCCTCTCTCTCTTCTTTGCTCCAATGTCTGTAGTTCAAGTTATGCCAGCCTCTCCTCATGATAGTTCTGAGAACGTTGGTGGCAATTTCGTAATTGCTCTTTGTATTCTTTCAAGTTTTGTTTTGTTTTGTTTTTTTACTTGGTGATCACGTCGTCGCTGCATACTCCAGTCTTGGTCTTATCAAAGTGACTAGTATTTTCTTCACCATTTCTTCGTCTAGGTATGTAAATGCCACTTTGATTGATCTTATTTAATTATAGGTTTCTCCAAAATTTTTGTTTACATGTTTCTCAGTGGACACATTATTCATAATAATGACTCCTAGGTCCTTCTCTTTTTCCATTTTTTATTCTATTTTTTTTTTCTTCCTCTCCCAATGTATATGATCCCACTATTCTTTTTTGCTTCTTCCAAATTCCAGTATACTACACTTCTTATGTTGAATTTCATCTCCCACTTCCTACTCCATTCCCACACTTTATCGAGATCACTCTGCAGCGACTCACAATCTTCTTCGGTGCTCCCTTTTTTTCAACATTTTTGCATCGTCTGCGAAGAAGCTCATATAACTTTCAATTCCTTTATCCATATCATTAATATATACAACAAACATTATTGGGGCCAAAACTGTTCCTTGTGGAATTCCACTAATCACCTCATCACAATTGGAATGTTTGTCTCTTATCACCACTCATTTTCCTTTCATGCATGAAGTCTTCCATCCACTTAAGTAGTTTGCCCTGTATTCCTCCTGTAGTTTCTAATTCCTTTAGCAATTTCTTATGTGGCACCTTATCAAAAGCTTTTTTCAGGTCTAGAAAGGCAGAACCAGCCCATCCATCTCTTTTTTGTATTATATCTATTAGTCTTGAATAGAAACACATCAAGTTTGTGACACATGATCTTCTTTGTCTAAATCCAAACTACCTCAGATTTAGTACTTTTTTTTTCAAATGCTTTACCCATCTAGTTTTGATCATTCTTTCACAAAATTTAGCTATCGTACTTGTAAGAGAGACCAGTCTATAGTTTGTAGGATCTTCTTTGTTTCCCCCTTTATATATCGGTACTATATTTGCTCTTTTCCAATCTTCTGGAACTTTTCCTTCCTTCCTTCCCTCAATGAACTGTTTATTAGACTATGTATTTTGTCTGTTAGTTCATTCCTGCATTCTCTCAAAATTCAGTTTGCCATTTCATCTGGACCATGCGATTTTCTAATATCGAGATTGCTCAAGTGATTCATTATTTCATTCTTTATTACTTCTATCTCTTTCATAGGGGGGACTTTCCCCTCCCAATCAACATCTCTAGGTTGTATGTTCTCTCTCGTTAACACTGATTTAAAATGCTTGTTCATAATTTCTGCCATTTCTATTTCATCTGTGTATTCAACTCCTTGTCGTAGTTTCTCTAATTCTTGTTTGTTTTTTTAGTTGTTGTTTACAAATCTATCAAATAGTTTTGGTTGACCTTTACATTTTTCTATGACATCCTTTTCGTATTTTCTCTTTTCTTCTCTGCGCACTTGTATATATTCATTTCTATACCTAGCATATATATATATATATATATATATATATATATATATATATATATATATATATATATATATATATATTCTTTCCTCCATTTTATCCAAGCTTTATCCCTTTTATCTTTTAACTCGCTACATCTTTTGTTGTACCAACATTTTACATATCCTTTTTCTTGTTTTTGTCTTGGAACATACTTTTCCACTCCTTCCTTATAAATTTTTGTCAAAATTTTCCATTTCTCTTCTACTGTTGTTTCCTCTTTGTATATCCTTTCCCAGTCTGCTTTTTGAAAAAAAATTCTCATTTTATCAAAATTTGTTTTTCCATACATCATTCTTCCCTTTCTATATTTTTCGTTTTCCCCGTGTATTTTTCTTCATTTAGTTCCAGTTCAACTAATATGTGGTCATTTTTACTTAATGATATCTCATATTCAATCTTGTCCACTATTTCAGGTTCTGGTGTGATAATTGGGTCTAGTCTTGATGGCTCTTCCTCAGTTCTATACCTAGAATTCTCTTGTATCCATTGTGCCATTGTATGTTCTATAATCATATCAAGTAGTACATTTCCCTATAGGTCGTCTCCACCCTTCACTGTCATCTCTCCCCAG
Source organism: Oratosquilla oratoria (assembly GCF_046742065.1). Taxonomy (NCBI): domain Eukaryota; kingdom Metazoa; phylum Arthropoda; class Malacostraca; order Stomatopoda; family Squillidae; genus Oratosquilla; species Oratosquilla oratoria. Next base: position 33,249,356 of record NC_134801.1, on the reverse strand, counting down.
CAGATTTCTTTACAAGTAAAATCACCCATTATAGCTATTCTTCCTCCACCTTCCATTATCTTATTTAGTGTTTTCCTTGTGTCTTCTAACATATTTTTATGTTCTCTCTCTTCCCACGAAGCCGATTTAGGAGGTACACAATTTACCACAAACTTCCTGCTCTTTTTGTCCCTGTCCTCTATTTCCATCATAATCATTTTCCACTCTATTCTTTCCATATGTAACATTCCTTACATTTATATCCTTCTTAGTCAGGAACATAACTCCACCTTGTTTTACCTCTCTGTTTCTAATCCAATTATTATATGCACCATGTCTTACACTGTTGGGTGGTAATGGACCTTTCAGTTTTGTCTCTACAATTCCCATTACGTCCGGTTATTTTTCCTTCAGGTAATCATTTAGTTCATCCAAGCCTGTTATTAATGCATCTATATTTGTGAAGGACACTTTTAATTTTCTGTTGCCTCCATCTTGTTTTCTGTTTTCCTTCTGTTTTTCTTTTTTCTTTTTTTTCTTCTCTACTATGAATCATTTCCTCACTTTCATACTCACTACTCTCCAATAGAATTTCTCTTTGACTCTGTTCTGTTCTCGTTTTCTTCTTTAACTTCAATTCTTTTTTCTTCCTCTTTATTCATCTCCCTTTCTATCCATACCTGTTTGTACTGATCACTTTCTGCTAGTTTCCCTGTTTTTATAAGACATTCTCTGCTGTCGTTTGTGACCTAAATTTAACCTTAATTGGTCTGGTCTTATCTATACTGTATTTCTCTAGTCTATATATTTCTTCAATTTCTTTCCCCATTTCCTGTTCACCTTGAATTATTTTTTAATACTTTGTTTACCTTTTCTTTCTCCTCTCTTACTCTTGTAGTCCTATTTGGATTATGTTTCTCTTTCATTCCTAATATAATTATACATTTCTTTTTATCTGTTAAGTCTCTTACTATATTCTCCTTCTCTCTCATCACTTTAATAACTGTGTCCTTAGTGTGTTCCTTCATCTGTTGTTTCACTATATCTAAATTCAATTTGATCATCCTGAACTTTTTTCCACTTTTTTACCTCTTATGCTATGGACTTTTTATTATCTTTGTTATTCCTCTTTAATTCGTCATTCCCATCCTTTGCATCTTTTAACTGTCTTTTTAATTCTTCTATTTCTTTATTTAGGTTTTGGTTTTCCTTCTTTAGTTCTTCCAATTTATCAACTCTTTGTGTAATTAGCGCGAGTTGGTTAAACCTAACCTCCCATGATTCGTTCATTTTTGTTAGTTTTTCTTCTAGATTTGCTCATCGGCAGAGGTTGTCATCCCCTCCCTCATTAAATTCATAGAAATAACTATATTCACTTTCTATTGCGTTGTTCTTATTTATATTTCTACTTCCGATCCCTTTGCTGACTTGCTCGACTTCAGCTGTGTCGTCTAAGCACCTTTTGTTTACTCCCTTTCTGATTTCCGGGGCCTGTTCGTGCCCTTCCTCATTTTCTTCCATTTTTCTCAATAATTCCTCCCCTTCTCTTACTTCACCTGTCAACTACACCACGAGTTTTCTCCTTCCCTACTAATACAAAACAGGTACTCCCTCATCGCTGAAATCCACGATTTTTTTTTTTTTTTCGGAGTTCCAATCTTCGCCGTCAGTCCCAAGGTAAAACAAATACTATAAGGTACGTTGAGCACCCCCCCCCCTTCTCGCACCTCCACCGTGACGTCATAGGAAATGCAGAGGGGGAGAGTGAGAGGTGAAAGAAAATGTAAACTTTAAAGAAAACCATCTGTATGTATGGTAGACTTTAAAATTACACTATGATGTTCACAATACTGAAATTACTCAGTATCACTTTCTTATCCTCAAATTATCAGTATCTGAGATATGACCGCCAGAAAAGTTATAAAAATGTTTCCCATGATGCTTTCACATTAGGTGGATTACATTAATATGACGAGTTATTAGATGGGATGACATGTCAAGCGTGGATTTTATATGTAGACCTATATCTCCACCAAGCTCAGTTATGTTTTAACCGGATTCTTTAGTCTGTTTATTTGCAATTGAATGAAAATTTCAGGAAATGTTGCTAATAGTTACTTTCAAAATGACGGCTGTATCCAGATGACCGAGTATTGTGTGTGCCACATAAATCAATCCATTTCTTTCTAAGTTTTTTATCTTTGGGTAGTGAAAAGAAATGCATATTCTCATCACCTTTCAGTCTAACGGCATTGCACTTCTGCACTATACAAACTGTTGGCATTTTTATGTTATTTGTCTGCCTTAGCTACCCCTTTAATCAGAAGATGGAGCTTCGCTCCACACACTGGTGTGTGAGTGACTGACAGTTCTCGACCCGCTGAACCCTGGTCTCGATATTTACGTTGACGTCATCATCTACCTGCGCAGTGGAGAGGTTTTCTGTCTCTTCCTCACCCCCCGCTAACGTACCTTGTAGTATTCGTTTTACCTTGGTCAGTCCGACGTGTGTGTATGTACGTATATATATATATATATATATATATACATATCTATATATATATATATATATATATATATATATATATGTGTGTGTGTGTGTGTGTGTGTGTGTGTGTGTGTGTGTGTGTGTGTGTGTGTGTGTGTGTGTGTGTGTGTGTGTGTGTGTGTATTTACCTAGTTGTATTTACCTAGTTGTATTTTACGGGAAGGGGAGCTATGCTCGTGGGGTCCCGTCTTCATATCTCATTTTATCTAAACTATTTTTAAATTCATGTATTGTTTTTGCACACACCACTTTCTCATCTAACTTGTTCCAACTGTCTATTACTCTGTGAGGAAAGCTGTTCTTTTTCAAATCTCTTCTATAGCTGTCTTTTTTTATTTTCTTTCCGTGTCCTCTAGTATTTCTGTCATCCCATTTTATCAGATTCTCTCTGTCAGTAATTTCTATGCCTTTCATGATTCTGTAAATAGCTATCAAATCTCCTCTCTCTCTTCTTTGTTCTAGTGTCTGTAGTTCAAGTTTTTCTAGTCTCTCTTCATATGATAGTTTTGAGAGTGTTGGTGCCAGTTTTGTAATTGCTCTTTGTATTCTTTCAAGTTTTTTTATACATTTTTTGTACTTGGTGACCATATCGTTGCTGCATATTCCAATCTTGGTCTTATCAGGGTGATTAGGATTTTCTTCACCATTTCTTCATCCAGGTATGTAAATGCAACTTTGATTGTTCTTATTAGATTATAAGTCTCTCCAAAAATCTTATTTATATGTTTCTCAGGTGACATATTATTCATAACAATGACTCCCAGGTCCTTCTCGTTTTCTACTTTTTTTATTCCTTCTTCTCCCAATTTATATGCTCCTGTTATTCTGTTTTTGCTTTTTCCAAATTCCATTATACTACACTTTTTTGTATTGAACTCCATCTCCCATTTCCTACTCCATTCTTGTACTTTATTTAGATCTCTCTGTAGTGATTCACAATCTTCTTCAGTTTTCACTCTTTTCAGTAGTTTTGCATCATCTGCAAAGAAGCTCATATAGCTTTCTATTCCTTCATCCATATCATTAATATATATAGCAAACATTATTGGGGCCAGAACTGTTCCCTGCGGAACACCGCTTATTACTTCATCCCATTTTGAGTGCTGGTTTCTTATCACTACTCTCATTTTTCTTTCTTGCAAAAAGTCCTCCATCCAATTTAGTAGTTTGCCCTGTATTCCTCCTTCAGTTTCTAATTTCTTAAGCAACTTCTTATGTGGTACTTTGTCAAAAGCTTTCTTTAGATCTAAAAATGCACAGTCCGCCCATCCATCTCTTTCCTGTATTATATCTATTAGTCTTGAATAGAAACATATTAAATTGGTGACGCATGATCGTCCTTGTCTGAATCCAAATTGCCTTGGATTTAACACTTTGTTTTTTTCTAAATATTTTACCCATCTGCTTTTGATAATTCTTTCACAAATTTTTGCTATTGTACTTGTTAGAGAGACTGGTCTATAGTTGGTAGGGTCTTCTTTATTTCCTCCTTTGTATATAGGTACTATGTTTGCTTTTTTCCAATCTTCTGGAACTTTTCCCTCTTTCAAGGAACTATTTAGTATGCTATGTATTTTGTCTGCCAGTTCATTCCTGCATTCTTTTAGTATCCAGTTTGCTATTTCATCTGGTCCATGCGATTTTCTGACATCAAGATTACTCAAGTGTGTTAATATTTCATTCTTTGTTATTTCTATTTCATCCATAGGGGGGACTTTCTCTTTCCATTCTTTCTCTTCAGGTTGTATGTTCTCCCTTGTAAACACCGATTTAAAATGTTTGTTCATAATTTCCGCCATTTCCATTTCCTCAGTGTATTCAACTCCCTCCTGTCTTAATTTCTCCAAGTCTTGTTTGTTTTTCAGTTTATTGTTTACAAATCTGTAGAATAGTTTCGGTTGATCTTTACACTTTTCTATGATATCTTTTTCATATTTTCTCTTTTCTTCTCTGCACATTTGTACATATTCATTTCTATAGCAGGTATATATTTTCCATTTTTCAGGTCTTCTGTCTTTTTTCCATCTTGTCCAGGCTTTGTCTCTATTGTCTTTTAACTCCCTACAGCTTTTGTTGTACCAGCATTTTACATATTCTTTTTCTTGTTTTTGTCTTGGGACATACTTTTCCACTCCTTTTTTGTAAATTTTTGTCAAAATATTCCATTTCTCTTCCACTGTTGTTTCTTCTTTGTATATTTCTTCCCAGTTTTCCTTTTGAAAGAATTCTCTTATTTTATCAAAGTTTGTTTTTTCATACATCATTCTTCCTTTTCTGTATTGTTCATTTCTTTTCATATATTTTTCTTCATTAAGTTCCAGTTCAATCAGTATATGGTCACTTTTACTTATTGGTGTTTTATATTCAATTTTGTCCACTATTCTAGGTTCGGATGTAATTACTAGGTCTAGTCTCGATGGCTCTTCTTCATTTCTATACCTAGTGTTCTCCTGTATCCATTGTGTCATTGTATGGTCAGTAACCATCTCGAGTAGAGCGTTACCCCATGAGCCGTCTCCACCCTTTACTGTCATTTCTTCCCAGCAGATTTCTTTGCAATTAAAGTCGCCCATCATAACTATTTTTCCTCCCTCTTCCATTATCTTGTTTAATGTTATCTTTGTGTCCTCTAACATACTTTTATGTTCACTCTCTTCCCATGAGGCTGTTTTTGGGGGCACATAATTTATCACAAACTTTCTGTTCTTCTTATCTCTGTCTTCTACTTCCATCATTATCATTTCTACTGTATTCTTTCCATATGTGACACCCTTCACGTTTATATCCTTCTTAGTTAGGAACATAACTCCACCCCCTTCCTTTTTCACTCTGTTTCTAATCCAATAATTATATGCATCATGTCCTACACTGTTGGGTGGTAGTGGACCTTTTAATTTTGTTTCTACAATTCCCATTATGTCTGGTTCTTTTTCTTTCAAGTAATCATTCAGTTCATTCAATCCTGTTATTAATCCATCTATATTTGTGTAAAACACTCTTAGTTTTCTGCCACTTCCATTGTGTTCTCTGTTTCCCTTTTGTTTTTCTCTTGTATGTCGACTTTCTTCAGTTTCATATTCACTACTCTCCAATAGAATCTCTCTTTTTCTGACTCCGTTCTTATCTCGTTTTTTTCCTTTGCTTCAAGTCTTTTCTGTTTTTCTTCCTCTCTTTCCTCTTTATTCATTTCCCTTTTTATCCATACCTTTTTATATTGTTCACTTGTTGCTAGTTTCCCTGTTTTGGATAAGATATTCTCAGCCGTAGTTTGTGACCTGAATTTAATCTTGATTGGTCTGGTCTTGTCTGTACTATATTTCCCTAGCCTGAATTTCTCTTCGATTTGTTTCATTATTTCTGGTTCATCTTCCTGAACTAATTCTAGTAAATTTCTTACTTTTTCATTTTCCTCTTTGATTCTTGTGGTTCTATCTGGGTTATGTTTCTCTTCCATTCCTAATATAATTATACATTTCTTCTTGTCTGCTAAGTCTCTTACTATATTCTCCTTCTGTCTCATCACTTTAATAACTGAGTTTTCAGTTTGTTCATTCATTTGCTGTCTGATTATGTCAGTGAATGCAACCTTGCTATTTTCATGAATTTTTTTCCAACCCTCCTTGTTCTCCATATTATTCTCCTTTAAGACTTTATTCTCATCTTTTACTTCTTTTAACTGTTGTTTTAATTCTTCAATTTCCTTAGTTAAGTTTTTGTTCGCCCTCTCTAGTTCTTCCAATTTTTCAATTCTTCGTATCATACTGTCAACATTACCGAACCTACACTCCAAGTCCTCGATCATCTTATCGACCTTCTCTTCTAGTCTTGTCAGTCGGGGGGGGGGGGGGGGGGGGGGGGGGGTTGTGTCCCCCCCCACCCTCTTTAAATCCCTTGAAAATATTCTCATCACTTTCTACTGTATTGCTCCTATCTATACTTCTAATCTTTACATTCTTATTAGACATGTCATCTTCCAGCTCGTCTTGCGGTCGCTTGTTTACTTTTCGGCGGTCTGTTAGGGCCAAGTCCTCTACTTCCTCATTACCTTCCATTTCCCCAGCAATCCCTCCCCTTCTCCTCTTTCCTTACTTTCCCACTACCCCACGAGCAATTTCCCCCCACCCTGCAAATACAAAAAGGCACTTCTCTTTGCGTTGGGATCCACAATCTGCACTTTTCTTCAGAACGTTCTTCAAGCCGTCCGTTCGTTGAAAGTGTAAGTGTGTGTGTGTGTGTGTGTGTGTGTGTGTGTGTGTGTGTGTGTGTGTGTGTGTGTGTGTGTGTGTGTGTGTGTGTGTAGTTTTTAATCAAAAAAAATGCAGTAGACTTTTTTTGGCAAATGCAGTGTGGACTGAGTATTTGTAGTGCTGTTGCCCATTCTGAATTCTTGTGTAAAGGATGATACAATTGAATGGTGTTCCAGTTGCCATGAGATTCAGAATGATTTTCTTTTTTATTTGAGTAGTTTGTGTGATTAGGTGGTAGTTGTTGGAAAGGTATTATGTTTTCCTGATTTGAGGAAAGGGATGATGTTGTCTTCTCTCAAACCAGTTGGGAAGGTGCCTGTTTATATATTGTTTAAAAAAGCTTAATATAAAGAATGTTGTATCTTACCTAGTCGTATTTACTTAGTTGAATCTTACAGGAAGGGGAGCTATGCTTGTGGTGTTCCATCTTTGTATCTCGCAGCTTCTATAGTTTGTTCTTAAATTCGTGTATACTTTTTGCACACACTATTGTTTCGTCCAGTTTATTCCAGACATCCATCACTCTGTGTGGATTTATTCTTCTTCTTTTTTTTTTTTTTTTTTTTTTTTTTTTTTTTATCTCTTCTATAGTTGTCCTTTTTGAGTTTCTTTTCATGTCCCCTTGGAATTCTCTTATCCTAATTTAGTAAGTCTTTTCTATTAAGGACTTCCACACCTTTCATGATTCTTCAGATCATTAGCAAGTCCCCTCTTTCTCTTCTTTGTTCCCCATGTGTGACGAGTCCTCGGTAATTCCACTGTATGATGGAGTGTATTGTCATTTGGGCTGGTATAACATGGTGGTCAATTTGCGTTGTGCATCAATGGAGGTTTCTGGGCACAGTGCAGAGACCAGGTATCGGCCCCTCATGGCCACACCTCCATATGGAGATAGGATCATGTCCACTTGCAGACAGGAGGCTTCAAACTTAGGACTATGTGCTCCTCTCCAGGTCCTTTTCCTTTTTTCTCTGGCAAGGAAGGCAAAGGCAGACTGGACACAGCATCCACTCACTCTATCACTTTGCCACTTTCCTCCAACTAGTAAACATCGACTATCCACAACACTCAATCGACTCCATCATCAATGAAAAAACAAGTTCCCTCTCTTCCCAATCAACCTCAACACAGAGCAACCCTTCAACCCTGGACTTATAACACCAAGGACATATGAATATCGGTTACAAGGAGGACCTCTCCCAGTGCAAAACTAATACATAAACCCATGTACGCACCATCCATTATAACTTTGCACATACAAACACTTGTACACATGCACATACTTTTTCTTCTGCTAAATTGATCTAATTTCTCTCTTTCATAATGTTCCTCCTATTTCAGCTTACCTCTCACTACAAAAAAAGCCTTTCAATACAACTATGGCTCCAACCATTTTCTCAGGTGTCACTGGTTGATATACATACAAGTCTCAACATTCAAGTCTTCTGCTAAATGCCTCCTGATCTGCAATCCAGGTCTCAATGAATACCCCACAGAAGCACTCAGTGGCAATAGCTCCCTTATATGCATAACTATCATTTCATTTTCCTGTAGACTTCTCTTCCTCGCTCAGAAAAAAATTATACCATGAAAGCAGGTAGTCTGACCTAGGTAGTGCATAATCCACCTCTTCACTGGAGACGGCTGAGTCTGGTATACACACACACACACACACACACGTCGGTCGAAGTGACAACGAAGTTTGGACTCCGGAAAAATCTACAATTTTCGTGGATCTCAACGACAAGGGAGTACCTGTGTTGTATTAATAGGGAAGGGGAAAGCTCGTGGTGTAGTGAGGTGGGGGAAAAAAGGGAGGGGAGGGATTACTGATGAAAATGAAAGGAAATGAGGAAGGGGACGAATGGGCCCAGAAAGTCAGACGGCAAATTAACAAGAGAGGGGCCCGACGACAGGGAAGTCAAAGAGATTAGTAAAAATGTAAAAATTAGAAATATAGATAAGAGCAGCGCAATGGAAGGTGAAGATAATTATTTCCATGGATTTAATGAGGGAGGAAATGACAACCTCCCTGACTAACAAATCTAGAGAAACTAAAAGAAATGAACGAAACATGGGAGGTTAGGTTTAACCAATTAATACTTGTTACCCAAAGAGTTGATCAACTGGAAGAACTAAAGAAGGAGAATCAAAACCTAACTAAAGAAATAGAAGAATTAAAAAGACAGTTAAGTGAAGTAAAGGATGAGAATGTGGAATTAAAGAGGAATAATAAAGAGAATAAAGAGTCCATAGCAAAAGAGGTAAGTGGTTGGAAAAAGTACAAGAGAACAATAAAATTGAATTTAGAGGTATAGTGGAACAGCAGATGAAAGAACAAACTAAGGACACAGTTATTAAAGAGATGAGGGAGAAGAATATAGTAAGAGACTTAGCGGATAAAAAGACATGTATAATTATATTAGGGATGGAAGAGAAGCATAATGTGTAATATTAAAAAAAAAAAAAAAAATAGCTCGCTATTCGTAAACGAAACACCTCAAATTGAACTCCAGACTGAAACCTGTGAAAAGTCTAGGGTAAACTTACTACGGTGAATATAACAAAAGAAAAAATTAAAAGGTGTATAGATAAACTCAAAGTTAATCAAACACCAGGGCCTGACGGTTGGCATCCAAGAATCTTAAAGGAAATGAAAAATGAGATTGTTGTTCCATTACAAATTATTTTCAAGAAATCCATCATATCCGGAGATGTCCCAAGAGAATGGAAGCTAGCTAACGTTACTCCCATATTCAAAAAAGGTGACAAAAATAAACCAAATAACTATGGGCCTATAAGTTTGACTTCAACCGTAGGAAAAAATAACGGAAACTGTCATCAGAGATGCTATCGAACATCATTTAGAAAGTAACCGTTTGATGATAGCCAGCATGGTTTCAGATGGAAACGTTCTTGCGTGACTAACTCGAATTCTACACAGTTATCTCGAATTGTGACAAAAGAAACAATATAGATTTAATATATCTAGACTTTGCAAAAGCTTTTGATACCGTCCCACACGAAAGACTACTTACTAAATTAGCTTCGCACGAAATAAGTGGTAGCCTATTAGGTTGGACTAGTAATTGGTTGAATGATCGAAAACAGAGTTGTTTTAAATGGAAAAATATTCTAGATGGAAAAATGTTACAAGTGGAGTTCCTCAGGGTTCCGTTCTTGGGCCACTTCTATTCATAGTATATATGAATGACATGGACCATGGACTAAAATCTACTGTTTCCAAATTTGCTGATGATACAAAACTGTGCGGAATGGCAAATTATCACTTAAACCAATTAGATATTCAAGAAGATTTAGATAAATTACAGCAATGGTCTGAAATATGGCTAATGAAATTTAACACAAGTAAATGCAAGGTAATACACATAGGTAAAAATAACAGTAAGTACGATTTTAAGTTATTTGGAAATTCGTTAACAAAAGTGGATATTGAAAAAGATCTTGGCGTAATTATCAGTAACGATCTCAAATCATCCAAGCAGTGTATTTTAGCCTCTGAGAAAGCAAATAAGATTCTAGGACTGACTACGCGATCTTTTGATTTCAAAAGTCCATCACTCATTAACAAGCTATATAAATCGTCCACATTTGGAATATGCTGTTTCCGTATGGTCACCGAATCTCATTAAAGACATTGACAGACTGGAAAAAAGTACAACGGCGAGCCACAAAACTGATTCCAAATATCAAAAATAAATCATACGAAAATCGACTAAAACATATGAATCTGTTTTCCCTAAAAAAGCGTACACTCAGAGGTGACTTGATACAAGTCTTTAAAATTCTAAAGGGAATTGACATCAAAAGTGAATCTTCACATTGAATGAGAATCAGACAAGAAACAATGGTCTCAAACTGTCCGGGAATAAATTCAATTTGGAAGTGGGTAGAAACAACTTCGCCAACCGTGTAGTTAATGAATGGAATAAACTTCCTGCACAGGTAGTGCAATGTAGTTCAGTTCGAAGCTTTAAGAATCATTTAGATAAACACCTAAGCAAGATGCTGTAATAATTATAATTCATTTTATATTATTTGTTTTTGTTTTGTTATCATTTGTCTGTTTTGATTTTCATTTATTATTAGTTATATGTCAATTTATCATTATTTACTATTTACCTGTTTATTATTTAACAATACCTATGCATTTATTTATGTATTTTATTTGTTATTTACATTATTATAGTTTTTATTTATTTATTTATAATTATTATGATTTTTTTCGCATCCGAACTAGATATGGATCAAAAGTCTCCTGTCGGCATGCTCCGCCTTTGTAATCCTTTGTAATAATCCAAATACGACTACAAGAATAAAGGAGGAAAAGGAAAAAATAAGATACAAGATGAACTAGAAACAGGGAAAGAAATAGAAGAAATATATAGACTAGGGAAATATAATGCAGATAAGACCAGACCAATTAAGGTTAAATTCAGATCACAAATGACAGCAGAGAATATCTTAGCAAAAAACAGGTAAACTTGCAGACAGTGATCAATATAAACAGGTATGGATAAAAAGAGAAATTAATAAAGAGGAGAGGAGAAAACAAAAAGACTAGAGGCTAAGGGAAAAAGCGAGAAAAGAACGGAGTCAGAAAAAGAGAAATTCTATTGGAGAGTAGTGAATGTGCAAGTGAGGAAATGGTTCATAGCAGAGAAAAACGGAAGGGAAACAGAAAACACGATGGAAGTAGCAGAAAATTAAAAGTGTCTTACACCAATATAGATTGCTTAATAACAGGCTTGAACGAACTGAATGATTACCTGAAGGAAAAAGAACCAGACATAATGGGAATTGTGGAGACAAAATTGAAAGGTCCACTACCACCCAACAGTGTAGGACATGGTGCATATAATTACTGGATTAATAACAGAGAGGGTGGAGTTATGTTCCTGACTAAGGATATAAATGTGAGGAATGTCACATATGGAAAGAATAGAGATGATAATGATGGAAGTGGAGGACAAGGATGGGAAGAGTAGGAAGTTTGTAGTAAATTATGTGCCTCCTAAAATGGCTTCGTGGAAAGAGAAAGAACACAAAAATATGCTAGAAGAAACAAGGATAACACTAAATAAGATCATGGAAGATGGAGGAAGAATAGCTATAATGGGTGACTTTAATTGTAAAGAAATCTGCTGGGAAGAGAAGACATTGAAGGGTGGAGACGACCTATGGGGAAATGTACTACTTGATATGATTATAGAACATACAATGACGCAATGGATACAAGAGAATAATAGGTATAGAAATGAGGAAGAACCATCGAAACTAGACCTAATAATCACATCAGAACCAGAAATAGTGAACAAGATTGAATATAAGAAACCAATAAGTAAAAGTGACCACATATTGGTTGAACTGGAACTAAATTAGGAAAAATACATTAAAAAAAAACGAACAATATAGAAAGGGAAGATTGATGCAAGATTTTTTTTTTTTTCTTTCTTTTTTTTTTTTTACAAAAATATAATTCTTTCAAAAAGTAGACTGGGAAAGAATACACATGGAGGAAACAACCGTAGAATAGAAATGGAATATTTTTACAAAAATTTATAAAGGAGTGGAAAAGTATGTTCCAAGACAAAAACAAGAAAATATATTAAGTGTTGGTACAACAAAAGATGTAGGGAGTTAAAAGACAAAAGTGATAAGGCTTGGATAAAATGGAAAAAAGACAAGACCTGAAAAATGGAAAATATATACTAGTTATAGAAATGAATATGTACAAGTGTGCAGAGAAGAAAAGAGAAAATATGGAAAAGATGTCATAGAAAAATGTAAACATCAACCAAAACTATTTTACAGATTTGTAAACAATAAACTAAAAAACAAACAAGAATTAGAGAAACTACGACAAGGAGTTGAATACACAGAGGAAATAGAAATGGCAGAAATAATGAACAAGCATTTTAATTCGACGTTTAGGAGGGAGAACATACAACCTACAGATGTTGAGTGGGAAAAGAAAGTCCCCCCTATGAAAGCGATAGAGGCATCAAGGAATGAAATAATGAATCACTTGAGTAATTTCGATATTAGAAAATCGCATGGACCAGATGAAATAGCAAACTGGATTTTGAGAGAATGCAGAAACGAACTAACAGACAAAATACTGTACATAGTCTAATAAACAGTTCATTGAAAGAAGGAAAAGTTCCAGAAGATTGGAAAAGAGCAAATATAGTACCAATATATAAAGGGGGAAACAAGGAAGACCCTACTAACTACAGACCGGTCTCTCTTACAAGTACGGTAGCTAGAATTTGTGAAAGAATTATCAAAAGTAGATGGGTAAGGCATTTGGAAAAACAAAAACAAACAAAAAAAACAACGTACTAAATCCAAGGTAATTTGGATTTAGACAAGGACGATCATTCGTCACAAACTTAATGTGTTTCTATTGAAGGCTAATAGATGTAATACAAGAAAGAGATGGATGGGCTGATTGTGTATTTCTAGACCTGAAAAAAGCTTTTGATAAGGTACCACATAAGAGGTTGCTAAAGAAATTAGAAACTGCAGGAGGAATACAGGGCAAACTGCTGAAGTGGATGGAAAACTTCTTGCATGAAAGAAAAATGAGAGTGGTGATAAGAGACAAACACTCTAATTGGGATGAAGTGATAAGTGGCGTTCCACAAGGAACAGTTCTGGCCCCAATAATGTTTGCTATATGTATTAATATGGATAAAGGAATTGAAAGTTATATGAGCTTCTTTGCGGATGATGCAAAATTGAAGAAAATTGTGAGTCGCTACAGAGTGATCTCAATAAAGTATAGAAATGGAGTAGGAAGTGGGAGATGGAATTCAATATTAAGAAGTGTAGTATAATGGAATTTGGAAGAAGCAGAAAAAGAATAGTGGGATCATATAAATTGGGAGAAGAAGAAATTAAAAAAGTAGAAAATGAGAAGGACCTGGGAGTCATTATTATGAATAACATGTCCCCTGAGAAACATATAAACAAAATCTTTGGAGCTTATAATTTTATAAGATCAATCAAAGTGGCATTTACATACCTGGACGAAGAAATGGTGAAGAAAATACTGGTCACTTTGATAAGGCCAAGATTGGAGTATGCAGCGACGATGTGGTCACCAAGTACAAAAAAATGTATAACAAAACTTGAAAGAATACAAAGAGCAATTACGAAATTGGCACCAACACTCTCAGAACTATCATATGAAGAGAGACTAGCAAAATTTGAGCTACAGACATTAGAGCAAAGGAGAGAGGAGACTTGATAACTATTTACAGAAGCATGAAAGGCATAAAAACTATTGATAGAGAGGATCTAGTAAAATGGGATAGTAGAAATACAAGAGGACATGGAAAGAAAATCAAGACAGATATATAGAAGGGACCTGAAAAAGAACAGCTTTCCCCCACAGAGTAGACATTTGGAACAAGTTAGAGGAGAAAGTGGTGTGTGCAAAAACAATACACGAATTTAAAAACAGTCTAGATAAAACGAGATATGAAGACGGGACACCACGAGCATAGCTCCCCTTCTTGTAAAATACAACTAGGTAAATACACGCACTGCTCCTTCGAAATGCCCATGTTGGGCAATGGTCCACGATATCAGGATTACTTATCACAAGTTTAATCCATGCGATTTTCTGACATCGAGATTACTCAAGTGATTCATTATTTCATTCTTTGATACTTCTATCTCTTTCATAGGGGGGACGTTCTCCTCCCACTCGATATCTCTAGGTTGTATGTTCTCCCTCGTAAACACCGATTTAAAATGCTTGTTCATAATTTCTGCCATTTCTATTTCCTCTATGTATTCAATTCCTCCTTGTCATAGTTTCTCTAGTTCTTGTTTGTTTTTCAGTTTATTGTTTACAAATCTGTAAAATAGTTTTTGTTGGTCTTTACATTTTTCTGACATCTTTTTCGTAATTTCTTTTTTATTCTCTGCACACTTGTACATATTCATTTCTAGAACTAGTATATATTTTCCATTTTTCAGATCTTGTCTTTTTTCCATTTTATCCAAGCTTTATCACTTTTGTCTTTTAACTCCCTACATCTTTTGTTGTTCCAACACTTAATATATTCTTTTTCTTGTTTTTGTCTTGAAACATACTTTTCCACTCCTTTATAATTTTTGTCAAAATATTCCATTTCTATTCTACCGTTGTTTCCTCTTTGTATATTCTTTCCCAGTCTGCTTTTTGAAAGATCTCTTATTTTATTTAAGAAAAAAATCCTACATCATTCTTCCCTTTCTATATTGTTCGTTTTTCCATGTATTTTTCCTAATTTAGTTCCAGTTCAACCAATATGTGGTCACTTTTACTTATTGGTGTCTTATATTCAATTTTGTCCACTATTTCTGGTTCTGATGTGATTATTAGGTCTAGTCTCGATGGTTCTGCCTCATTTCTATACCTAGTATTCTCTTGTATCCATTGTGTCATTGTATGTTCTATAATCATATCAAGTAGTACATTTCCCCATAGGTCGTCTCCACCCTTCACTGTCTTCTCTTCCCAGCAGATTTCTTTACAATTAAAGTCACCCATTATAACTATTCTTCCTCCATCTTCCATGATCTTATTTAGTGTTATCCTTGTTTCTTCTAGCATATTTTTGTGTTCTTTCTCTTTCCACGAAGCCATTTTAGGAGGTACATAATTTACTACAAACTTCTTGCTCTTCCCATCCTTGTCCTACACTTCAATCATTATTATCTCTACTCTATTCTTTCCATATGTGACATTCCTAACATTTATATCCTTCTTAGTCAGGAACATAACCCCACCCTCTTGTTTTACCTCTCTTTCTAATCCAATAATTATATGCACCATGTCCTACACTGTTGAGTGGTAGTGGACCTTTCAATTTTGTCTCCACAATTCCCATTATGACTGGTTCTTTTTCCTTCAGGTAATCATTCAGTTCGTTCAAGCCTGTTATTAAGCAATCTATATTGTTGTTGTTGTTGTCGTTCCCTAGACTGTCTGTCCGAGCAGTCCCATCTCCCCAAGGAATGCCGCAGCCGAAACTGGGTTTTCCCACAAATCCTTTATAGAGTGTATGTTGTGTTGTTTGCGTGCATGATTGTGTATAATGCAGTCTTCCATTATGTGTTGTATGGTATGGGGTGAAGTGTTACATCCTGGGCAGCTGTTCACAATGCGGGCATCCAGCCTCTTCTGGTAGCTTATTGGAGAGTAGTGAATGTGCAAGTGAGGAAATGGTTCATAGCAGTGAAAAACAGAAGGGAAACAGAAAACACGATGGAAGTAGCAGAAAATTAAAAGTGTCTCACACAAATATTGATTGCTTACCCAGCACTTCTAAGCAATCTATATTTGTGTGAGACACTTTTAATTTTCTGCTACTTCCATCATGTTTTCTGTTTCCATTCTGTTTTTCACTGCTATGAACCATTTCCTCATTTGCACATTCACTACTCTCCAATAGAATTTCTCTTTTTCTGTTCTTTTTTTCATTAGCTTCTAGTCAATTTGTTTTCTCATATTCTCTTTCCTCTTTATTTCTCTTTTTATCCATACCTGTTTATATTGATCACTGTCTGCTAGTTTCCCTGTTTTAGCTAAGATATTCTCTGCTGTTATTTGTGACCTGAATTTAACTTTATTAGTCTGGTCTTATCTGTATTGCATTTACCTAGCTAAATATATTTCTTCTATTTCTTTCCCGGGTTCTAGTTCATCTTCTTGAACTACTTCTATCTTATTTATTTTTTCCTTTTCCTTTATTCTTGTAGTCCTATTTGGATTATACTTCTCTTCCATCCCTAATATAATTATACATTTCTTTTTATACGCTAAGTCTCTTACTATATTCTCCTTCTCCCTCATCTCTTTAATAACTGTGTCCTTAGTTTGTTCTTTCATCTGCTGTTCCACTATACCTCTAAATTCAATTTTATTGTTCTCTTGTACTTTTTCCAACCACTTACCTCTTTTGCTATGGACTCTTTATTATTCCTCTTTAATTCCTCATTCTCATCCTTTACTTCTCTTAGCTATCTTTTTAATTCTTCTATTTCTTTGGTTAGGCTTTGATTCTCCTTTAGTTCTTCCAGTTTATCAACTCTGGGTAACAAGTATTAATTGGTTAAACCTAACCTCCCATGTTTCGTTCATTTCTTTTAGTTTCTCTAGGTTTGCTAGTCAGGGAAGTTGTCACTTCCTCCCTCATTAAATCCATGGAAATAATTATCTTCACCTTTCATTGTGCTGCTCTTATCTATATTTCTAATTTTTACTTTTCACTAATCTCTTTGACTTCACCACTGCCGTCTGCCCCTCTCTTGTTGACATGCCGTCTGACTTTCTGGGCTCATTCATCCCCTTCCTCATCTTCCATTTTCCTCAGTAATCCCACCCCTTCTCCTTTTTCTTCACCTTCCCACTACACCATGAGCTTTCCCCTTCCCTATAAATAAAACACAGGTACTCATCATTGAGATCCATGAAAATTGTAGATTTTTCCAGAGTCCAAACTTCATTGTCACTTTGACGGACGTGTGTGTGTGTGTGTGACCGAGATCTATGAGAGGTCTACAAATCAAATGTCCAGTGTCCCACACCCAATTAGTTGTGTCAGAAAAAATGTGACCATCGAGTCTATTACAATGTTTAGTGTAATTTTAACAATCTGAAAGTGCTTTTTGTAGTAAAAAATTTAGGTTATGAAATAAAAATTAATTTCTGTGGACTCATTTTTGCTCACACTCCCAAAGTAAGGTCTAAATAAAGTTAGAAAAATTTAGAAGAAAAAAAAAATCAGCAATTATGAAAATGCTGTTGTATTCAATGATGTTTGTATTAAGGAGAATTTGTGTCCTAAATATACAAATTTTTGAGGATGTCCCAAAAATTTTTAGTAAAATCAGTAATGCAGAGGATATAGACCAACTACATTCTAACTTAGATCTTTTAGTTAAGAGGAGTAATAAATGGCGAATGAAATTTAACATACATAAATGTAAAGTTTTGCATATTGGCGATAAAAACGACTGTAATGATTATTCCATGAACAGTAACCAGATTCAAAAATCAGATCCAGAAAAAGACCTAGGTGTCATAGTATCTGACCCTCCTGAGCACAAAAGCTGCAAAAACTGCTCAGCAAAAAGTAGGGTTTATTGGAACATTTGAACACAAGACTGAAAAAGTAGTAATTATTCTATACAATTCTCTTGTAAGACCTCATCTTGAATACTGTGTCCAGTTTTGGTCCCCATATCTTATAAAAGACACTGACAAATTAGAAAAGGTACAACATAGAATAACTGAAATGATGCATCATTTATGTAATAAACCCTATAAAGAGCATGTAAGTGAACTTAATCTATTTAGTTCATCCAAAAGTAGAATGTGGGGTGATTTAATTGAAGTCTTTAAAATATTCCATGGTTTTGTTAATATGACTATAATAATATCACAAGAAATAATGTTTACAAAATAATATGATATCAAAGACCAATGAATCAAAAAAGTTTTTCTTTGACTGCATTGTAAATGCTTAGAATAAACAACCTGTTTAAGTTGCGAGTCCAAATACAATTGACATTTAAAAAAAAATGCCAGGATAAATATACGGAGTCCAATCCCAATCTAATTTACTATGTATTCCTCACCACTGGGAGTTCACACACTTAAATTAAGTCAGTAGTTCTTTACTCTTTCCACTGTTGTCGTTGTTGTTGTTGTTCCCTAAACTGTCTGGCCAAGCAGGCCCATCTCCCTGAGGAATTGGAATAGGGTTTTCCTACAAATCCTTTGTAGTGTGTATGTTGTGTTTTTGGCATGCATGACTGTGTACAATGCAGCCTCCCATAATGTGTTCTATAGTATGGGGTGAAGTGTTACATCCTGGGTAGTTGTCAACAATGCTGTCATCCAGCCTCATCTGGTAGCTTAGAAGGGTTGGATGGTGGCTGCATCACAGTCTGGCCTAGTGAATTCTATCCTTTCCAGAGAGAGAGGATTCAAAGAGATGGATATCAGAGGGTCTGGCATGCACCAATGCATTGTCTTTCAGTTTGTTTATGGAGCAATGAGTGATATAATTATGGATATGCTCCTGGAGGCTGGTGTCTGGTGGTTGTGGAGGAAGAGATGAGAGTATTTGTGTGCAATATAGGTATTTGGGTGTTGTTTTGATGTTTCTTGGCATGTGTGGGTGTTCTGCTATTTAGTGTATTTGCCTAGTTGTATTTTGCGGGAAGACAGCTATGCTTGTAGTGACATGCTATTATATCTTTCCGCATCCAGTTTTTTCTTAGTCATGTATAGTTTTAGCACTCACTGTTTCCTCATTCAGTTTGTTCCAGATATCTATCACTCTGTGTGGGAAGCTATTCTTTTTCAGATCTCTTCTGTAACTGTCCTTCTTAAGTTTCTTCTCATGTCCTCTTGTATTTCTTCTGTCCCATTTTAGTAGGTCATCCCTATCAAGAATTTCCATCCCTTTCATAATTCTGTAAATGGTTAGCAAATCACCTCTTTCTCTTCTTTGTTCCAGGGTTGGTAAATTTAGTTTATCCAATCTTTGTTCGTATGTCAGATTGCAAATTGTTGGTGTCATCTTTGTCATTACTCTTTAAATTCTTTCTAGTCATGTTTTTTTTTTGGCACTAGGTGTCCATAGTGACGCTGCATATTCCAATTTTGGTCTTATCAGTGTAACTAGTATTTTCTTTACCATTTCTTCATCCATGTAGTCAAAGGCTACTTTCATTGATCTTAACAAGTTAAAAGTTTCTCCGACTAATTTGTTGACATGTTTGTCTGGTGTCATGTCATTTGAGATAGTTACTCCTAGGTCCCTTTCCAAGTTTACTTTTTTAACTTCCTTTGAACCAATTCTATATTAACCCAATATTCTTTTTTTGTTTTTTCCAAATTCCATTATACTGCATTTCTTAATGTTGAAGTTCATTTCACTCTTCTGACTCCATTTCCAGATTTTGTCCAGGTCTTCTTGAAAAGATTTGCAGTCTTCCTTTACTTACTCTCATTAGTTTTGCATCATCTGCAAAGAAGTTCATATAACATTCCATGCCTTCATCAATATCATTTATATAAATAGTAAACATTATTGGAGCCAATACAGAGCCTTGGGGGACTCCGCTTATCATATCTTCCCAATTTGAGTTCTTGTCTCTAGGTACCACCCTCATTTTTCTTCAGTTGAAGAAATCTTTCATCCATTCCAATAATTTTCCTTATATTTCACCTATTATTTCAATTTTTCTTAGTAGTTTTTTGTGAAGTACTTTGTCAAAGCCTTTTGAAAGTCCAAGAAAGCACAATCTGTCCATCCATCTCTTTTTTGTATTATTTCTATTAATCTTGAGTAAAAGCATATTAAGTTTGTAGTATATGATCTTTCACTGTAGTGGGTGTGCTGTGTTTGTGGAGGCTGCAGCAAGTGTTTGTGTGCCTCTCATGTCAAGGTGATTCTTGACTTTGAAGACTTTCATTTCATGGTGTAGATGGTCTGTAGGTGTTGTATATGTGCAGCCTGTAATTGTCTTTAGGGCTTTTTGTATGGTCTGAAGGGTGTTGTCTTAGTGAGATTAGGGGCCAATGTGGGGACCACATAATTCATCACTAGGCATATGCATTGTTTATATACTGTAGTATTAGTTTCTTTGTTTTGTCCAAATCTTGTTCCCGCAATTGATTTAAGCACATTAAGTCTTGGTGTGTGCATTTAGTCCTTATGTTTGTTACATGTTGTTTGAATGAGTTGGATGTATCTTATGTTACACCAAGAATCTTGGGTGTACATGTGTGTGGTATGAGTGTGTTTTCGATATTGAGGAATAGTATGTGTTTGTGTTCTGCTGTCCAATTGATGAGAAGTGTGGCTGCTGATTTGGTTGGTGCTATTTTGAGTCCATTTATAGTGAACCAGGTATTGAGTGTACCGAGTATGGTCGTAGTATTTCTGCACCTTTGCATTACTGTGTGTGCATGTAATTGTTATGTCATCTGCATAAGAAAAGATTTGTATTTCTGAGGTGTTGGGTGTGGATATATCATGTATGTATAGATTAGTGTGAGGGATGTGGGGGATAGAACTGAGCCCTGTGGTCGTTCATTCTTAAAATTACTGGTGAGCAATGATTGGTCATTGTATGACACAGAGGCATTTCTAACTACTAGATAATTAGCCAGCCATCTTTTGGCATCATTGTGCATGTCTGTGCTATATATTTTGTTTGTGAAATTGTGACGGGTTGGCATCATTGGCATCAACAGCTTTACTGGTGACCCGTCTTTGTATCTTTCATCAAGTTTTTTCTTAAAATCTTGAATAATATTTGCACACACTGTTTCTTTATCTAAGTTATTCCATATATCCAGCACTCTGCGTGGGAAGCTATTCTTTTTTCGATCTCTTCTGTAGTTGTCCTTTTTGAGTTTCTTTTCATGACCTCTTGTTTTTCCATTGTAATTTTTTAGTAAATCTTTTCTGTCAAGGATTTCCATTCCTTTCATGATTCTATAGTCAGCAGATTTATGATTTATGAGTGTCTGGTTGAGAGTAAATTGACTGTTGTGGTTATTGCTGTGTGAGAGCATCATGTGTTACTGTTGGATGTGATATGCTGATGAGTGTCTTGTACAGTTTTCTGGTGCTGGTTCCATGATTAAGTGTGCAGACAAATATTTGCCAATTTTGTTTTTTGTTTTTGTTTATGTATTATGTTGTTAATCTCAGACTTTGATGCTTTATTTGGTCTGCTATGTTCTGAGGATAGGTGTGGGGGAATTGTGTTTAAATGTATCAAACTGTCTGATGAGGCCTTGGATTACTGGTGTGAAGTTGGGTTGTGTGATATTCTGTTGCCTCTAGGGATGTATTTCTTGTCTGCATTTTGTATGATTGTATTGAAAGTGTATACAGCAGCATCTATTTCTGTGATTGGCATACTGTTTTGTATCAAATTACTGTTCTGTCTCTTCAGTAAAAGATTCCCAGTTTGCTCTCTTTAATTGGTGTATGTGTGTCTGGCCAACTTGGGTTTATCATATTATGGTGGTGATGATTGGAAGATGGTCAGATCCGAGGGCTCTGATCATTTTGCATGAAGTTGCTGGGGTTAGGCAGGGGGAACAGATGGTGATGTCAGAAGAGGAGGGGGGTGTAAAGGGCTTGATGTGGGATATGTGTGTGATTATGGGTGTTGTTCATGATGGTCAGTCAGTCAAGTTGTGTTTGTAGATAAATCCACCTATCCATGTTGGGGTTGTTGACATACCAGGCAACAAAGTCACCATCCAGGATAAGGTTAGGGATGGTGGCAATTTGGTTAAGGTTAAGCCTAAAGGTGTTTAGAACTGTGGGGGATGATTGGGGAGATGTTCATGTTAACTATTGTCACAACATACCCCTGTCACCAGCTCTCCCACAGGTGGCACCAATCCTTGTTTCCACTGTTTACACCCCCTTTCAATTTGTAAGTAGCCCTGTAAGGACCAATAAGTCTGTTGCTGTTTGCATCTCCTTTGTATTCCTTTGTATATATAACTTCATAAACGTGTAGTACAGCAGAGAAGCTTCACCCATGATTTCAGGAAGAAATTGGTGGAAGAAGAGTTCCAGCACAAGAAACTGCAGTTGCAGGCTCTCCATGCTGACTTTACCAAGGCATCTCTCCAGTGTGACAGCCTTAATGTGAACAACCTGAAGCAGAGCATCCTGGCTATGCTCAACATCATTGCAGCCACTCATCATCATGTAGGATAGATTTGCATCATGAAGAAATTGTCTCCCCTGTATGATGGGCCTTCGGCTATCCCCAAGCCTTAAGATAACTTTTATAATCTCTAGCGAAGTTCTGTCCAATGCTCAAATAGAGATTTTGAATTTGTGAGTTAACTGTCATCTATCCCCAAGTTCAACCTTATAAACATCCACTCAAAATATGTTGGTTGATGATGTGTGCAGACTAGAATGGGAAGGCAAAACCTCTGTCAACTCCAACCTACAAGAACACCTACATACAGAAAGTACAAAAATCTTACATTGCTATATGCCTGGCCTTCTCACCCCTTGCCTACATGAAGTTGCCCAAAAACTTCATGACAACAAAATTATAATCTGTTGAGCTGACAAACCCATGGTATACATCATCCTTGTAGATATATTCTTTGATACCTCCCACAACCCCATAGTTAAACTGAGATCTGAGGTCAATTCCTTGATATGTGCCTCCAATGCAGTTATTGATGACAAATTCAATGTAGTTACTAAAGACTTTGCTCTGGGGGTATTTCTATGGTAACATAAAAATTCATAAAATCAGTAATCCCTCGAGACCCACTATCTCTTAGATCTCCACCCCGACTTAATACCTTGCCAAGTGCTTATATGACATTACTACCCTTTACATCTGAACCACTTACTCCCTCAGAGCAACTGACAAGCTTACAGATATTTTAATCAGCACTAAACCCACTAGTATCATGGCTTCCTTAGATGCAGATAGTTTGTTCTCAAATGTCCCAGTGAAAGGACAACGGAAATCATATTAGACTATGTTTATAACCATTCTGAGCTATCCCCTCCCAAAATGCTCAGGGACATTATGAAGAGGATGTTTCTTGCCTGTACCATAGAAGTGCCTTTCAGATACCTGGATGGTAATCTATTTATCCAAAAAGATGGTGTTGCCATGGGGTCTCCTTTGGGAGTTCTATTCACATAAGCATTTATATAATTTATGAAAAATTAAGTTATGCATTACCAGACAGAAAAAAAAATTGTTTTATAGGTATGTAGATGACATGTTCATAATACACTTTTTTATATTACATTTTCATAATACACTGCTTTGATTCTGACCTGGGTAGTGGACAGGAAACAGTGAAGACCCTTCATCCATGAGGAACTAAGGTGAGAAGGAAACAAATGGGTGATGGATGAGAGTGGAATGGATGGGAGTAGAATGGGTGGGGATGGGTGCATCCCTTGGCTAGTTACCTCCCTTATAAGGGAGAAGAGGCCCTTGGTATATAGATAGATGACATTTTTGTTTGTGTGAACAATCTGCACCAGCTTAAGAAACTCGGGTCAATCCTACAAAATTATTCTGCATTATGGTTCATAGTGAAACTTAATTCCAACAATAGGCTGCCCTTCCTTGATGCTCTTGTGGAAGATGCTTCAGACAATTACATGACCACAGTTTACCACTAGACTACCAATGTGGGCAAGTGTACATATGGGGAATGTGAATGTACCTAAAGGTACAAGAGAGGAGTAATTTAAGATTACATCCATTGAGCACTACCTATCTGTTCCTCTATGAGATTTACTACAGCACCTGTGACAATGCTAGTGAGTAATGGATATTCCAACACATCTACACAACTGCCTGTGACAGTGCAGACTATGATGAAATATATACTGTAGAGGACTTGCAAACAGACTCGGGGAACACAAAGTTGACATCAGGTACCACTGAGACTAAAACACTCTAGTGACACAGAAGGATATTTGCCAAATTGGGAGAGGGACACGGTTTTAGTAAAGGATAAAAAAAAAAAAGAAAAAAAAAAAGGTCATCAAGTCACTTCCTGTAGTTAATTACAACACCTACAAAAGGATGGGAAAGCTTAAAAAGACTTTGCCCTCCAGGAATGAAACCCAAGACACTTTACTTGATGTAGATGCTCCCATGTTTCTCTCATTATATAATTTTTATTACTATTTCCTACTTTTATCTTTCTCCTCTTCTATACATATTCTTTTTTTTTTATCTATTTCATATGTATTTTTAAACTCTCATCATTCTCATTTTCATTTTTTGTATTCATCACCATCATCTCTCATCATTACAATGTTGGTAAGAGGGGAAGGCATCATCCACTGGGAAAAGTCCTTATGTACAAAAAGCTAATCACTCATCCTGTACACCATTCCTTTCAGAAAGCTTATCTGCAAAACTAGTCAGGAATAAAATCAGATTAAGTCTCCTGTGTTTCCTCTTCCCACCCCACGTCAACCTGTCAAAATGTTTCAACACACACACACACAATATATATATATATATATAGATATAAATATATATATATATATATATATATATATATATATATATATATATATATATATGTATGTACACACATAACGGTTTGAATATGTCTTAGTATTTCATATGATTTGTAAGGTAACTGATTAAACTCTGAACGATCACATAAGCATGTTAATTGGCTATATTTTAACAAAGTCATTCTATACTTCAACTCACATTTCCTTAAATGGGTGATTATGACCAGACACACAGTACATGAAATCTTTTCTTCCGCTTGACACATCAAGTCTGCCTTCTTCCTGGTCCAAGTCTGCATACTACCTATATCATACTTTCTGTCAAATCAAATATTTACAATACCATTTTATATCTTATCCAAATTTACATTCATATCATTATTACTCCCTAACAAACTACCTGGGACCAGTAATGGGTACCTGCAAGTGGTATTCCTGTACAATGGATGTTGGAGAGAATTATTTCTCTACCACCTGTCTTCAAGACTTGTCAACATCCTTACCTCCATTTGGAGATGCAGTAATAAGAGGTACTCTGTCACAAGATCAGATCAAAGAGCTCTCTTTATCAACAATGACAACTTTCTTCCCCTATCCACATAGGGCAAGCTGACCAACTAGTGACTGCTCCCCTCCTGCTACTATATGCTGGTGATAAAAACAGCCTCACACAAATACGACACAGACAACAGTAAAACATTTCTTTCCAAAGAGATCTATAGGGGGATCCAAGAACTGTTGTTAGCTGCTTACCATACCCTCTTTAAAGCAGAGTTATTCACATAACTTTTTTTACCACTAGTTCTTACTCTTCATTGCAATACCAATGTTCAAAATATGCACTACCATCTTTCTTCAATGTAACTGCATTTCCCATCCCTTCCCTAAACTTAAACCTAAACCTAACCCACACCACACCTACCCTGACCCTTCCTCCCATCCCTCCCAACCCAATTACCCCAAGTATCATAAAGGCAATGTTTGTCTGTGTATATCCAACTGTTGTACTGCCACAGCCACTGGCAATTGACATGCTTGGACGGCTAAGGCCTCATTTGCCCAGGCATGCTTGCGATGTGCTTGGAGTTGGAAGGCACCAAGGTTGTAAGTGCCTGGCTGCATGACGAGTACCTTAACCTTGACAGCTTGAGTATCATGGGGTGCTAGCTCAACTCGTCTCAGTGCTCCACCAACCCACAACACTGATCTTGAAGCTTGTGGACACAACAGTTGACTGCTTCCCCTGTTAAGTAAAAAGATTATTCTGCATTTCACATTAATGAGGGATGAAGATTCTATCTATAATCTTTATATCTACCTACATACCTATGGGCTTCTTCTCCTTTTTAAGGGAAGTAGTCAGCCAAGGCATGCACCTATCCCTACCCATCCCATTCACATCCATCACCAATTTCCCTTTTGAAGGGATTGTGCTAAAAAATATAACAGAACCACCAAAATTAAGATTACCATACAAATTAAATGGAATGGATTTAGCTTTCACAACTGGCAAGTGCTCTTCTTTCTTTACCACACTGAGCTGGTGACATAAAAATAGTCCCATAAAGATACAATGCGTACAACAGTCCAAAGTCTTTTCCCAGAGAGATTTGTGGGAGGTTCTGATGACCATTGCAAGCCTCTGTGGGGGTACAGATTTTCAACTTAGTGAAACACAAGGCAACAATTGATTGATTGGTTGTAATGAAAGAGGAGCATGATACATCTATGGGAAAAGAGTCAATACAAAGAGTACAGAGAGATGAAAGCTTGTAAGTTTGGGTGATTGTCATGAATGTCCGATAAAGGGTGTAGTTATAGTGGAATGTCCAGTGAGATTATTTAGTTTATGCCTCAGGGAGGCATTTCAATGGACTGGAGGTGTGCATGTAGTTGCTTTTGAGGAATCAGAATGTCAAGTACAGTTAATAAATGCATATTTCCAGTGTTAACAGAGGGGATTAATATACATACATACATATACCAAGGTTTTTTTCCCCTTACCAGGGGAGGTAGTTGTTAATCCCCTCGTACAGGAGGGGATTAACAGGGGAACAAAAGGAGAAATTGGGGAAGAGCAGTGTGGGTTTAAGAAAGGAAGAGGATGCACAGATCAAACTTTCATAGTAAGAGGCTTATGGGAGGGTTTTAATTGAGAGGATTAGGAGAGGAGAGGGAGTAGTTGGGAGGAGCAGTATGGGTTTAGGAATGGTAGAAGATAAGGGATCAAATTTTTGTGGTAAGACAGATTTGTAAGGTTTTAGTAAAAGGTAAGAATGTTTTTCTTGGGCCTTTATGGATTTGGATAAGATAAAGGAGGCAAAGAGGAGAGAAGATGAGAAATGGGGAAAGAGTATGAGAGGAAAATTTGAAAGTAATAAAAAGATGATTTGGAAGAAAATTAAGAGAGGAAGGGGGAGGCAAATCACATAGAGAAGAAAAGGTAAAAGGTGTAGAGGGAGAGATATAATGAAAGATGGCAGTAAGAGGAAGATGGGCAGAGTATTTTATGGAGTTGCTAAATGTGAAGGAGGATAGGGAAGGAAAGGTAGTTGCAATGGGAAGTGCTAAGAAAATGACAGTGATGAACGAGGAAAATGGAGGAGAAATAAGAAAACATGAGGTGAAAGTTATCAAAACTAAATTTACCTTATGAGAGGCTTAGGAACCTTAATTTATACTCTCTGAAAAGACACAGAGCGTAGGGTGATCTAATAGAGGTGTTCAAGTGTATCAAAGGCTTTAACAAGGGTGACACAAACAAGGTCATCATATCAAGACAACAGGCAGGACTCACAGTAACGGATTTTAATTGGACAAATTTAGATTTAAGAAGGAAAAAGGCAAGAACTGGTTTACTAATTGGGTGGTCAACAAATGGAATAGACTTAGTAACCATGTAGAGAGCGATGAAACAATGGGTTGTTTTAAGAAATGGTTAAACAACTTTATGGATAAGGATGACCAGTGGTAATGGACATGGAACTGCCTAGTGTAGGATTTAAGGTCTCTTGCAGTCTCCTTCACTCTTATGTTCTTACAAGAGCAGGTAAGGCATCTGGGTTAGATGGGTATCCTGTGTAGTGTCTAAAAAGGGGAGGTACAGTGATGGTGGACTAGCTGGTTAGGTGGTTTAATGATTGTCTAATGGAGGGTAGAGTGCCGGAGGACTGGAGGAATGCCTGTGTAGTTCCACATTACAAGGGAAAAGGGGACAATTGTGAGTGTAGTAGTTTCAGAGGGATCAGTTTGTTGAATGTAGTTTGGAAAGTTTATGGGAGGGTTTAGATTGTGAGAATTAGGAGCAGAAAAGAGATAGTAACTGGTAAGGAACAGTGTGGGTTTAGGACATGTAGGGGTTGTATGGATCAGATTTTTGTGGTAAGGCAGATATGTGAGAAAGCTTTACAAAAAGGTAGGGATGTTTTTTAGGCCTTTATGGATTTGGAAAGGCTTATGACAGGGTAGGCAGGAAGGCACTGTGGAAGATATAGCACATATATGGGATAGGAGGAAAGCTGTTAAAACCAGTTAAGAGTTTTTATAATAGTAGAACCTGTGTTAGAATTAGAAATGGAGAGAGTGAGTGGTTTGAGGTAAAGGTGGGACTTTGCCAGGGATTTGTTATGTTGCCTTGGCTGTTCAATTTATACATGGATGGGGTAATGCAAGAGGTGAAAGCAAGAGGTAAAAGCATGGGTCACAGGCCTGGGATTGGAAATGGTTAAAGAAAATTGAGAAAAATGGAAGATAAGCCAGTTGTTGTTTGCTGATGATGGTGCACTTGTGGCAGGATTAGCGGAGGGATTAAGGAACTTAGTGACAGAGTTTGGGAAGGTGTGTGAAAGAAGGAAGTTGAAGATAAATGTGGGTAAAAGTAGTGATGAGATGTACAAGGGGAGAATGTGGCAGTAAATTGGAAATGAGTATTAATAGAGAGAGACTGGAGGAAATGGATAGTTTTAGATACTTGGGTGCAAATGTGGCAGGAAAGGGAGAAGTGGAAGTGAAGGTAGAATGTAGTTTGAGAGAAACAAGTAAATGTCTTTGGGGATTAAAAAGTGTAATGAGAAAATATAATCTGGGATTGATGCTAAGAGGAGATTATATGAAGGGGTGATTGTGCTGACGGCACTGTATTGGGCAGAAACATTGAACATAAGGGAGGAAGAATCTAAATATGAGATGAAATGCCTGAGAAGTATGGTAGGGTTTACTAGGCTGGATAGTGTGAGAAACAAGGTGAGGAGGAGAGCAGGGGTGGAAAGGGAGTTGGGAGACTGGGTTGATGACAGAGTATTGGGATGGTTTGGACACACAATGGGGTAAAAGGGGCATTGGGAAAGAGGGGCATGTCTATTGAGGAAGGAAGGGAAAAGACAGAAGATAAGGGGTGAATGAAGAATGGTTGTGTATGGATGATGCTGTAATGTATGGAAGTGGGTGGGGGTTGAGGGAGTATGTGTGAATGATATTTTGATGCAGCCTGAAGGGATTTCTCCCTGTCTTCTTTTTTTCTGCATCAGGGGACGGAGAAGGGGGGTTGCCAATTCAATGAAGCAGCGTTGTTGTGGATGTGATGTGTCTTGCTGCATTGCTTCTGACCCAGGGCATTGGGTGAAATGCAGGGATGACCAGTCATCCAGGAGGAACCAAGAAAAGAGGGAGGGGTAGTGAATGGGAATGAAGTAGATGGGGATGAAATGGGTGGAAATGGATTTCTGCCTTTGACTTTGGCTACCTCCCTTGTAATGGGGAAAAATCCATTGGTATATGTATGTTTTGATTTGGAGAAGGTTTATGACAGTGCAGACAGGAAGGCACTGTGGGAGGAATTGCAGATATATTGGGCTGGAGTAAAGCTGTTAAGGGCCATCAAAAGTTTTTACAAGAGTAGTAGAGCCTGTGTTAGAACTGGAAATGGAGAGAACAAGTGGTTTGAGGTAAAAGTGGGGCTGCATCAGGGATGTGTCATGTTGCCATGGCTATTCAATGTATACATGGATGGGATGGTATAGGAGATAAATGTGAGGGTGATAGGCGGGGGATTAGAGATTGTTAGATACAATGGAGAGGTGAGGTGAGCCAGTTGCTTGTGAATGACACTGTGCTTATGGCAGGGTCATAGGAGGAACTAAGGCCATTAGTGACAGAGTTTATGAAGGTATGCATTAGGAGAAATATGAACATGAGGGTAAAAGTAGTTTTTGAGGGACTTTTTGATGAAAATATTTGTTGTCTGCTAATTTACATTCTAAAACACAGCATATAGTGCCATCTTTTGGTACTAGTTTTGATGTCATGGTTTGTGTACTATCCCAAGCCATCTCAATTAACAATATTGTCCTGTAGTGAAACAGATGATTCCTTCAGTGATATTGAGTTTTTCATCTTCTTTTGGGAGTAGTCTTGTCTCTCTAAATATCTCTGACAACAGCCAAATGTGTGGATAGACAGCATAACTATGGGCTATCAATTTAAACTGAAATATCTCTATGAAAATGTTTTCATACTGGTGCTCACCTATGTGTATGTTGGTTCTGCAATGCTGTCTTTGGGCACTCAAAAAAGTAAGAGTATACATGACATACTCAATATTTTTGCAGTGTGCTCCTACACAAGACATTGTAAATTCACACTACCTCTACTGGATGCCACAAAAATTATTTCCACAACATAATATAGATATTTTTTTCATCTCAGCCCAAGTGTGCCAGTTAAAAGGTTAATTATGGTGATATGTTACTACTAGATAAAACTAATCATTCTTTACACTACAAGTTAGACACATTATTTTAGACTGTTTACACACTGTAGAAAAATAAAATATATCACCAAGTATTGCTAAGAACATACCAATACATTCCAGCAAATGACAAGTGTCTCTTTGCATTTATCCCTATACTGCACCCTATCTTTTGTCTAGTTTTGTTTTATTTTCCTTTTTGTTATATCTATTCTATGTAATTTCTTTGTTTTTCACTTATTATTTCTACTGGTTTTATTTTCTAAGCTTATTTATCTGATAAATTTAATAACAACTTCCAAAAACAATTCCTTTTATCATTTGTTTTGCATAATGCTTTAAAAATGGCCATTTATTATTATTGTAAGAGAATCTAGCCCCATCATTTAGCTCCCTATGTATGTTCTGTACATGAATTATATAATAGTTGCTGGGCAGTTATCAAAGACGGGGACACTGATTAAATGAAGCACCCTTGCTGTGGATATGCTGTGTCTTGCTACATTGCTTCTGACCCAGGGGAGTGAATGAGATACAGGGATGACCCATCATCCAGGAGGAATCAAGAAAGGAGGGAGGGAGGGGTGCTGAATGGGAGTGGTGCATGTGGGGATGAAATGGGCGAGAGTGGATTTCTGCCTTTGACTTTGGCTATCTCCCTTGTAATAGGGAAAAGCCATTGGTATATGTATATATGTATCCATTTCTTTCCTCATTTTCATAATTCCTAAATTTTATATCAAATAGCCTACAGCACTTGATACAATCAACATTTATCAAACATGATGACAATGCATGAAGAATGAACAGAACTCATGACATCACTGCAGAGTAGATGGTGCCACAGATATGTTTCATGAGAATGGCTGATGCAGGCAATGTTTTGGTGACTGGATAAGTAATTTAAAATTGCAATAAATAAAAACAAGAGTTTTTGTATAATTCATTTAGCTATTATTGAATTTGGTAAGTACTAAAAACATATTCTAGTCAAATTAGACACCTTTATTTTTCCGAGTGGTTACACTTTAAAGACTGGAGGAAGTGGACAGTTTTATTTGGGGTTGCATGTGGCAGGCAATGGAGGAGTGGGGAGTGGAGGTAAACTATAGATCAAGAGAAGCAAGTAAATGTCTTAGAGGAATGACAAGTGTCATGAGAAATAGGCATCTGGGAATTGATGCAAAGAGAAGATTATATGATGGGGTGATTGTGCCTACAGCATTGTATGGGGTGGAGACTTGGAATTTAAGAAACACAGAAAGGAGAAGTTTGAATGCATTTGAGATGAAAATTTCTGAGAAGTAATGTAAGGGTTACAAGGTTGGGTAGAGTGAAAAATGAGGTGAGGAGGAGAGCAGGGATGGAAAGGAAGCTGGCAGATAGGGCTGATGAAAGATTATTGGGATTGTTTGGACACATGGAAAGAATGAAGGAAAATTAGCAAAATGAGTGTGGAAAGCAGCGGTAGATGGAGTGAACTCAAGGGGATGACAAAAGATAAGATGGGATAGTGTGAAAGGGGCTTTGATGATGATGATTACAAGTTTTAGGCTTTAAGCCAAGCACTGGACCAGCAAAGGCCATTCAGCAAAAGGAGCTTTGAGCAAGATGGGAATGTCTAATGAACAAGGATGGGAGAAATCAGGGGAAGGTGAGTGAAGGAAGGTTGTGTATGGATGATATTCTGATGCAGCCTGAGGGGATTTCTCCTAATCTTTTCTATTTTCTGCATGAGGGGACAAGGAGGGATGGTTGTGGAAGTGAAGCAGGCCTGATATGGATGTGCTGAGTCTGCATTGCTTCTGACCAAGCAGTGGGCAGGAGACAGAGATGACACTTCATCTCCAAGGAGCTAAGATAGGAGGGAAACAAAGGTGGATGGGAGTGGAATGGCTAGGAGTGGGTGTGTGCCTTGACTTGACTACCTCCCTGATAGGAAGGAAGAAGCTCTTGGTATATAGATAGATATCTGAAAAGTTTTGAATGTGATGTGTCTTTAGAGCTCTTTTTGATTACAAAAAATCATATGGTAAGTTTGACAGAGAGGTGTTATGCTGTGTTGTGGGTGTATGAATTAGGGGAAAGTTTATTGAGAGGAGTCAAGTTTTTAAATGAGTGGTATAATAGAGTTTGTGAAAGGATAGAGAATGGAGAGAGCAAGTGCTTTGAGGTAAAGGTGGGGCTGTGCCAAGGCTGTATAATGTCATCATGGTTATTCATTGTGTATATGGATGGGGTGGTAAGGAAATTAAACATGAGGGTGCTAGGCAGAGGTTTGGGGCTGGTGAGATGGGAAGTGGGAGGTGAGCCAGTTGTTGTTTGTGGATGACACTGCACTTTTAACTAAGTTAAAGGATAGATGGAAGTATTAATGGCAAAATTTCAAAGAGTAAAAGAGAAAAGGAAACTGAATGTAAATGTGGGCAAAAATAATGAGATGAAAAGTAGAGTTGTGTGGATGGCAGTGAATTGGAGGAGATTTTGAGGGTTGTGAGGCTTGAAGAAATGGAGATCTTTTAGTATTAGGGTCACATGTAACAGGGAATGGAGAAGTGAAAGTGGAGGTGAATTATAAGGGGAAAGAAGCCCTTGGTATATAGATAGGTAGATAGATCTAGCACTAGAGATAAAAAGAAAAAACATACACACATACATACCAAAGGCTTTTTTCCCCTTTATAAGGGAGGTAACAAAAAACCAAAGGCATAAAAAACACTCCCACCCATTCCATCCCTATCATACTCCACTTCCCTCCACCCTTTTCCCTCCCTCTTATCTTGGCACCTCCTGGATGACAGGTCATCACTGCATCTCGCCCACTGCCCTGGGTCAGAAGCAGTGTCACAAGACAGCACATCCACAGCAAGGCCGCTTCATTAAATCAGCAACCTCCCCCTCTCTGTCCCATCATGCAGAAAAGGAGAAGACAGGGAGAAATCCCTTCAGGCTGCATCAAATTATTTCTCACACATACTCCCTCACCCCCATCCCCCACCCACTCCACATGCATCCCAGCATCATCCATATACAACCATTCTCCATTCACCCCTGTCTTCTGTCCTCTCCCTTCCTTCCTCAACAGACACTCCCCTCTTTCCCAATGCCCCTTTTACCCCATCCATCCATCCATCCCATCCTAGGTCGACCCCCTCATGTTCACTCCTTCCACCTCCACCCTCCACACCTCCCCCACCAGTCTTTATTCACTCATTCTTTCCATGTGTCCAACCATCCCAATACTCTTTCATCAACCCTTTCTCTCAACTCCCTTTCCACCCCAGCTCTCCTCCTCACCTCCTCATTTCTCACTCTATCCAACCTAGTAACCCCTATCACACTTCTCAGTCACCTCATCTAAAACATATTCAAACTCCTCTTCTCTTCCTCTCTGTTCCATGTTTCTGCCCCATACAATGCTGTCGGCACAATCACTCCTTCATACAATCTCCTCTTAGCATCCATTCCCAAAAGTCTATTTCTCATTACACTTTTTAATCCACCAAGGCATTTACTTGCTTCTCTCGATCTACATTCTACCCCCACCTCCACTCCTCCCCCTCCCACCACATTCACACCCAAGTACCCAAAACTATCCACTTCCTCCAGTCTCTCTCCCTTAATACTCACTTCCAGTCTGCTGCCATTTTCTCCCATTGTACATCTCATAACCTTACTTTTCCCATTATTCATCTTCAACTTCCTTCTTTTGCACACCTTCCCAAACTCTATCACTAACTTCCTCAATCTCTCCTCTGATTCTGCTACAAGCGTAGTGTCATCCACAAACAACAGCTGGCTTATCTCCCTTTTCTCCATTTTCTTTAACCATCTCCAAACCTTGACCCACCACCCCTGCATTCATCCTTTGCACCACCCCACCTACATATAAATTGAATAGCCAGGGCAATATAACACATCCCTGACAAAGTCCCACCTTTACCTCAAACCACTAACTCTCTCCACTCCTAATCCCAACACACACTCCACCACTCTCGTAAAAACTCTTGACAGCTCCTAAAAGCTTTCCTCCTATCCCAAATATCTGCAATACTTCCCACAGTGCCTTTTTGTCTACCCTGTCATAAGCCTTTTCTAAATCCATAAAAGCCCAAAAAACATCCCCACCTTTTCCCACAGCTCTCTTACATATCTGTCTTACCACAAAATATTATACAATCGGAATAACCTCTTCCTCAGGTAATGAATCAAACTTTCTGGGTTTCAAAATAGTACATTTCATACAAGTCAACCTTTATCAAGTTGTATTCAGTCATATAACATAAATCATTTACATGCAGTCACTCATGTACAAGCTCTTCTTGTATGGTACTTCAAAAATTCAGTACCAAACTACTTCACAGTTTTAACCTCTTTGATAATAGAGAAAACTAATCTGGTACAGATGGAGTTAAGATTTAACAATCTCCTAAATGACAGAGAAACAACTAAAGAGATGACTAAAATTGCCAAACAGTAGTTAGAATAAAAAGTACTATTTGGCATAGGAAAGGGTTAACTTACGATTCATTGGCAACAGCTCCATTGAGATCTAGCATTGTCATAAGTTCACAGCCACTGCAATTCTTCAACTGAAGTACAAGGTCAATGGTACATAGTCTGTAATATATGAGTAAATACATCAGTTATGATATCTTTGGAACCAAATATATACATACATATACCAACAGCTTTTTCCTCCCCTACAAGGGAGATAGTAAAAAAAACAACAGCATAAAATCCAATCCCACACATTTCATCCCCACATACTCCACTCCCATTCACTACCCCTACCTCCCTCTTATCTTGGCTTCTCCTGGATGACGGGTCATCCCTGCATCTTACCCACTACCCTGGGTCAGAAGCAATGTAGCAAGATATAACACATCCACAGCAAGGCCACTTCATTCAACCAACGACCTCCCTCTCCATTCCCTCATGCAGAAAAAGTGAAGACAGGGAGAAATCCCTTCAGGCTGTATCAAAATATCATTCACACATACTCCCTCACCCCCCATCCCCCACCCACTCCCTTCCATTCATCACAGCATCATTCATATACAATCATTCTCCATTCACCCCTATCTTCTGTCTTCTCCCTTTCTTCCTCAACAGACATTCCCCTCTTTCCCAATGCCCTTTTCACCCCATCCATCCATCTCATTCTTGGTCACCCCCTCATGGTCACTCCTTTCCACCTCTGCCTTCCACACCTTTTCTATTAATCTTTCTTCACTCCATGGAACCAAGCCATCCCAATACTCTTTCATCAACCCTATCTCCCAACTCCCTTTCCATTAACACACTGAAAGACAACACACTGCTGCATGCCAGACCCCCTGATATCCACCCTTCTGAATCCTCTCTCCCACGAAAGGACAGAGTCCACTTGGCCAGACTGCGATGCGGTCACCACCCAGCACTTCTAAGCTACCAGAAGAGGCTGGACGACCGTGTTATGAACAGCTGCCCAGGATGTAACACTTCACCCCATACCATACAACACATAATGGAAGACTGCATTATACACAATCATGCACGCAAACAACACAACATACACTCTATAAAGGATTTGTGGGAAAACCCAGTTTCGGCTGTGGCCTTCCTTGGGGAGACGGGACTGCTCGGACAGACAGTCTAGGGAACGACAACAACAACAACAACAACTCCCTTTCCACCCCAGCTCTCCTGCTAACCTCATTTCTCACTCTATACAGCCTAGTAACCCCTAACCCCTACCTTACTTCTTAGGCATTTCATCTCAAACTCATTCAAACTCTTCCTCTCTTATGTTCCATGTTTCTGCCCCATACAGTGTTGTCAGTACAATAATTCCTTCATACAATCTCTTCTTAGCATCCATTCCCAACTGTCTATTTCTCATTACACTTTTTAATATCCCAAGGCATTTACTCGCTTCTCTCAATCTACATTCTACCTCTACCTCCACTCCTCCCTTTCCTACCACATTTGCACCCAAGTATCTAAAGCTATCCACTTCCTCCAGTCTCTCTCCCTTAATACTCACTTCCAATTTGCTGCCACATTCTCCCCCTGTACATCTCATCACCTTACTTTTACCCACATTTATCTTCAACTTTCTTCTTTTGCACACCTTCCCAAGCTCTGTCACTAACTTCCTTAATCCTTCCTCTGATCCTGCTACAAGTGCAGTGTCATCAGCAAACAATTGAAGAAGTGAGTGATATGATTATGGATATGCTTCTGGAGGCTGGTGTTTGGTGGTTGTGGAGGAAGAGAAGAGAGTATTTGTAAATAGTATCGGTATTTGGAGAAAGAGGAAAGGGACAAAAAGTAGGGAGGTCCTTAGAGTGAACTCTTTAAATGAAAAGGAAAAGGAGGAGTACAAGAAGCTGAAGGAGGAGTGGGAGGGAGTGAAGGATAAAGTAGAGCTAGGTGTGGAGGAGGAATGGGGATGGTTCAAGGAGGGAGTCACAAAGTGTGCAAAGATGGTGTGTGGAACAAGAAGGACAGGAAGAAATAGAAGGAAGGGTAGTGAATGGTGGGATGAGGAAACAATGAAGGTTGTAGACGAGAAGCAAGCTTTCACAGATTGGTTACAAAATAGGATGAGAGAGTCATATGAGAGGTACAAAGAAAAGAAAAGAGAAGTAAAACAAAAGGTAAAGGAGGCAAAGAGGAGAGCAGATGTGAAATAAGGTAAGAGTATGACAGAAAATTTTGAAAGTAATAAAAAAATGATTTGGAAAGAAATTAAGAGAGGGAGAGGAGGCGAATCAATTAGAGAAGAAAAGGTAAAAGGTGCAGATAGAGAGATGATAATGGAAGAGAAGGCAGTAAGGGGAAGATGGGCAGAGTATTTTAGGGAGTTGCTGAATGTGAAGGAGGATAGGGAGGGAAAGATAGCTGCAATGGGAAATGCTAAGAAAATGACAGTGATGAGTGAGGAAAATGGAGGAGAAATAAGGAAGGATGAAGTGAAGGCAGCTGTTAAGATGATGAAAGCAGGTAAGGCACCTGGTCTGGATGGATGCCATGCAGAATGTCTAAAAAGAGGAGGTACAGTGATGGTGGACTGGTTGGTGAGGTTATTCAATGTTTGCTGGAGAGAGGGTTGAGTGCCGGAGGACTGGAGGAGTGCCTGTATAGTTCCACTTTACAAGGGAAAAGGGGACAAGTGTGAATGTAGTAGTTTCAGAGGGATTAGCTTGTTAAGTGTAGTTGGGAAGGCTTATGGGAGGATCTTGATTGAGAGGATTAGGAGAGGAACAGAGGGAGTAATTGGTGGGGAACAGTGTGGATTTAGGACGGGTAGAGGTTGTGTAGATCAGATTTTTGTGGTAAGACAGATATGTGAGAAAGCTATAGGAAAGGGGAAGGATGTTTTTTGGGCTTTTATGGATCTGGAAAAGGCTTACGATAGGGTAGACAGGAAGGCACTGTGGGAGGTTTTGCGGATATACGGGATAGGAGGAAAGCTTCTAGGAGCTGTCAAGAGTTTTTATAAGGGTAGTAGAGCTTGTGTCAGGATTAGAAATGGAGAGAGTGAGTGGTTCGAGGTAAAGGTGGGACTTCATCAAGTATGCGTTATGTCGCCCTGGCTTTTCAACTTATACATGGATGGGGTAGTGTGAGAGGTAAATGCAAGGGTAATGGGTCAGGGATTAGAGATGGTTAAAGAAAATGGAGAAAAGTGGGAGGTGAGCCAGCTGTTCTTTGCGGACGACACTGCGCTTGTGGCAGGATCGGAGGAGGGATTGAGGAAGTTGGTGACAGAGTTTGAGAGAGTGTGTAATAGAAGAAAGCTGAAGATAAATGTGGGTAAAAGTAAGGTGATGAGATGTACAAGGGGTGAAAGTGGCAGTAGACTGGAAGTGAGCATTAAGGGAGAGCGACTGGAGGAAGTGGATAGTTTTAGATACTTGGGTGCAAATGTGGCAGGAAAAGGTAGAGTGAAGGTGGAGGTAGAATGTAGATTGAGAGAAGCGAGTAAATGCCTTGGTGGTTTAAAAAGTAATGAGGAATAGACATTTGGGAATGGATGCTAAGAGGAGACTGTATGAAGGAGTGATTGTGCCAACAGCACTGTATGGGGAAGAAACATGGAACATAAGAGAGGAAGAGAGAAGGAGTTTGAATGTGTTTGAGATGAGGTGTCTGAGAAGTATGATGGGGGTTACTAGGCTGGATAGAGTGAGAAATGAGGAAGTGAAGAGGAGAACAGGTGTGGAAAGGGAGTTGGGAGATAGGGTTGATGAAAGAGTATTAGGATGGTTTGGACACATGGAAAGAATGAGTGAAGAAAGACTAGTAAAAGAGGTATGGAAGGCAGATGTGGAGGGAGTGAACATGAGAGGACATCCTAGGATGAGGTGGATGGATGGGGTGAAGGGGGCTTTGGGGAAGAGGAGAATGTCTGTTGAGGAAGGATGGGAGAGGACAGAAGACAGGGGTGAATGGAGAATGGTTGTATATGGATGATGTTGTGATGCATGAGGTGGAATGGGCAGGGGGATGGGGGGTGAGGTAGTATGTGTGAGCAAAATTTGATGGAGCCTGAAGGGATTTCTCCCCGTCTTCTCCTTTTATGCATGGGGGGACAGAGAGGGGGGGTCGTCAATTTAATGAAGCGGCCTTGCTGTGGATGTGCTGTGTCTTGCGACACTGCTTCTGACCCAGGGCGGTGGACAAGGTGCAGGGATGACCCGTCATCCAGGAGGTGCTAAGAGGGAGGGTGGAGGGGTGTGGAGTGTATTCAGGAATGGAATGGGTGGGAATGATTTTATGCCTTTTCCTTTTTGGCTACCTCCCTTGTAAGGGGGAAAAAGCCTTGGTATATATGTATGTATCGGTATTTGGGTGATGTTTTGATATTTCTTGACATGTATAGATGTAGTATAGTGGGTTTGTTGGCAGTCTGTTGTAGACATTGCTTACATCCATGTCAACATCAGCAAAATGCTCATATTTGTGAATAATTTTAATTGCATAACTTCAAATAACATAATGACAAGCATTTTTCCCAATTCCATACAACTGAAACAGAGTTATGAGATTTCACATGATATGGGGGATTACTGTACAAGAATGACTGTTTACCTTTTGCAAGTGAAGTCATGAATAATGATGCTGGGGAAAATGGCCCACACTTTCACTAAATGACACTGTTCCTCAAGTGCAGAGATAGGTGACTCCACAATTTCCAGTGGCTTTTCTGGGATAATTCGAACAGGAGCTTTCTCCTCAACAAGTGCATCTGTGGACAATGGCTCAGGAACAGTTGACGAGTCACCGATACTCTTGAGATAAACACTATGTTGTCCAAACACTTGCTGGTCCTTGGTTTTCTGCAGAGATAATCATATAAAATGAGTAAGCAACAAGACTTCTAAATATAATGAATACTGAAAGATGTAGCCTCCTACCACCATCATCAAACTCTTGCCAACTTCAATTAACAATAACAAGTGTTGACTTTAGTTTCACTTATTGGAAGCCCATAGCCCCAATACTGCCATAAACAGTCTTTAGGCCATCCTGCAGATCTTCCTGGGAAGAGATGTTAGGACTACTGTACTGTAATAGTGTACAGTAGGTCTGTTTCTTGTAGTAGTGGCAGCAGGGAGGGGTGTCGATGAGGAAAGGGAGGGGGGAAGGAGGAGGAAACATCCCAGTGGCTACAGTGACATTATTTAATCTGAATAAAATCATCTGGTATTCACCCATACAAAATCTGTGAAATACTCTAGAACATCATATTGAGGGAATCAAACACATCCTCTTTATGCACATTCTTTTGTAAAGACTCACCTGCCAGTGCACTGTGACCACCATATCCAGTACTTTAGTATTTGTTATGTTCTTAGCATCAAGCTGGTCTTGTGTAGGTGGAGGTGGTATGTGATCAGAAGAAGGTTTAGGTGATGGTGGATCATACAGTAGATCTGGTAGTTTGATGCGCTCCCTCAGACTGAACCGCCACCAACTTCCATTCTGAAGCTGTTTGGACATTAAGAAATATGTATTCTAGTCGGTGAACTATTATAGAATCTATATAAATATCTAAATCTAATATTAACCCTTTCAATACGGGCCACATCGCACATCTGGCAGCATTAGCTGCCAGACGTGCGATGTTGTGTCATAATACTCGCATTATAAAAAATAAAGTCATTGCTCTATCGCTCATTCTCTTTCACCCGTGAATTTTGATAACCATAGAAAATATGATGAAGCCAGTTTACAGAGCATGTGGGTCACGCAGGTATGACTATAATAAATATAATCAAGACGCCGACATCCTCGTATACCCACTTGCTCCTCATGACGCCTACATAGGCGTCACTGTATGGAAGGGGTTAATACCTCTTTCATGGCTCTATTACAAGTAAACATGTTTTATATAGCTATATACATACATACATACATACATATACCAAGGACTTCTTCCTCCTTACAAAGGAGGAAGCCTAAGTCAAAGGCATATATCCACTCACACCCATTTCATCCAAACATACTCCACTCCTCATGACGCCTACATAGGCGTCACTGTATGGAAGGGGTTAATACCTCTTTCATGGCTCTATTACAAGTAAACATGTTTTATATAGCTATATACATACATACATACATACATATACCAAGGACTTCTTCCTCCTTACAAAGGAGGAAGCCTAAGTCAAAGGCATATCCACTCACACCCATTTCATCCAAACATACTCCACTCCCATTCACTACCCCTCCCTCCCTCTTTTCTTGGCTCCTCCTGGATGATGGGTCATCCCTGCATCTCACCCACTACCCTGGGTCAGAAGCAATGCAGGAAGGCACAGCATATCTACAACAAGGCCACTTCATTTAATTGGCGACCCCCCCCACTCCATCCCCTCATGCAGAAAAAGAAGACATGGAGAAATCCCTTCAGGCTATGTCAAAATATCATTCACACATACTCCCTCACCCCCCATCCCCCACCTACTCCCATGCATCACAACATTCTCCACTCACCCCTATCTTCTGTCTTCTCCCTTCCTTCCTCAACAGACATTCCCCTCTTTCCCAATGCCCCTTTTACCACATCCATCCATCTCATCCTTAGTCACCCCCTCACGTTCACTCCCTCCACCTCTTCCTTCCACACCTTTTACTAATCTTTCTTTACTCATTCTTTCCATGTGTTCAAACCATTCCATACTTTTTCATCAAACCCATCTCCCAGCTCCCTTTTCATCCCTGCTCTCCTCCTAACCTCTTCGTTTCTCACTCTATCCAGCCTAGTAACCCCTACCATACTTCTCAGGCATTTCATCTCAAACACATTTAAACTCTTTCTTTGCTTCTCTCTTACATTCCATGTTTCTGCCCCATACAGTGCCGTTGGCACAATCACCCCTTCATACAATCTCCTCTTAGCATCCATTCCCAAATGTCTATTTCTCATTACACTTTTTAATTCCCCATATACAGTACATATTTCATCAGTGATAACCAGCACTTGTATCCTTGGGGACAATATCATGCAAAAGAGAGGGACATAGAAATGGAAGCAAACTAAGTAAATTGTTGATCAACTTAAAGTTAGTGGTAGTGGTGTGAGATGGTATGCTGCAAGGCGGTGGGAGGGAAGGTGTGATATCATACCAACACAGAAAAAGTGGTCTGGTAGGCCTCATAAGAACTCTAGGTGTGTTGACATTATCAAGAAAGACCAATAGAAGTTTCTTTGTATTTCATCCCATAAAACAATGTAAAGTAATGGTGGTGTGCTCAGTGAAGTGTCTCTACCTAATATTAGTTGATGTGCATAAGAACCAGGGTACTCCAGATACTACCCCATGAAGAAACTATTTCTCATCCATATGCAGAGGGCAATTTCCATCATCACCTCCCCACCCCTTTTACAACAATAATCTGGGCAATAGTTTCTGAACATAACTGCCTCACCTTACCCATAGTAAGGCTACAAACACTACAAATGCATGAAAACCCCAGGGAAACAATGGCAGAGTTGGGAGCAAGCATTTGCACAACTTGTCACTACTCCAGCCAAAGAAGCACTGAATGTCAGTTAGTTAGCATCATCAAGAAGCAGAGGGATGATGTGACATCACATAACCCACCCAAACTTATGGCAAAATTCAAAAGTTTGTCCCACCCTGGGTTCTCCAGGCCAAACTTTTGTTGTGTATTATGTATGTACCTGTATGTAATTTAGGTTGGGTCTAGTTGTTTCCTTACATCATCTAAAGGAATCTAAGATTTGTTTATATCAGAAATCACTCCTTCTGCTCATTTCACCTCAGGAAGGAAGGGGCAATAGTTGCTGCCCAACTATTCTATTCACATTTGTGACATCCCTTCAGAGAAGGTTAAACCAAAGCAAATTCTTCTGTACCAGGTGAGAATTATAATTTATTTTGGCTGCCACTTATCTATCAATTTCTAGGATATCAATTTAGTAGAAAAGAGGTTATGGAAATATCACAAAATGCACACACAACAGCTGAATCCCTTACCAAAGAACCTGAGAAAGGAACCTGTGAAAGAACAAGTTTGCTTTCAGATTTCATGTTTGGTCTCTTGCATTGAACACATATGTGAGTACTTTTACCAATATCCAAGACTTGATCTGCAATGTAAAGAAGAATCATGAGAACAAAATTAAACACATGTTCACTACTAACACTCAAACAGCACCATATGTAGAAATTAAAAATATCTGCAATACTTCACTTTGAAAAACCTTAAGAATAAATAAATAAATCTATCTACATACCAAGGGCTTTTTCCCCCTTCCCTGGGAGGTAGCCAAAGTCAAAAGGCATATACCCATTCCTACCCATTTCATTCCCACCTATTCCACTCCCATCCACCACCCTTTCCTCCCCCTCATCTTAGCTCCTCATGAAAGACAGGTCATCCCTGTATCCTGCCCACTGACCCAGGTCAGAAGCAATGCAGCAAAACACAGCACTCCCACAGTAAGGCTGCTTCACTTAATTGGCAATCTCCTCTCTCCATCATTTCATCCCTTCATGCAGAAGTTAATAGCTAAAAAGTTAATAGTCAAATTAATATATGTATGTATGTATGTATGTATATATATATATATATATATATATATATATATATATATATATATATATATATTATACATATATATGTATATATGTATATATATGTATATGTATATATATATATATATATATATATACATATATATATATATATATATATATATATAAACTCATCTGCTGGGATTCGAACTCCTGCCTGAGTGGCTTGCGTCTTACAAGACGAGAATCGTACCATCACGCTATCCTGACCCTTCTAAACGAAACGACTTAGTTCACGGCCCAGTAGTTCCGCGTGATGGTACGATTCTCGTCTTGTAAGACGCAGTACATACCACGTTCTACCCGGGTGCCCTCGGCAGAACGACTGGGCCGTGAACTAAG
The DNA here is from genome assembly GCF_046742065.1 of Oratosquilla oratoria. Lineage (NCBI taxonomy): Eukaryota > Metazoa > Arthropoda > Malacostraca > Stomatopoda > Squillidae > Oratosquilla > Oratosquilla oratoria. The sequence goes on along the minus strand of NC_134801.1, from coordinate 33,205,305 downwards.
TTGTTTCATTTTGAAGGGTCAGGATAGCGTGATGCTACGATTCTCGTCTTGTAAGACGCAAGCCGCTCAGGCGGGAGTTCGAATCCCAGCAGATGAGTTTATTTCCAAATGTCAATTGACACAAATATATATATATACATATATATATATATACATATATATATATACATACATATATATACATGTATATGTGTATTTATATATATATATATATATAGCTATATACCAACAAACTTCTTCCTCCTAATATAGAGGATACCCAGATAAGGCATGCACACAGTCCCATACATTCCACCCCTATCCACCACCTATTTCCCTCTCATCTTTGCTCCTTGAGGATGAAGGGTCATCAGAGATCTATCGGTGCCCAAGGACCACTGCTTCCTAATATGGGACTGCTGTTTCCAGCCAGTGATATGTGGGGTAACAACTAATTACCATTATCCAAAAAAGGAAAATATTCTCACCTTGAATTGGAGCAAATGAGGTAATAGTCCAATGGGAGCTATTGGTGGAAACTCCCACAATACTAACGGGATCATCAGATTCACACTGAAATAAGATGAGAGCAATTAAGTACTAAATAAAAGTCACTCACAATATGTTATGTAATGCTACTCAAAAACTACAAAGGTATTTATGTGCTGTTTCAAGGTCAGAAGTTAAGTTCACTGAATACAATGTACTGCAATGTTCATATAGTTGTACAAGTACAATTACAAGTTATTTGGAAATTCATTAACAAAAGTGGATAATGAAAAGGCTTTTGGTGTAATTATCAGTAATTATCTCAAATCATCTAAGCAGTGTACTTCCACCTCAGAGAAAGCAAATAAGATTTAATAACTGATTGCATGATATTTTGATTTTAAAAGTCCATCTACCATTAACAAGCTATATAAATCATTAGTTTGCCCACATTTGGAATATGCTGTTTCCATATGGTCATCAAATCTCATTAACCACTTTGGTATGATGACGCCTATGTAAGCATCATGAGGTCCAACTGGGTACACTTGGATGCCGGCGTCGGCATCTTGATCATATATACAGTATATTTTTTTCTAGTTTTACACGAGTTACCCCGACTCTGTGAACTGGTTTGAGTACCGGTACATTTTCTGTGTTTATTATTACTCAGAGTAAAAGAGAACGAGTAATACAGCAGTGGCTTTATATTTTATAGTACAAGTAGTGTGATGCATCGTATATATGACAGCCAATACTGCACATGAGAAGAAGTGGTTAAAGACAATGACAGATTGGAAAAAGGAATGGCGAGCCACACAACTGATTCTACATATCAAAAATAAATCACACAAAAATCAACCAAAACATATGAATGTTTTCCCTAAAAAAGTGTAGACTCAGGGGTGATTTGATACAGGTCTTTAAGATTCTAAAGGGAAATACATCATCAAAAGTGACAAAATTTTCACACTGAATGCAAATCAGACAAGAAATAATGGTCTCAAACTGTCAGGAAGTACAGGTAAACGTCGACTTACGATGGCCGCGACTTACGATTGTTCGACTTTACGATGACGACGACGACGACGACGATATGATAATTTAACCCCTTCCATACGGTGCCGCACACGTAGGCGTCATGAGGAGCAAGTGGATTCGCGACGCTGCCATATCTGCGTCTTGATTATATTTATTGTAGTCGCCCCTGTGTTTTTACATTCTCTCAAATGTGCCCTAAATCCCATTCTCTGTGGTTTTCAAAATTTGCGGGTGAAAGAGAGAACGATCGATATAAGCGGTGACTATATTTTATGATGCGAGTATTATTACGTCACGTCGTACGGCTGGCATTGGCTGCTGCCCGCGAGATTTAAGTGCCGTACTGAAAATACATATTATAGTGTTTGAATATGGTAAAAAGGATAAAAATAATTAAATAAACTACTGTACATGTTTAATAGGCTATATTCAGTATCTCTGGTGGTTAATATACAGGTAGGCTAGGTACAGTGACCACGGAACAGAGTGGGGATCGACTTACGATGAGATCGTCTTACGATGGCTCTATCGAAACCTAATGCCATCGTAAGTCGACGTTTACCTGTATATTCAATTTGGAAGTGGGTAGAAACAACTTCCCCAACTATATAGTTAATGAATGGAATAAATTTCCTGCAGAGGCAGTGCAATATAGTACAGTCTGAAGTCTTAAGGTTCATTTAGATAAACACCTATGCAATATGCTGTAATCCCTGCCATTTATTTTATTTTATTTTATCTACAGACGATCCTCAACTTACGTTTCAGTTACGTTCCGAACGGCCGAACGTAACGTGAAAATGAATGTAAGTTGTTACTGTACGTTCCAGTAATGTATGACTGTTCATACTGTACTATACATCCATAAATTCTATTACCGTATCTTATAAAACACCCCTAAATAATTAATCATAAACATAACATTGTAAAATAATAAAATTAATTTCAAATAAATTAAATTCAAGCAACATAAAGTGAGATGGTGGAGGAGAAGGAGGAGGGGGAGGAGGAGGAGGAGGAGGCAAGGCACGTTCAGTCTGTCATTTGTGCCATGTAAACAATGGACGCAGCATCATGCGTAAGTATCGCTTGAACGTCTCGTACTACGGAGACCGCGCTAAACTCAAAAATTAAAAAAATATATATATATGCAATTTTTTTTTACAGTCAGTTCAAACGTAAAATAAAAAAAATGTAAAACGAATGAACGTAAGTAGAGGAGCGTCTGTATTTGTTATTACTGTATATACTCATGTATAGCTCACACCAGTGGATAGGTTGCAATGCTAGTTTGTGGTTGTCAAAGTGGTTATTTGCAGTTGACCCGCGGATATGTCACACTATAATCTGGCGATTTACCAGACCCATTCAATCATAAAAATGATCAGATATTTACCTTTATTTCAAAACTTTACTCACAACATTTTGATACCAGAACACATGTAGATTGCCCGACTGTCACGTGTGTGCATAATGCAAACTTACATAAACAACGGTTGCGTTTCCAAAACTATAATCATAAACAAATGCACTTGCATAAAAAACATTATAGTCAACTTGACCAAAAAAAGAATCAATAGAGTTTAACTGTAAACTGGACACAATACAGTACAACAGTATAGAAGAAAACTTCTTCAAGTTGATTTTCTGCTTTCTCCATACTCTCATTACCTTTTCTGAAAGCCCAAACTCCCTTTCTGCAGATCTGTTTCCATGTTCTTCTGCATAATCCACCACTTTCAGCTTAAAACTTACTTTATAGCTCTTTCTCTTACCGGTACTTATGATTAGGGTTTGCAGTTATTAGACCTAAAACTCTGTACGATCTACTGTACATCTCATAGTATGGTAGACCTAATGGAAGTTTACAAAAATCATAAGTTTATTTATGTTATGTTACGGAATGCTACATTACACTATGAAAACATTATTTGCGCAGGTATAGAAACGCAGCCACGAGTGAAACAGGTGATGTATGGTAATGTATGGTAAACAAAAGGTCAAGGTCACATTGCTTATAAACACTATAAAACATACAAAAGAGTTGGAAAAGAGAATAGTTTACAATTTTCTAGCAGCAATAGTTCAGTTTAAAGCAGTGCATCAGTAGGAACCTTTGATATATATATCTTATGCATACAAAAGGCTTGAAAAGCTTTCTGATGCATTTGTGCAAACACCACTGAAATTCTGTGTCTTTGTCACTTTGAAACCGCCAACTGTTGTGACTTCGGTGACAGAGTAGTGGTGTCCCTCATTAATGTTGAGTGGATAGGTCACACCCCTGGTTTCAGCAAAACATTTAGTTAAAAAAGTGTGACCTATACGTGAGTATATACGGTATTTATTTTTGTTATTCATCTACTTAATATTATCTATTATTCATCTGCTTATTTTTTTATCTATATATTATCATAAATTAATATTTATCTGATTATTTATCATTATTTATCATATATCTGTTTACTATTTATTATTATCTTTTGAACTATTTATTTATCTTATTTTTTGCATCCAACCTAGTTATGGACCTAAAGATCTCCTGTCATCATGCTCTTTCTCTGTAATCTTTTGCACAGAATCATATCTACAACTTCCATGTTCACGTATATCATTGAAGCATTACAGTTAAATCACCCAAAAAATCCATACATACATACATATAGCAAGGGAGTTTTCCCCTTTATAAGGGAGGTAGCCTAAGTCAAAACATAAATCCACCCCACCCCATTTCATCCCCATCTACTCCACTCCCATTCACCACCCCTCCCTCCCTCTTTTCTTAGCTCCTCCTGGATGACAGGTCATCCCTGCCCATCACTCACTGCCCTGGGTCAAAAGCAATGCAGCAAGACACAGCACATCAACAGCAAGGCTGCTTCATTTAATTGGTGACCACCCCTCTCCATCCCATTATGCAGAAAGAGAGAAGATGGACAAATTCATTCGGGATGCATCAAAATGGCTTATCTCCTGTTTTTCTCAATTTTCTTTAACCTTCTCCAATCCCCAGTCCATTATCTTTACATTTACCTCTCACTCCACACCATCCACATGTAAATTGACCAGCCATGGCAGCATGACATCCCTGGCAAAGTCCCACATTTACCTCAAACCACTAACTCTCTCCATTTCTGATTCTAACACAGGTTCTACTACTCTCGTAAAACACCTTGACTGCTCTTAACAGCTTTTCTCCTATCCTGTACATCTCCAATATATCCCACAGTCCCTTCCTGTCTGCCCTGTCATAAGCCTTTTCCAGATCCATAAAGGCCCAAAATAACATCCTTACCTTTTTCCTAAAGCTTTCTCACATACCTGTCTTACCACAAAAATCTGATTCATGCAACCCCTACCTGTCATAAACCCTCAATGTTCCTCACCAATTTCTTCCTCTGTTCCACTCCTAATCCTTTCAGTCAAAAGCCTTCCCAACTACATTGAACAAACTGATCCCTCTAAAACTCATATTTGTCCCCTTTTCCCTTGTAATCTATAGGAAATATAAAATCCTTACACTAGCAACACATTTACAAACCTAAGGCCTTTGAAAAGAAAATGTAAAATGTATACCAATATATCCTCAAAAATGTATGAACATAAAGTCATATCATTTACATGTCTATGTATGTGTACTTTTTAAAATATCTTTAGCAACTTGTGTTTCACAGCATAGAATATTATTTATAATCATTACCTGAAATACAACCAGGAGTTCCCTCTTAACATTTACTAACATGAATAAAAATATGGAGGGACTCAAGTAAGGTTACTACTCAGCTATGGCCAAAGTTGTAACATTTGTTCTATATTTACTTAACTACACTATATAGGAAATGAATTATGTTCATGGGGTCCTGTCTCATTTTCTCCATTCATCAAACTCAGCTTCATATTCACTTATGGCCTTAGAGTGGATTGTTTTCTTTTATGCTATTCCATGAGATGACAACTGTACTGAAAACTGTTTTTTTTTTTTTGGCAAGTTTCAAACATACAATTTGTTCCCATGACCTCACAACTCCCTAGATATCAATCTACCGATATCTATATATTAAAAGGTCTTTTCCCCTTTATAGGGGAGATATCCAGTCAAGGCATGCAACCACCCTCACCCATCCCATACCCGTTTGTTTCCTTATTTCCTTAGCTCCTGTCAAGAAAGATCATTACAACATGCATTCAAGATGATGACAAGAAATGGCTGACAAACTTTGTAACTGGCAGAGAACATAGTGACTCAAAACAATCATATATTGGAGACTGAAAGATTATAAATGGAGCCCCCCAAAGGAGCTATACTATCACTTGCATTGTTTAACTTACTAGTGACCTTACCCTAAACCATGAGCACATCAAAGCTTTCACAGTAAAACAACTACATACAAGTTGCTAACAATAACAAAAAGTAATAGTATCATGAGATGAAGACAATTTTCATTACCCATAAAAAACCACACAACAACAAAAAATGGAAGAATTATAAAATTACTGAAGTACAGAAAGAAAACAAGCAATTATATGGTCATACTTCACCTCAGTCTTGTTCTGTATGCGAAGAACCAGGTTACAGCCATGGGGATCTTTCATGCTCCCAGAATTATTTTCCTCTCTTGCCATGGCCATACACTGACTGTGTTGTGCTGACACCTTCAGACTAATGCTCCTCTCCACGTAAACACTTAAGTGATGCCGCAGCAATTTATACCTGATAAATATGAGAAATAAATTTGTTTGCAGGGTGTACAATATGTACCAATTATACTTGAACATGCACACACACAAAACCAAGTTAACCATACATGAATTTGAGGCTAAGTATAATAAATCAATACATAATATACAGGCCCCAATGATGCTTCTATATAGGTAGGAGTGGAAGAGAAATAGGGGTGTTTCAAGGACAGAGTGACAAGGTGTGCAAAGATGGTATGTGGAACAAGGAGGATGGGAGGGAATAGAAGGAAGGGTAGTGAGTGGTGGGATGATGAAGTGAAAATGGTAGTATAAGAGAAGAAGTAAGCTTTCAGGGATTGGTTGCAAAATAGAATGAGAGCTACAAAGAAAAAAGAAGAGAAGCAAAACATGATAAAGGAGGCAAAAAGGAGAGCAGATGTAAAATGGGGGTTGAGGTATGAGAGAAAATTTTGAAAGTAATAAAAATTTGTTTTGGAAGTTTCTTAAGAGAGGAAGGGGAGGCAAGACAAATAGACAAGAAAAGGTAAAAGGTACAGATTGACAGATGTAAATGGAAAAAGAGGCAGTATGGGGAAGGTAGGAAGGAGAGGCAAGACAAGTACACAAGAGTAGGTAAAAAGTGCAGATGGACAGATGTTAACAGAAGAAGAGGCAGTATGGGAAACATGGGCAGAGTATTCTAGAGAGCTGCTAAATGTGGAGGAGGATAGGAAGGGATCAGTGGTAGCAGTGGGAGGTGCTAAGAAAATGACAGTGATACCAGAGGAAAATGGAGGAGAAATAAGAAAAGACGAGGTACAAGTAGTTTTGACAATGATGAGTGCAGGTAAGGCACCTAGGTTGGATGGATGTCATGAAGACTGTCTGAAGAAGGGAGGTACAGTTATAGTGAACTGGCTAGTGAGGTTGTTTAATGTGTATCTAACAGAAGTGAGAGTGCCATAAGACTGGAGAAGTGCCTGTGTAGTTCCACTTTACAAGGAAAAAGGGGACAAATGTGAGTGTAGTAGTTTTAGAGGGATCACTTTGATGAGTGTAGTTCGGAAGGTGTTGGAGTGTTCATTTGTTGTCATTTGGCTGAGGGCAGCCATATTGGATTTTGTGTGGTTCAATGAACAGACACCAGGTGGCAGTGTTGTTGAGCTGCTATGTGGAGTGCTGGGTCCCCAGTGTATAGGAAGAGGTGACTGAAGCAGGGTTCGAGCAAAGACTGATTGGAGCTAATACTGGTGGCAGAGCATGACAATGGCCTCTTCTAAGTGCCCTACTAAATTTGATAATGAATCTGAATATGAAAATTGGAAAAAGGATATAAGCATATGGAGTGAGTTAACTGATTTAGCTAAAGATAAGCAGGCATTGGCTATATACTTATCATTAACTGGTCGGGTTAGGATGGTGTCTTCTGAAATTGAATTAACAGTTCTGAAGACTGAAAATGGTGTAAAGAGCATTATTGAGAAACTGGACATATTGTTCTTGCCTGATAAAGGTCAATGTCAATTTCCAGCATTTCATTATTTGTATAATTTCAGGAGAAATAACAAGAATATTGATGAATATGTGAGTTTGAACATAGATACTTCAAGTTTACACAAGAAAGAATGACAATGTCGGACTCTGGGATGGCTATTATGCTTCTTGCTTCAAGCAATAAGGCTAAGCATGAGACTCAAACTGTGATGTCAGCAATCTCTGAAATCAACTATACTGATATGAAATCTACTTTAAAATGTGTCCTTGGTCAGCAATTGAGTGTGCATTCAACTCAGGAGTCAGATGTGGACATAGGTGCAGTGTTCCTCAAGCATTAAAGCTGAGCCTGTTTTTTGTGGCAATAATAAATAGGTCTATTATGCCACCTATGAACAGCAACCACATAGATCATCACAGAGATACAGATTTAAAAGAGTAAGAGGAGGAGCAATGTCGACACAAGTTGACTTGAGTGATCAAGGGACTAATCAAAGATTCAATCCCCTGGGTCTTGATGGCCAAGTTTCACGATGCGTGATATGTGATTCACATTACCATTGGGCTTGATATTGTTCACATTCGTATGAGAATAAGGAGGTGTCATTTAGGGGTATCAGTGATAATAGTGAGGAACACATGATACAAATTTTATTATTTGTGGGATATACCTGTGATGAAAATGTCAGACTAATATCATGCATTTGGTTAAGGAGTCTTGAAATTGTGGTATTTTGGACACCAGTTGCTCAACTACAGTTAGCAGTCAACAGTGGTTGGATAATTACTTGAACAACCTGTGCAATTAAGAGTTGGCCATGGTGAGAAAAGAAAAATCTAACTGTATATTTACATTTGGTGATGATGTAACCTATACATCCATTAAGTGTGTAGTATTTCCATGTTGGATTAGAGATGTGAGATCAGAGCTGTCAACTGATGTTGTTGAGTATAATCTTCCACTTCTAATTAGTAAGCAGTCAATGAAAAAAGGGAAAATGGTTCCTGATTTTGGTAAGGATTCAGTGAAGATTATGGATAGATGAGTGAAGTTGAAGGTAGCACTGTCAGGTCACTACATGTTGCCACTGTTCTTGTGACTAGAACCAGGGATCCAAAATATGTTGCTGGGTTCACTGAATAGCAGTAAAACTACTTTAAAACTTCATAGGTGGCATAGTTTTTCTGACATGAAACTGGTAGCCCCACAGGAGCTGCCTTGATCATCAGGCCCTCCCACTGATCTCTTTGGGAAGAAACCTTGGACAGATGTCTTCAATGAATTAGTGTAGAACTATTTTAATGTCACTGGGTAAAAGTAGTAAAGGAAGGGAGTAGTCACCAATTCTCAGTTCTTGTGTTTAACCAATATACTAAATATATACCAAAAGGCCATTTCCCCTTATAAGAGGGGGTGGCCCAACCAAGGGATACACCCACCCTTCACCTGTCCAATATAAGAGTGGTGTAAAGTTGGGTTTGATATTTTCCTGTAGCCTCTTCAGTCTTTTTTGCTGACTTTCTGTAAAGTGTTTGTGATCTCTTTTGTTGTCTTGTCTATGGATAGAAACTGGGTTCTCAAGTTTTCTTCTAAACATTCATATAAACTTGCCATTTTGTTTTCTTGTAATGCGAGTGATTTTTGTGTGTAAACTTCAGAGCTGGGCACATTCCTCGGTGCATTACTAGGTGTATCCCTTGTTGTACTGACTATATATGTGTCAGTCAGGACACCAAGGGATACACCTAGGGATACACCTAGGAACACACCAAGGAATGCACCCAGCTCTGGTAAACTTGATTTTTTTTATTTTTTTGCTTGGGAATATTGCTTATTGATTGTGTTGGAGAAGTTGTCAGGGGGGTTGTCTAGTGGAGTTCAATGTATAGGATGGGTTGGGGTGGGTGTATGCTTTGTCTTGGCCACCTCCTTTATCCAGAGGAAAAAGCCATTTAGTATGCATGGATGCATGTATTAGAGCTACAGGTATAATGTGTTTGTGTTAGATTTGCTGCTGCTTTGTGCACTTGTTTGTTAAGTGCTTGTTTGTGTTATGGTGTTTTTGGGTGAGGGTTTAGGTGTATGTAGGCAGCAGATAGAGTTTGTTCCTAATTGTACTATACAGGAAAGGAGCAACTTTCATTGAGTCCTGTCTCCTATTCTCTAATTTTCTAACAGATTTAGACTCAAATTTATTTACAGTTCCAACTTAATCTATATCCTTGACTTCCAATTATCATGTTTAGATTTCAACTCATGTACTGTTTGAGCTTAGGCTATATCACCTTGTAAGCTATTCCACATATTTATGCATCTATTTGGAAAACTGTATTTCTTCACATCCTTTGGACATGTGCTTTCTTAACTTTCTTAATACGAGTCAAATATTCACATGCACATCAAGTTGTCTGATGTACAATGATGCATCATTATACATGCATTACAAAATATAAAGTTTGTGCTGTTATACTCATTCTCTTTCACCTGTTATACTCCTTCTCTTTCACCCTGAATAAATATAACTTCACAGAAAACATGATCAAGCCTGTTCACAGAATATGAGGGTCACTCAGCTACAACTGCAATATAAATATAATCAGAAAGCCGATGTTAGCATCCTCATATCCATCTGTGGCTCTTGATGTATACATAGGTGTCATCATTTCAAGAATTTAATTTACTCTCATGACCTCTTAAAGCCCTCCCATCTTTAATCAAGAGATCTCTACTGTCACTGCAGTCTATCCCCATTAATGACCTGAAAACTGTAATTACAGTACTACCTCTCATTAATGGACGTTAATTAGCTGTGTTTGCGGTGGTTTTGGTTTTTGGTGCTGTTGTTTAGTGCTGTGCAATCACTATGCCACCCAAAAACCACTCCAAATCAACGGATTACTCACATCAACAGACACCGTTACCCCCCTTTTAGTCCGTTAATGAGAGGTAGTACTGTATATCACCTCTTTCTCTTCAATCTTTCAAATCTGGCAGACCCAGTGCTTTTAGTCTTTCCTAATATGTTTATCTGCCAGGCTGGGGACCGGTTTGATTGCTGCCCTCTGTTTTCTCTCAATCTTGCTTATATCATTCACTTTGTGTGGAGACCATACTACTGATACATATTCCAGTCTTGGATGTATTAGGGTTTTGTGGAGTTTTTTCATCATCCCTTCAACCATATTGTGGAATGCTACTTTAATCTTGTGCGTCTATGTCTCTCCCACAATGATGCTGATATGTCTGTCAGGTGACAGATTGTCTTTTATCAACACTCCCAAGTCTCTCCTCTTTTGCTTTTGTAATGGGTTCATTTCCCAATGGCTTTTTGCCGCTGTTGCTCATTTCCAGTACTTTGCATCTGTCGGTATTGAACTTCATTTCCCATTCTTGGCTCCAAGCAAAAATAGTGTCTAGATCTTTTTTGCAATAGTTTGCCTTCCTCATCATTTTTCACTCTTCTCATGATTTTTGTGTCATCTGCAAACATACTGGTATAGCTTGTTCAGTCCATCATGTTAATGACAGAGACAAGAAATATTACTGGTGCAAGCACTGAACCTTGTGGAACTCTGCTCATTACTCCTCTCCAGCTTGACATCTTGTTCATTACAACTGTCCTCACATATCTTTCCTTCAGAACGTCTTTCATCCATTCTAGTAGTTTGCCACTCAGTCCCAATTTGCTCCAATTTCCACAAAAGTCGACTGTGAGGTGTTTTATCTAATGCCTTCTCTAGGTCCATGTACAAGCAGTCCACCCACCCCTCTCTCTCTCTTGCAGCACATCAATCACTCTCAAGTAAAAGCTTAAAAAAATTCAACACACACAACCTTCCAGATCTGAAGCCAGATTGACTGTCTGTCAGATTGTTCATCTTTTTGAGATACTTGATTCATCAATCTCTCATAATCCTTTCACATAATTTCATTATTGTGCTGGTTAGTGATAGTGATTTGGTTTAACATCACAAACTCCCACCTATCAGGAGGCTAGGATGGTGTCCCTTACAGTGGATTTGTAGCATGGAATTTAATGAACCATGCCCTTAGTTCAACTCGCCCTGAGCAGGGTTCGAATCGTCATTATCTCAACCTTCGTCGCAAGTAACGGCACCCTATCCCATTCAGCCATCAAGCATCCTGGTTAGTGATACTGGCTTATAATTTAGTGGTGTCTCCTTGTTTCCACTTTTGTGAATTGGCACCATATTTGCCCTTTTCCAATCAAGCAGCACAATGCCTTCCTTCAATGAACATGTAATAAGACTGTGGATCTTGTCTGCCTACTGTTCCCTACATTCTTTAATTATCAAGTCTGAGATCCCATCAGGTTCTGAAGATTTTGTCACATCCAATGATCCCAAGAGATTGAGCATTTCCCTCACTTCTACATTATACCTGTTAAACCTGTTTTTTTAGTTTGTTTGTTTTTTTTGCTCCCTTCAATTTTCTCGAAAAATATTGTACTCTTTTGTGAAGAGCAATTGGAATCTTTCATTCATTATTTCTGCCTAAGCTGAGGCCTCTTCAAAGACCTCACCACCCACTATTAACTTGTAATATTTAAAGAGTGCAGTGGAATCTATGTGGATCCATCAGTCATTGCACTGGATAGATGTGTATGTGTGTATTTAGGATGTGTGGGCCTGGGTTTGCTGTCAATGTCAAGGACTTGTAGAAAAAAAAAAAAAAGTGTAGATGCTAAGTTGCTGGCCTCCTTGACAGAAAAATTAGAAGAGTACAAGACAGAAGGAAACTGGAAAATTGTGAAAGAGTAAATATTGGTTTTACCCTGGGGACCATGAATCATTCCCTCAGGGTTCTACCTCCAGTTGTGAGTTGGAGTATTTTGAGCTGTTTTGGAAAGGTGGACAAGCAGACAATCCCTCTTTAGGGATGGAGTGCTTCTGTGGGCTCCATCCTCCTTCCACCATCTCAGCACCATTGGAAGAAGTACCTCCATGTCAACAATGAGTATAAGAGAAAAAATATACATATCACACTAGTACAAATAAATGAATTCTCATCACCTACCTTTTAACTGAGCTGTCCACTTCACAGTAGAATAGAAGTTTGACATTAAAAGCCCCAGGCATAACAGGAGCATGAAGCCAAAGTACTCCTCTTATGCTGTGTCCTGGCTCCATGACACAGTTTTGTATAACGCTCACATTGCTCTTCACCTCTGCATCAGCAGCAGTCTCCCCCTTCAGCTCAACAACATAATCACTTGAAAGCTTTATGGTTTTGTTCTCAAAGTACACATGGTTAGGATCATTAACTCCTAGAAGGAGTTTGTTGAGAGCAATAGGTCCACTATTCGTTATTTCCACTCCTACAGCATGCAGCTGTCCACACTTCAGTACTTGTGGAATGTTATCAAATTTCACATTAAGTTTGGGCATTTTGGGCACAACAGTAATGCACAGCCGCTGATCTTGTGCATAAACTACACCACATTTTTCTGCTGAGGTATTATTGAGCCTTGGTCCTTGTACTTCTATTGACTGCTGTCCCTCAATGGCAACAGGAGCTGATGCAGGTGTTTCTGTATTTTTAGTAGTTGCATCTGGTGTTACGTGAAGTTTGTATACTAAACCTGTGATCTGAACCTTACCCTCCGCCATAGGCACCAGCTGTAACTGCAATTTCTCTGTAGCATGTGGTTCAATGGCACAACCAGCATGAGGCTCACAAACGACTGAAGATTCCTCCTCTCCACCACCACTACTACTGAATGTATACTGAAGTCTCACATCACTGACTGTTATACCAACACTAAGTGGGTTCTCAGCAATAAGCTGGCACCATACTGACTCTCCAACAGGCACAACGGGTGAGGTTAAGTTAGGTGTCTTATCAGTCAGCAGTTGTAGTTGTGGTCTGAAAACAATTGGTGACACTCCCTGGGCTGCTCTTACTAATTTTCTTTCCAAGGCAAACCAAAGAGTATTGTCAGATGCTTCCCCTGTTCCATCATCAAATGACACATTACTAGCCTGTACTAAATCATCATTAGTACTCTTAGTTCCTATATCTCCAATGAGAACCTGAGTCTTTTCCTGCCTGATAATTGGTAGTGGAAGATATGGCAACCCAGTGGAGGCATCCCATTCCTGTTGGAGGTACTGCTGAAAGGCATAAATATATTCACGTATATAAGCTTGCTGTTGCACCACAGATTGCTGGCTTGGGGCATCCTGTTTAGCTCTTTGGTCAACAAGTTTTGTGTATGCACTTAATCCTTCTTCTAACTGTTTCAGATGGTGAGCCTGCTTACCCATTGTGAAATATATGTGATCCTCAGCCAGGACCCAGCCTCTGGATGCATACACCTGTTTGAAAAGTCATGATATCACTTGACTGAAGTAAAGAAACATGAAATATAAATGTACAAATAAACTAAATAATCTAATATAATTTTAGGGTCTTCCAAGAGTGTTTATAAATATTAATACACATTTGCACAAAGAAATACTGTACACAGATCAAGATACATATTCCTTTGAGAAAGTGGAGACTAACCATAACTCCATAAATATTTCCTTTACCCCCTCTATGGTACAATAATGTACCCAAAGATAGAAGTGCTGGTAATCTGTGATTAAATACTCCTTTAAGGGAGTCCTTTATGTCAAAATGTCCAGAAATTAAAATCTCGCATTTCTGAGTTTCCTTTGCCATCTTAATTCAACTCATCCAACTAAACAATTATCAAACATACACATACATGGATTTGTGGAGTAGTACCTGCAAGTGCTTGTCCTGCAAGACATATTTTAGAAAGAATCATATCTGAGCCCTATCATGGGTACCTGTCAGTGTGGTCCTGCAAGAAGGATGGCAGAAAGAATGATCTCCCCAATGCCCACCTTCAGAACACATCAATCCCTTTGCCTCTTTCTGGAGATGCAACTTTAGGGAGCAGACACTTGGTCTCAACTGTTTTTCCTCCACCTTTGTACATGTGAAGAGCTAGAAACTGGCAAATGTTCCCCCCTCCTACATTTTCAGCTAGTGACTTGGAAATGGCTCCATGCTGGTACAACACAAACAACAACCTAAAGTTTCTTTCTGGAGAGATCAATGAAGGGCTTGAGGATCACTGACAACCACTGTAGGGTTGTGAGTTCTCAGTCAGTGAAACTTGAGGCAACAATTATTATTATCAATCATGTTCCTGTCACCTGTCTTCAAATCCCATCAACACCCTCTCCTCAATCTATATGTGCTGCTCCATGTGGCTGATGCTTTGTCTGTGGACTGGATCTAAGATATGTGTCAAGTTTGACTATATTTCTTCAAGTTTTTCACACAAGGAGAGCTGATAACCAGTGCATAAAAGAGATAGCTTGGACACATGAAAAGAATGAGTGAAGAAAGATTAGTAAAAGAAGTGTGGAAGGCAGAGGTGGATGGCGTGAACACGAGGGGATGACCAAGGATGAGATAGATGGATGGGGTGAAAGGAATATTGAGCAAGAGGATGCCTGTTGAGGAAGGGAGAAGGCAGAAGATAGGGGTGAGTGGGGAATGGCTGTGTATGGATGATACTGTGATGCATGGCAGGGAGTGGGTGGGGGATGGGGGTAGGTAGTGTGTAAGAGGCTAGTAGAAAAGACGGTAGAGAGGTACCAGCCAGGTTGTTGCATTTTATAGGTACGCTGTTTGTAAATAATAGCCTGAACAAGCTGGCCAAGTCCACTTTTCTGCTTTGTGTAGGTAATAAAATACTGTGTATAAATAACAGCCCAGGAGCTTGAGTATATATTTGTATGTTGCTGATGTCACACTCCTTTGTAACCTAAGTGAGAATTATGCAGAGACTCAAGATTATTCTAAGTAAACAATATTGTTGTAAAGACCTGAAACAAAGTATCTGATTGGTGAAAGAGTGGAGGATCTTAAATATAAAGTTAAATATCATTGAACATAGGAAATCACTACATCACTGCAAAGCTCACATAGGATCTTGTATATGTGCTCTTGGGGGATTCCTTGGTTGAACTTTGGAAAGTGTGCTGTACTTAATTCAACTTAACAGAAGAAAGGTATAAAAGAAAACATTTTAATTTCCTACGGACAAGGTGCAGGGATGACCCGTCATTTCAGGAGGTGCTAAGATAAGAGGGAGGGTGGAGGGGTGTGGAGTGTATTCAGGGATGGAATGGGTGGGAATGATTTTATGCCTTTTTCTTTTTGGCTACCCCCCTTGTAAGGGGGAAAAAGCCTTGGTATATGTATGTATGTATGTAGACAGAAAATAACAACTAAAGAAGTGAGTCGTCATATTCATAAGTAAGGGCTACAGTGGCAACTACAAGTATATGTGAATGATATTTTGATGCAGCCTGAAGGGATTTCTCCCCATCTTCAATGTTATTGCATGAGGAGATGGAGAGAGGGGGTCACTGACTGAATGAAGCAGCCTTGCTGTGGATGTGCTGTGTTTTGCTGCATTGTTTCTGACCCAGGGCAATAGGCAAGATGCAAGGATTACCTGTCATCCAGGGGGAACCAAGATGAGAGGAAGGGAGGGAGGGGTGGTGAATGGGGGTGGAATGGGTGGTGATGAAATGGGTAGGAGTGGAATTATACCTTTTGACTTTGGCTACCTCCTTTGTAATAGGAAAGAAGCCCTTGATATACGTATGTGTGTACTATAACTTGGTGACACAGAAACAGTCTCTGCCTCCCTTATATAAAAGTCTCTACTCCAACTACCTACCTATTTCTCATAACACTTTTCATTCCACTTAGGTATTTACTTCTTATACTTCATAATTCTCCTCCACACCCATTAAAACAAATATATAAATACATAAATAATACTCAGCTTCCCAAACATATTAAGTGAAAGAGCAATTGCATCCCTACAAGAAACAGTAAATGCTGAGTATAACTAGATTAGTTGTCAAGGGACCATAAATGTATATACATACATACATATACCAAAGGATTTTCCCCCCTTACAAGGGAGATAGCCAAAAAACAAAGGCATAAAATCCACTCCCACCTATTCCATCCCCACACACTCCACTCCCATTCACCCCCCCTTTCCTCTTATCTTGGCTTCTCCTGGATGACAGGTCATCCCTGTACCTTGTACACTGCCCTTGGTAAGTAGTGCCACAAGACACAGCACATCCACAGCAAGGCCACTTAATTTAATCAGTGACCCCCCTTTCCATCCCTTCATACAGAAAAAGAAAAGACAGGGAGAAATCCCTTTGGGCTGCATCAATTTATTATTCACACATACTTCCTCACACCCCATCCCCCACCCCCTCCTTTCCATGCATCACAGTATCATCCATACACAACCATTCTCCATTCACCCCTATCTTGTCTTCTTCCGTCCTTCCTTAACAGACATTCCCCTCTTTCCCAATGCCCCTTTTACTCCACCTATCTCATCCTTAGTAGCCCCTTATGTTCACTCCTTCCACCTCTGCCTTCCACTCCTCTTTTACTAATCTTTCTTCACTGATTCTTTCCATGTGTCCAAACCATCCCAGTACTCTTTCATTCACCCTATCTCCCAACTTCCTTTCCACTTCCATTCTCCTCCTCACCTCCTTGTTTCTCACTCTATCCAACCTCATAACCCCTATCATATTTCACAGGCACTTCATCTCAAACACTTTCAAACTACTCTCTTATGTTCCATGTATCTGCCCCATACAGTGCTGTTGGCACAATTACTCCTTCATACAATCTCTTCTTAGCATCCATTCCCAAATGTTTTTCTCATTACACTTTTTAACACACCAAGGCATTTATTTCCTTCTCTCAATCTACATTCTACCTCCACTCCCTTTCCTGCCACATTTGCACCCTAGTATCTAAAATTATCCACTTCCTCCAGTCTCTCTCCTTTATCCTCACCTCCAGTCTGCTATCACTTTCTCCCTTTGTACATCTCATCACCTTACTTTTACCCACATTTATCTTCAACTTCCTTCTTTCACCCACCTTACCAAACTCTGTCACTAACTTCCTTAATCCCTCCTCTGATCCTGCCACAAGTACAGTGTCATCAGCAAACAACAACTGGCTTATCTCCCACTTTTCTCCATTTTCTTTAACCATCTCCAATCCTTGGTCCATTACCCTTGCATTTACCTCTTGCACCACCCCATCCATGTATAAGTTGAACAGCCAAGATGACATAACACATCCCTGGCAAAGTCCCACCTTTACCTAAAACCACTCACTCTCTCCATTTCTGATTCTAACACAGGCTCTACTACTCTAATAAAAACTCTTGACTGCTCTTAACAGCTTTCCTTCTATCCCATATATCTGCAATACCTCCCATAGAACCTTCCTGTCTACCCTGTCATAAGCCTTCTCCTGATCCATAAAGGCCCAAAAAAAACATCCTTACCTTTTCCTACAGCTTTCTCACATATCTGTCTTACCACAAACATCTGATCTATGCAACCTCTACCTGTTCCTCACCAATGACTCCTTCTGTTTCTCTTCAAATCCTCTCAACCAAAACCCTCCCTAAGCCTTCCCAACTACACTCAACAAACTGATCTCTGAAACTACTACCCTCAACACTTGTCCCCCTTTCCCTTGTAAAGTGGAACTATACAAGCACTCCTCCAGTCCTCTGGCATTCTACCCTATTTTAAACAAACATTAAATAACCTCACCAGCCAGTCCACCATCACTGTACCTCCCTTTTTTAGGCATTCTGCATGACACCCATCCAACCCAGGTGCCTTACCTGCTTTCATCATCTTAACAACTGATTTCACCTCATCTTACAAAGGATTACAAAGGCGGAGCATGCCGACAGGAGACCTTTTGGTCCATATCTAGGTCGGATGCGAAAAAAAAAATCATAATAATAAATTAATAAATAAAAACTATAATAATTTAAATAACAAATAAAATACATAAATAAATGCACAGGTATAGTTAGATAATAAACAAACAAGTAAATAGTAAATAATAATGAATTGACATATAACTAATAATAAATGAAAATCAAAACAGACAAATGATAACAAAACAAAAACAAATAATATGAAATAAATTATAATCATTACAGCATCTTGCTTAGGCGTTTATATAAATGATTTTTAAAGCTTCGAAGTGAACTACATTACACTACCTGTGCAGGAAGTTTATTCCATTCATTAACTACACGGTTGGCAAAGTTGTTTCTACCTACTTCCAAATTGAATCTATTTCCGGACAGTTTGAGACCATTGTTTCTTGTCTGATTCTCATTCAATGTGAAAATTTTGTCACTTTTGATGTTGTCAATTCCCTTTAGAATTTTAAAGACCTGTATCAAGTCACCTCCGAGTCTGCGCTTTTTTAGGGTAAACAGATTCATATGCTTTAGTCGATTTTCGTATGATTTATTCTTGATATTTAGAATCAGTTTTGTGGCTCACCGTTGTACTTTTTCCAGTCTGTCAATGTCTTTAATGAGATTCGGTGAGCATACAGAAACAGCATATTCCAAATGTGGACAAACTAACAATTTATATAGCTTGTTAACGAGTGATGGACTTTTGAAGTCAAAAGATCGCGCAATCAGTCCCAGAATCTTATTTGCTTTCTCAGAAGCTGAAATACACTGCTTGGATGATTTGAGATCATTACTGATAATTACGCCAAGATCTTTTTCACTATCCACTTTTGTTAACGAATTTCTAAATAACTTGTAATCGTACTTACTGTTATTTTTACCTATGTGCATTACCTTGCATTTACTTGGGTTAAATTTCATTAGCCACTTTTCAGACCATTGCTGTAATCTATCTAAATCTTCTTGAATATCTAACTGATTTAAGTGATCATTTGCCATTCCACACAGTTTTGTATCATCAGGAAATTTGGAAACAGTAGATTTTAGTCCATGGTCTATATCATTTATATATACTATGAATAGAAGTGGCCCAAGAACAGAACCCTGAGGAACTCCACTTGTAACATTTTTCCATCTAGAAGTTTTTCCATTTAAAACAACTCTCTGTTTTCAATCATTCAACCAATTACTAGTCCAATTTAATAGGCTACCACTTATTCCATGCGAAGCTAATTTAGTAAGTAGTCTTTCGTGTGGGACGGTATCAAAAGCTTTTGCAAAGTCTAGATATATTAAATCTATATTGTTTCTTTTGTCATAATTCGAGATAACTGTGTTGTAGAATTCGAGTAAGTTAGTCATGCAAGAACGTTTCCATCTGAAACCATGCTGGCTATCATTTATCAAATGGTTACTTTCTAAATGATGTTCAGTAGCATCTCTGATGATAGTTTCCATTATTTTTCCTACAATTGAAGTCAAACTTATAGGCCTATAGTTATTTGGTTTCTTTTTGTCACCTTTTTTGAATATGGGAGTAACGTTAGCTAGCTTCCATTCTCTTGGGACATCTCCGGATATGATGGATTTCTTGAAAATAATTTCTAATGGAACAACAATCTCATTTTTCATTTCCTTTAAGATTCTTGGATGCCAACCATCAGGCCCTGGTGTTTTATTAACTTTGAGTTTCTCTATACACCTTTTAATTTTTTCTTTTGTTATATTTACCGTGGTGAGTAAGTTTACCCTAGACTTTTCACAGGTTTCAGTTTGGAGTTCACTTTGAGGTGTTTCGTTTACGAATACTGAGCTAAAATAATTGTTTAAAATATTACACATTCCTTCATATGAATATTCAAGTTGACCGTAAGCAGATAATAGTGGACCAATGTGATTCCTAACAACCTTTTTATCTCTGATGTAACTATAGAATTCTTTGGGATTCTCTTTGGATTTATCAGCAATATTCATTTCGTATTGTTGTTTTATTTTTTTATTGTCTTTTTTAAATCTCTTTGTATTGATACATAACTTTCAGTCATTAGATGCACCCGAGCACTTATATTTCTTATAAGTCTGTCTCATTTTAGCAATACTTTTTTCAGTTTCTTTGTCGAGCCACTTTGGGCGAGCCTGATTTGGGGGACGTCTGTCCTTAAAAGTAATGTAAGTATGAATCATCTTAGTGAGCGTATTTTGAAATATTTCCCACATCTGATCTACAGGTCTTTCGCTTAATTTTGCCTCCCAATCTGTAAGCTGAAGCTCCTGACGTAGTCCTATGAACTGAGCTTTACTGAAATCGGGTATTTTAGAAACACAAGTACAGACGCTCCTCTACTTACGTTCATACGTTTTACGTTTTTTCGATTTTATGTTTGGACTGTAAAAAAAAAAATTGTAAACAAAATTTTTTTGAGTGAATTTTTTAGTTTAGCGCGCTCTCTATAGTTCAAATGATACTTACGCATGATGCTGCGTCCATTGTTTACATGGCACAAACGACAGACTGAACGTGCCTTGCCTCATCCTCCTCCTCCACCATCTCAATTTATGTTGCTTGAATTTAATTTATTTGAAATTAATGTTATTATTTTACAATGATATGTGTATAATTAATGATTTAGGGGTGTTTTATAAGATACGGTAATAGAATTTACGGATGTATAGTACAGTAACAACTTACGTTCATTTTCAACTTACGTTCGGCCGTTCGGAACGTAACTAAAACGTAAGTTGAGGAGCGTCTGTATCTATTCTAAAATTTTTAGGAGTTTGAATCTAAGTTGTGATCGCTATTTGCAACAGTTTCACCGACTTCTACATCAGTTAGCATACTTTCGCGGCTAGTGATCAATAGATCAAGTAAGTTTCCATATCTTGTGGGCTCTTTTACATGCTGAATTAAGTAATTGTCACCAAGAAAATCAATCAAGCAACTACCTATATGGCCATGTTCAAGGATCATCCAATCAATGTCAGTAAAATTGAAATAACAGTTTGTCATCTGCTAAAGATAATGTCTTTGGCCTATATATTACACCTACATTTATTTTTTGTCTATTTGTTTGGGTTAACTCAACCCACAAACTATCACATGCATCCTGTTTCACTTTCTCTAAAACACAAGCATGAATATTGTTTTTAATGTACAATAGAACACCCCCACCTTTCTTGTGGTTTCTATCCTGATGAAAGTGTTTAAATCCCGCAATATTAAATTCAGCTTCGAACTCTGTACCACTTAACCATGTCTCGGTTATTCCTATCATATCGAGATTTTCGCTTTTGACATACGCCTGTATTTCCTGAAATTTGTTCCTAATACTATGAGCATTAAAGTACATGGTTTTAAGAAACTCATGATTATTTCTTTTTGACACATTTTGAGTTTCAATATCACGTCTTATATTATCTATCCTTATTTCTCCTCCACTTTCCTCACTCATCACTGTCATTTTCTTAGTGCTTCTCACTGCAACTACCTTTCCCTCCCTGTCCTCCTTCACATTTAGCAATTCCCTAAAATACTCTGTCCATCTTCCTCTTACTGTTGTCTCTTCCATTATCATCTCTCCATCTGCATCTTTTACCTTTTCTTCTCTACTTGATTTGCTTCCTCTTCCTCTCTTAATTTCTTTCCAAAACATCTTTTTATTACTTTCAAAATTTTCTGTCATACTCTTACCCCATTTCACATCTTCTCTTCTCTTTGCCTCCTTTATCTTATGCTTTACTTCTCTTTTCTTTTCTTTGTACCTCTCATATGATTCTTTTGTCCTATTTTGTAACCAATCTGTGAATGCTTGCTTCTTGTCATCTACAACTTTCTTTGCTTCCTCATCCCACCAATCACTACCCTTCCTTCTATTTCCTCCTGTCCTCCTTGTTCCACACACCATCTTTGCATACTGTATGACTCCCTCCTTGAAGTATCATGGTGCACCAAAACCATCAATCTCAACCCTACAAAACACATATAAGTAAGCTCATTTCCACTAAAACAAACAATTTACCAATACCACTGTTCTGACCCCATATGTATGTAATTCAACCTCACCTGAAATGCTTGCTTATAAGCACGCAGAGAATGTGCCCTCTGCCCAGCTTTACTATAGCGATGTCCAGCTAAGGTCATATGAAATGCATATTTTCTGGGCAAAGGTCGCCTTGCATTGATGAAACAATGGGCTGCCTGCTCTAGCATCAGAGCTGATAGCAAATCACTTTCTTCTGATGTCATCTTGATAAAGGTTAATGCTGCATCACTGTATTCTCCCATGTGCTTGAGAACTTCTGTGCTTAAAAGAGTCAAGCGTATGGCATAGTTGTAAACCTGAAAATAAAATTATTGCAATTTATTTTACTAAGATGAATAAATTTGCTGAAGGCATACCACTA
Organism: Oratosquilla oratoria; assembly: GCF_046742065.1. Classification (NCBI taxonomy): domain Eukaryota; kingdom Metazoa; phylum Arthropoda; class Malacostraca; order Stomatopoda; family Squillidae; genus Oratosquilla; species Oratosquilla oratoria. The sequence goes on along the minus strand of NC_134801.1, from coordinate 33,182,380 downwards.
AATTAATTTCATTACATGTGAATAATGTAATAGCATGAATTTCTTTAGAAGGAATGAGAAAGGACAAATAAGCTTTGTAACTACATTCAAATAATCCAAGAGAAAATCTCGCACCATTGGAAGTAAATCTCATCCACTTTATATTGAAAATACCATATCAGATATCACTCTCTTACCTTACACACACTGAGATAAGTCTGAAGACTGCCTTCCAAATAACGTTTTGGATAATCAGCACTGCTGTGCATAAAAGCAGCCAATCCTGCCATTTCTTGAGCTCCCGCAAAATACAGCCATGCTTGGTCACTCTTGAAATCATTTTTTGCTGTATGGTATGCATTATATGCTAGTTCATACAGGCCAAACATGAAACACAGATCCCCTAACCTCCTTGTCTGTAATTCAGTGGCTTCTGGACTGTACACAACTGTATTGTTTGCTGTACCAGGGGCTTTGTTACCACCCAGCCAGCGTCGTGTGGCACTGAACAAAGATTTTGATCTTGACCTGTTTGTGACAGCTTCATTTAAATACTTGATCTGCCGCTCTACATAAGGCAGGAGACTTCTTAAACAGAACTCATGCACAAATATTCTGATCCTGTCAACATCAGAGGAGGTCAAACATCCTCCATGATGAACTGCTTGTGAAGAGACAGGAAGACTTTGGTTGTTAAGAATGACAGGAATGTCTGGAGCTACATCATTAGTACCAATTCCATCAATGATACCATTTTTGCCATCCTCTGTTGGTGGAGGCAACATGGGGGAGAGCGGGTGAACACTTTCCAATGAGTCTCCCTCCATTACTCTGGTCGGCATTCCTGAGACATCTTCACGTGGAGTTCCAGTGCCACTGCTGGTTTCAGAGCTGGTGCCTCCCCTGTCAATAAAATAACTAACTTTACATTTGCTCACTGTTAAAATAACTACCCTTGTATTTGCTTATCATTACAATATCTACCCTTATATTTGCTATAACATATGGGGCTTCCCATATATACAGTATATCTATTAATATCTTGTCTCATGTAATACCATGAAAGTTACAAAACCTTAAGATTCTCATGACTAACATGTTTTTTATATCCTTATATGCCTTCCATATGCTGATACATTCAAAATATTTTTTCACAAAATAGTACTTTTGTAGATTGAGAACAGCAAGTAAGTGTCTTGGGGGATTAAAATGATGAGAAATAGACGTTTGGGAATGGATGCTAAGAGGAGATTATATGTAGGGGTGATTGTGCCAACAACACTGCATGGGGCAAAAACATGGAATTTAAGAGAGGCAAAGAGGAAAATTTTAAATGTATCTAAGAAGTATGGTAGGGGCTACAAGGTTGGATAGAGTGAGGAATGAAGAAATGAGAAGAGCAGGGGTGGAAAAGGAGATGGGAGACAGAGTTGATGAAAGAGTATTGGGATGGTTTGGACACATGGAAAGAATGAGTGAAGAAAGATTAGTGAAAGAGGTGGAAGGAAGAGATGGATGGAGTGAACATGAGGGGATGATCAAGGATGAAATGGATGGATGGGGTGAAAGGGGCATTGAGCTGGAGGGGGATGTCTGTTGATCAGGGAAGAGAGAAGGTGGGAGATAGAGGTGAGTGGAGAATGGCTGTGTATGAATGATACTGTGATGCAAGGGAGTCAGTGGGTGGGGGATGGGGGTTAGGAAGTGTTATGTGTATGTGTGAGTGATATTTTGATAAAGACCAAAGGGATCACCAATTAAGTGAAGTAGCCTTGCTGTGGATGTGCTATGTCTTGCTGCATTGCTTCAGACCCGGGGCAGTAGGTAGGATACAGAGATGAACCATCATCCATGAGGAGCTAATATGTGAGGGAGGAAAGGGTGGTGAATGGGAGTATAAATGGTGGGGATGAAATGGGTGGAGATGGGTATATGCCTTTTTGACTGACTACCTCCTTGGTATGGGAGGAAAAAATCCCTTGGTACATAGATAAACATTGAGGATTAGGAGAGGGACAGAGGGAGTAATTGGTGAGGAATAGTGTGGGTTTAGGACATGTAGGGGGTGCGTGGATCAGATTTTTGTGGTAAGACAGATATGTACAAGAGCTTTACGAAAAGGTATAGATGTTTTTTGGGTCTTTATAGATTTGGAAAAGGCTTATGACAGGGTAGACAGGAAGGCACTGTGGGAGGTATTACATTTATTTGGGATAGGAGGAAAACTGTTAAGAGCAGTCAAGAGTTTTTATAAGAGTAGTAGAGCCTATGTTAGAATTAGAAACGGAGAGAGTGAGCAGTTTGAGGTAAAGGTTGGACTTAGTCAGGGATGTGTTATGTCTCCATGGCTGTTCAATTTATACATGGATGGGGTGGTGCGAGAAGTAGATGCAAGGGTAATGGGATGGGGATTGGAGAGGGTTTAAGAAAATGGAGAAAAATGAAAGATAAGCCAGTTGTTTGCTGACAACACTGAGCTTGTGGCAGGATCAGAGGAGGAATTAAGGAAGTTAGTGACAGAGTTTGGGAAGGTGTGTGAAAGAAGGAAGTTGAAGATAAATATGGGTAAAAGTAAGGTGATGAGATGTACAAGGGGAGAAGGTGGCAGCAGACTGGAAGTAAGAATTAAAGGAGAGAGACTGGAAGAAATGGATAGCTTTATATACTTAAGGGTACATGTGGCAGGAAAGGGATGAATGGAGGTGGAGTGGACTGTAGAATGAGAGAAGCAATTTAATGCTTTGGGGGATTAAAAAAAATGAGAAATAGACATTTAGGAATTGATACTAAGAGGAGATTGTATGAAGCAGTGATTGTGCCAAAAGCACTGTATGGGGCAGAAACATGGATCATAAGAGAGAAAGACTAAATGTGTTTGAGATGAAACGCCTGAGAAGTATGGTACGGGTTACTAGATTGGATAGAGTGAGAAACAAGGAGGCAAGGAGGAGAGTGGAGGTGGAAAGGGAATTGGGATATAGGATTGATGTAAGAGTATTGGGATGGTTTGGACACAAAGAAAGAATAAATGAAACAGTTAGTAAAAGAGGAGTGGAAGGCAGAGGTGGATGGAATGAACATGAGGGGGCAACCAAGGGTGAGATGGGTGGATGGGGTATAAGAGGCATTGTGAAAGAGGGGAATGTCTGTTGAGGAAGGAAGGGAGAAGATAGAAGATAGGGATATGTGGAGAATGGTTGTGTATGGATGAATCTGTGATGCATAGAAGGGAGTGGGTAGGGGATGGGGGGTGAGTATGTGTGAATGATATTCTGATGCAGTCCAAAGGGATTTCTCCCAGTCCTCTCTCTGCATGAGGGGACATAGGGGGGTGGGTCACCAATTAAATGAAGCGGCCTTGCTCTGGATGTGTTGTGTCTTGCTGCATTGCTTGTGACCCAGGGCAGTGGACAAGATCAGGGATGACCTCTCATTGAGGAGGAGCTAAGAATAGCAGGAAGCAGGGGTGATGAATGGGAGTGGAGTATGTGGGGATGAAATGGGTGGGAGTTGATATATGCCTTTGGCTTAGGCTATCTTCCTTGTATGGGGGAAAAAGCCCTTGGTATATGTATGTATATACATAGATAGTACTTTTACATACTAATTAATCAATACACTGTCCCAGTTCTCTTGTGCAGGAGACCCATGTCTCGGAGGAAATTGTTTATTAGTAGGGATGAGAATTATTTGAATTTGTTGTCACTGGCAGTCCAAAAATCCAATCTTATAGTAAAACTAAATGACCAAACCCTTCCATTGGAAAATAACCCCAAAATTTTAGGCCTCACATTTGACGCTCACGAGACTTTCACCACACAAATCAATGACCTGACCTAAAAAATAAATAAATAAATATAATAAATAAATAGAAAATAAATCAATTAACTCATTGCAAGCACTGACTCTGGACAAGAGAAAGAAACTAATAACCATCTTTAAGCAATTTTATAAGATCCACACTCAATTATACCTCCAAAGCCTGGTTCCCAAGAATCATTAAACAACTTACAAACATTAAGAGTGTAGTAGAGAGTAATAAAAAGATGCACCCTAACACCCTAAGCACCCTAACAGAATGGAAAAATACCCACCAGTAGCATATTATTCAAACATTTATAACAACCTACCACCTGAACCACACAAAACATTCACCCCATAGTAAAAACCTTTCCTTATCTGGCAAGACCACACTAGCACACTTGTATTCAGGGCACCATCCAGCATTGAAACTCTACCAACAAATACAGAACAGGCCTGACAACAGATTCAAACTGTCCTAAATGCAACTATCTCATAGATGACTCAGAGCACCTCACACTAATAATCCTTAGATGACAACACAAAATCTATTCCCCGAGTGACTTGTGGGTCTGCCTGGAAGCCAGTGTTAGTTACCTGCAAGAGACCATGAGAAACAGATTGATTGACTGACAAATCCCACATATCTCAACTGCCTCATCCATGGATCAATGCCACCTGCATAAGAGCCAGTGGCAGGGGTGTTGTGGCTGACTGGACCCCAACTCTTGAGGGTTGGGGAATGGTCCCATGACAAAGATGTTGCCATACCATGACAACATAAGTAACATCCACTTAAAACACATTGGACCACATGGCATACACACACTCATCAACATTGTAAACTACAGCTATTCATACAACACTATACCCGACATCTGGAAGCACGGGGGGTAATCATCACCATCCCTAAACCCAATAAAGACCCAACAGTTCCAGCATAACACAGCCCTATCACATTTCTCTGCACCCCCTCCAAAGTCATAAAACACCTCATATTACAACTCGTCACACTACATACTCCCATTGCTGAATCACAACATGATTTTAGGCCATTACATTCCACAATCACTCTTCTGATATAGCTCACACTCAGTTATTGATGGTATCAATTCAGATAAGCCCCCACACAGATTACTAGACATTAGTAAAGCTTTCATTGCCATTCTCCATCACAATCTCACAATCAAATCATATAACTTAAACATGCACAATAATATCAAAAGATGGCTGGCCAATTATCTGGCAGATAGAAATGCCTATGTGTCATATGATGGCCAATCACTGCTCATCAGAAACTTTAAGAACAGAATACCACAGGGCTCAGTTCTATCCACCACACTCTTTAATCTATATATCCATTATATACACATACCCAACACCTCAGAAATACAAATCTCCTTACACAGACAACATAACAATTACATGTACACACTGTAATGCATGGAAGGGAGTGGGTGGGGGACAGGGGGGTGAGGGAGTATGTGTGAATGATACTTTGACACAGCCCAAAGGGATTTCTCCCCATCTTCTCTTTTTCTGCATGGTTAAGTGAAGTGGCCTTGCTCTGGATGTGCTGTGCCTTGCATTGTTTCTGACCCAGGGCAGTGGACAAGATGCAGGGATGACTCATCATCCAGGAGCCAAGAAAAGAGGGAGGGAGGGAGGGGTGATGAATGGGAATGGAATATATGGGATGAAATGGGTGGGAGTGGAGTTATGCCTTTGACTTTGGCTACCTCCCTTATAAGGGGAAAAAGCCATTGGTATATGTATGTATATATGTATTAAATATTACACATGTATGTATTAAATATCTGCACAATCATATTCAATAATTCCACAAAATATAAAGAAATCTTTTATACTCACGATTCACACGTGGACCTAAACTGGAGGAATTGACTCCAAGGATCTGGCAAGTGAATGTCCATCTGCCCATGTGGCCTTGAGTTGATCTGGAGCAAGTGACAGTTGGCTGCACCATACATGCTTGACATCTGCTCATACACTGTTTCCGCTCTGCCCAAAATATGAATGAATATTTAGTGCAGTGGGTCTTAACCATTATTCAATGTTCACACATCCTGAAATTTCAATGTATTTCTTTGCATCCTTTATATATTCTTATTTAAGACTAAAAGTTGATTGACAAAATAACAGCAATGATACAGAACTTTAAATACCTAAAGTCAGTTCTATTAGTATATAAGAAATATTCACAGCAGCTCAATCAGGCAGTCAATCTGCATTGTTTATAATCCCAGTTTTTGTGTACCATACACCCAAGAGGTGTGTGAACCCAAGGTTAAAAACCAATGACTGCATATGTATTAAATAAGGAAATTCTACATGAACTGTACCATGTGTGGTAGGTCCTAAGATTTGCAAGGTTATTCTCCTCTCATTGAAGGAAGGTACTGACCATATAGTGAGGGAAGAGTAAAAAGGTAAGAGGTGCCCTGACAGTAGTATGGAGAAATAAAAATATGTCATTGGAAGCAATGAAGAAATAACTATGTCAAGAGTTATGTATGGGAGTGAAGCCTGGTGATATATGCAAGTGGTGTGACCATTTTCAGTATTATGAAAGGAATGGAAGTTCTTGATAGAGATGATCTATTAAAATGGGACGAAAGAGAAACAAGAGGACACACAAGAGAAACTAAAGAAAGACAGCTACAGAAGAGATCTGAAAAAAAAAAAAAAAAAAAACAGTTTCCCACACAAAGTGATTGATGTCTGGAACAAATTGAACTGTGAAACAGTTAATGCCAGAACTATACACGAATTCAAAAGCAAACTGGATGTGGAGAGATACAAAAATGGGTCAAAACGAGCATAGCTCTAGTCCTGTGAAATACAACTAGGTAAAGACAATGGAAACGAGATGACCGAGAGATTTTCAAAGTGTCACAGAATATGAAATATAAAGAATGATATAACATGAATAGACTAGGGTGCAGATGGGTTTAGGAGAAAGAGAAAAACCAGCCAACCATTGGAGGTCTGGTCATACAATAAGAATGAACAAGAGTAGATATCCTCAAATGATTCATGAACCTGTAGTGCTGGGAGTGAGAGCATGGGAAAGACCAAAGAAAATATGGGTGCAATGCATGAATGAAGCCACAAGAGCTCATGGTCAGGGTGCTGAATAAGCAAAAATATGGGAGGGTGACAGAGTGAGCTGGAGAATAGCATATAGATAAGTCAATCTATTCCATGAGAGGGGTGTATCAGGTACACATAAAAAATTATTATAATAATGAGCATTAACCTCAGTATGTATTGTTATGGATAAGACCTTGTATATTAACTGTTCACTGGAAAGAAATAAGGAGCAGCATTATCAAAAGTAAACTACAGATCACCTTTCAGTATACTTTTACATCAATACTTAACACCATAGGAACTAAGTAAACATTCTAGTGTATATGTTAAAAAAAAAAAAAAAAACACTGTCAGAGAAAAGACTGGAAAACTGAGTTGTTAAATACAGACTGCAATTGCAATATACAGACGCTCCTCAACTTACGTTTTAGTTACGTTCCGAACGGCCGAACGTAAGTTGAAAATGAACGTAAGTTGTTACTGTACTATACATCCGTAAATTCTATTACCGTATCTTATAAAACACCCCTAAATCATTAATTATACACATAACATTGTAAAATAATAACATTAATTTCAAATAAATTAAATTCAAGCAACTTAAATTGAGATGGAGGAGGAGGAGGAGGAGGAGGAGGAGGAGGAGGAGGAGGAGGAGGAGGAGGAGGAGGAGGAGGAGGAGGAGGAGGAGGAGGAGGAGGCAAGGCACGTTCAGTCTGTTGTTTGTGCCATGTAAACAATGGACACAGCGTCATGCGTAAGTATCCTTTGAACTACAGAGAGCACGCTAAACTAAAAAATTCACTCAAAAATAAAAATTAATTTTTTTTTTTACAGTCAGTTCAAACGTAAAATCGAAAAAACGTAAAACGAATGAAAGTAAGTAGAGGAGCATCTGTACAGAACAACCCTGCCTTTCTTTTTTCTGACAGTAGGTTTTTAGTTTAATACCATAGGATTAAACCGAAAATTCTAATAGCTTACGCCTCCAAATCTCCTGTGGTGGTATCATGCACAAGAAGGTAGTACTTGAGCAAATTAGGGCAGAACCACTTTGGATATCTTGCTGGTGTTTGGTGCTGTTGTTGATGCTGGTACTGTGACAGGCGGTTCAGTTGATCAAGAGGGTTCTCACTACCAGATGATACTACCTATTACATAAAAAAAAAAAAAAAATTAGAATCATGATAGTACCTTACCTCCACAAGTTCAGCTCTGAGAGTGATATTGGGAGATCTCAATGTTAAAGTAGGTGGATGAACCAATAGACAAAGTGATTGGGAAGTTTGGAGTGCCAGGTAAAAATCACAGCACTTGGGGAGTTAATGGTGATGTGTTTATAAAGCAAGTTGATGACAGCTAACATAGGGTTTAGGAAAAAAGTCAAGCATAAGTACACATGGGAAAGGATGGTGGATGGAAAGGTGGTTCATAAGGCATTAATGAACTATGTACTGGGATCCAGGAGAAGAGTATGAAGAGTTCTGGATGTCCATTTTCTAAAGGTAGAGTGAGGGAAAATCATTTTTTTTTTTTTTGAATGGAAGTTGGGAGTGGAGGATAGGTGGAAAAAGAGGAAAAGGGCAGAAGGAAGGGAGGTGCTTAGAGTAAACTGTTTAATTGAAAAGGAAAAGGATCAGGAGTACAAGGAGAAGCAGAGAGAGGTGTGGGAGGTGGTGAAGGATGGAGTAGAGTTAGGAGTGGAGGAGTGGGGGTGTTTGAAGGAGGGAGTTACAAGGTGTGCAAAGATGGTATGTGGAACAAGGAAGATGGAAAGAAATAGAAGGAAGGGTAGTGATTGGTAGGATGATAAAGTGAAGAAGATGGTAGGAGAGATGAAGCAAGTATTTAGGGACTGGTTGCAAAGTAGGACCAGAGAAACATATGAGAGATACAAAGAAAAAAGAGGGGAAGCAAAACATAAGATAAAGGAGACAAAAAGAAGAGCAGATGTAAAATGGTGAGGATTATGACAGAAAACTCTTTTTTTTTTGCTCCTCCTGGATGACAGGTCATCCCTGCATCTCGTCCATTGCCCTGGGTCAGAAGTAATGCATCAAGACACAGCACATCCACAGCAAGGCTGTTTCATTTAATAAGCAACCCCCTCCTCTCCATCCCCTCATGCAGAATAAGGGAAGACAGGGAGAAATCCCTTCGGGCTGCGTCAAAATATCATTCATATATAACCACTCCCTAACCCCCCATCCCCCACCCACTCCTTTCCATGTATCATAGCATCATCCATACACAACCATTCTCCACTTACCCCTATTCTCTGTCTTCTCCCTTTCTTCCTCAACAGACATCCCCCACTTTCTCAATGCTCCTCTTACCCTATCCATCCATCTCATCCTCAGCTGGAAGGCAGAGGTGGATGGAGTAAACAGGAGGGGGCAGATGAGGATGAGATGGATGGATAGGGTATGAGGGGTGTTGAGGAAGAGGGGGATGTCTGTTGAGGAAGATGACCAGAGTATTTTAGAGAGCTGCTAAATGTTAAGATGTGAAATGAAGCAGCCTTGCTACATTGCTTCTGACCCATGGCAGTGGGGGAGATGCAGGGATGACCTGTCATCAAGGAGGAGCCAAGATAAGATGGAGGGAGTGTAGTTGGGAAGGCATATGAGAGGGTTTTAACCGAGAGGATTAGGAGATGAGTAGAGGGAGTAATTGGTGAGGAACAGTGTGGTTGGGGTTGCATGGATCATATTTCTGTGATAAGGCAGATATGTAAGAAAGCTTTAGCAAAAGGTACGGTTCTGGGCTTTTATGGATTTGGAAAAGGCTTATGACAGGGTACTCAGGAAGGCACTGTGGGAGGTTTTGTAGATATATGGGATTGGCGCAAAGCTATTAAGGGCAGTCAAGAGTTTTTATGAGAATAGTAGAGCCTGTGTTATGATTGGAAATGGAGAGAGCAAGTGGTTTGAGGTAAAGGTGGGGCTGCATCAGGGATATGTAATGTCGCCATAGCTGTTCAATGTGTAAATGGATGGGGTGGTGTGGGAGGTAAAGGCAAGGGTAATCAGCAGAGGACTGGAGATGGTTAAAGAAAATGGAGAAAAGTGGGAGGTGAGCCAGTTGTTTGCTGATGACACTGCACTTGTGGCAAGGTCAGGAGGGAATATGGGAGAGAGTGACAGGGTTTGGGAAGGTATGCAATTAGAGAAAGTTAAAGGTAAATGTGTATAAATGCAAGATGATGAGAAGTACAAGGGGAGAGGATGGCAGTGAACTGAAAGTGAGTCTTAAAGGAGAGAGGATGGAAGTGAATAGCTTTAGGTATTTGGGGTCACATGTGGTAGGAAAGGGAGGAGTGGAGATGGAGGTAAATTGTAGATCGAGAGAAGCTACTAAATGCTTTCAGGGATTTAAAAGTGTAATGGGAAAAAGGCATTTGGGAATGGATGCCAAGAGGAGATTATTTGAAGGGGTGATTGTGTTGACAGCACTTTATGGGGGTAGAGACTTGGAACTTAAGGCAGAGAGGAAAAGTTTAAATGTGTTTGAGATAAAATGTCTGAAAAGTATGATAGGGGTTACAAGGTTGGATAGTGCAAAATGAGGAGGTAAGGAGGAGAGCAGGGGCAGAAAAGGTGCCAGACAGGGCTCATGAAAAAGTACTGGGATGGTTTGAACATAAAGAAAGAATGACAAAAGAAAGATTAGTAAAGGAGGTATGAAAGGCACAGGTGGATGGAGCAAACTTAAGAGGATGACTGTGGAAGAGATACATGGACAGAATGAAAGGGGGCATTGAGCAAGAGGGGAATGTCTGTTGAACAAGGCAAAAAGAAGGCAGTAGATAGGGGTGAGTGGAAAATGGCTGTGTATAGATGATACTGTGATGAAAGGAGGGGGGCACGAGATCAAGGACTCCCCGTCTTCTCTTTTTCTGCATGAGGGGATGGAGAGGGGAGTCTCCAATTAAGTGAAGTGGCCTTGCTATGGATGCACTGTGTCTTATTGCATTGCTTCTGAACCAGGGCAGTGGGCAGGATACAGGGATGACCCTTCATCCATGAGGAGCTAAGATGTGAGGGAAGAAAGGGTTGTGGATGAGAGTAGAATGGGTGGGAGTGGGTATATGGATTTTGACTTAGCTACCTCCCTTGTATGGGGGAAAAAGCCCTTGGTATATAGATAGATTTGTAAGAATTACAACTGTTATTATGATGAGCTGTCATTTATTTTCTATAGCACAAACAACACAGTGCTACTGCATCTAAGCTTACTGTATTTTTATTTCTTATGGTAATTCACTCTGTACAGTACTGCACAGTATAAAACAAAACAAAAAAGTATCACATAAACTTACAATTATGCAAGCAATGTAGTGTTTGGTGAATTCGTGGTCAGACGGGTACTGAATGTGAAGAAATGTGTCTCTCCATGATTCGTACCACGGCGTCGTGTGCTGCAGCTCCAAGGCCAGGGCATCTCGTGTCCCTGAGGCTGCAATGGTTCTTAGGAAAGATGGAAACATCCTAGTTATTTGCAAGTGTGGTAAATAATCTACATTTCTGCAATCCATCTACCACAATCTACATTCTACAACCTATTTCCCATAGGGTGGGAAATGGTCCAATGGATGGAGTGGTTGGGAAGTGTGGAGTTCCAGGAAAGAATCGTAGTGGAGAGTTGATGGTGGAAATGTGTCTAGAAAGAGAGTTGATGATAGCAAATACAGTGTTTCGGAAAAAAGTCAAGCATAAGTACACATGGGAGAGGGTGGTGGAGGGAAGGGTGGTAGATAGAGCGTTAATGGATTATGTAGTGGTAAATAGGATTATGATAGGAAGAGTTAAGGATGTACATGTGCTAAGGGGAGAGGGTGGGGGAATATCAGATCATTTTTTGGTGGAAGGTAAGCTGAGAGTGGAGGATAGATGGAGAAGGAGGAAAGGGACAAAAAGTAGGGAGGTTCTTAGAGTGAACTCCTTGAATGAAAAGGAAAAGGAGAAGGAGTACGAAAAGAAGCTGAAGGAGGAGTGGGAGGGAGTAAAGGATAGAGCAGAGATGGGTGTGGAGGAGGAATGGGGATGGTTCAAGGAGGGAGTCTTAAAGTGTGCAAGGATGGTGTGTGGAACAAGAAGGACAGGGGGAAATAGAAGAAAGGGTAGTGAATGGTGGGATGAGGAAACAAAGAAGGCTGTAGAAGAGAAGAAGCGAGCATTCACAGATTGGTTACAAAAGAGGACAGGGGAGTCATATGAGACGTACAAAGAAAAGAAAAGAGAAGTAAAGCAAAAGGTAAAGGAGGCAAAGAGGAGAGCAGATGTGAAATGGGGTAGGAGTATGACAGAAAATTTTGAAAGTAATAAAAAGATGTTTTGGAAAGAAATTAAGAGAGGAAGAGGAGGCGAATCAAGTAGGGAAGAAAAGGTAAAAGGTACAGATGGAGAGTTGATAATGGAAGAGATGGCAGTGAGGGGAAGATGGGCAGAATATTTTAGGGAGTTGCTGAATGTGAAGGAGGATAGGGAAGGAAAGATAGCTGCAGTGGGAAATGCGAAGAAAATGAGAGTGATGAGTGAGGAGAATGGAGGAGAAATAAGGAAGGATGAGGTGAAGGCAGCTGTAAAGATGATGAAAGCAGGTAAGGCACCTGGTCTGGATGGATGTCATGCAGAATGTCTGAAAAAGGGAGGTGCAGTGATGGTGGACTGGTTGGTGAGGTTATTTAATGTTTGCTGGAGAGAGGGTAGAGTACCGGAGGACTGGAGTAGTGCCTGTATAGTTCCTCTTTACAAGGGAAAAGGGGACAAGTGTGAATGTAGTAATTTCAGAGGGATTAGCCTGTTGAGTGTAGTAGGGAAGGCTTATGGGAGGATCTTAATTGAGAGGATTAGGAGAGGAACAGAGGGAGTAATTGGTGAGGAACAGTGTGGATTTAGGACGGGTAGAGGTTGTGTAGATCAGATCTTTGTGGTAAGACAGATATGTGAGAAAGCTATAGGAAAGGGGAAGGATGTTTTTTTGGGCTTTCATGGATCTGGAAAAGGCTTATGATAGGGTAGACAGAAAGGCACTGTGGGAGGTTATGCAGATTTATGGGATAGGAGGAAAGCTTTTGGGAGCTGTCAAGAGTTTTTATGAGAGTAGTAGAGCATGTGTTAGGATTAGAAATGGAGAGAGTGAGTGGTTTGAAGTAAAGGTGGGACTTCGTCAAGGATGCGTCATGTCACCCTGGCTGTTCAACTTATACATGGATGGGGTGGTGCGAGAGGTGAATGCTAGGGTAGTGAGTCAGGGATTGGAGATGGTTAAAGAAAATGGAGAAAAGTGGGAGGTGAGCCAGCTGTTGTTTGCTGACGACACTGCGCTTGTGGCAGGGTCAGAGGAGGGATTGAGGAAGCTGGTGGCAGAGTTTGGGAGAGTATGTGATAGAAGAAAGCTAAAGATAAATGTGGGTAAAAGTAAGGTGATGAGATGTAGTAGACTGGAAGTGAACATTAAGGGAGAGCGACTGGAGGAAGTGGATAGTTTTAGATACTTGGGTGCAAGTGTAGCAGGAAAAGGTGGAGTGAAGGTGGAGGTAGAATGTAGATTGAGAGAAGCGAGTAAATGCCTTGGTGGTTTAAAGAGTGTAATGAGGAATAGACATTTGGGAATGGATGCGAAGAGGAGACTGTATGAAGGAGTGATTGTGCCAACAGCACTGTATGGGGCAGAAACGTGGAACATAAGAGAAGAAGAGAGAAGGAGTTTGAATGTGTTTGAGATGAGGTGTCTGAGAAGTATGGTGGGGGTTACTAGGCTAGATAGAGTGAGAAATGAGGAGGTGAGGAGGAGAACAGGGGTGAAAAAGGATTTGGGAGATAGGGTTGATGAAAGAATATTAGGATGGTTTGGACACATGGAAAGAATGAGTGAAGAAAGACTAGTAAAAGAGGTATGGAAGGCAGATGTGGAGGGAGTGAACATGAGGGGACGTCCTAGGATGAGGTGGATGGATGGGGTGAAGGGGGCTTTGGGGAAGAGGGGAATGTCTGTTGAGGAAGGAAGGGAGAGGACGGAAGACAGAGGTGAGTGGAGAATGTTTGTATATGGATGATGTTGTGACTGCATGAGGAGGAATGGGCAGGGAAGTGGGGGGTGGGGTAGTATGTGTGAGTAAATTTTGACGCAGCCCGAAGGGATTTCTCCCCGTCCTCTCCTTATATGCAAAGGGGGACGGAGAGGGGGGGTCGCCGATTAAATGAAGCGGCCTCGCTGTGGATGTACTGTGTCTTGCGACACTGCTTCTGACCCAGGGCGGTGGGCAGGGTGCAGGGATGACCCGTCATCCAGGAGGTGCTCAGATGAGAGGAAGGGTGGGAGGGGTGTGGAGTGTATTTAGGGATGAAATGGGTGGGAGTGTTTTTATGCCTTTCCCTTTTTGGCTACCTCCCTTGGAAGGGGGAAAAAGCCTTGGTATATGTATGTGTGTATGTATTTCCCATATTCACATTTCAAATCATAATTGTAAATCCCCTCCCATGCCTATTTACTATATGTTTGCAAGTTATTTTCCCACACACAATTTTCTGTTCCACCCTTTGCACTTTTCTACTATACCTGGTTAGGTTCCTAGCCCTCACCATCCCCTACCTATTCAAGTGTGCCTCTTTATGACATACAGGAAATATGGGTGATATTATTACTGACCCTAACCCCAGGCCTACCTATGGTGTAACAGGAAGATGAAGAGGTGGTCACAGAGATGGCACAGGAAAGATTTATGGAGTACAGCAGAAGTTGGAAAAAAAAAAAAAATCAATATTGTCCTATAAGAGGAAATTAGTTATCAATCATAAAAGATTGTGTGTTTCATATACATGGATGCTCACTGGCCAAGCAGGTTAGGGCATCATTACTTGCGTCTGAGGTCAAGATGACAATGATTAGAATCCTGCTCTGGGCAAGTTGAACTAAGGGCATGGTTCATTAAATTCCATGCCACAAAGTCCATTGTAAAGGGCACCATCCTAGCCTCCCAATACGGGGGAGTTTGTGACATTAAACCACATCAAGGTGGGAGGGAGATGAGTGGGTGTGGAGTATGTGGGGATGAAACATGTGGGAGTGGATTTCATGCCTTTGTTTTTTTTTGGCCACCTCCCATGTAAGGGGGAAATGGCCATTGATATATGTATGCATTTACCTAGTTGTATTTTGTGGGAAGGGGAGCTACGCCCGTGGTGTCCCGCCTTTGTATCTCACAGCGTCTAGTTTGCTTTTAAACTCATGAATGGTGTGCGCAAAAACCATTCATGAGTTTAAAATCAAACTAGACACTGCGAGATACAAAGGCGGGACACCATGAGCGTAGCTCCCCTTCCCGCAAAATACAACTAGGTAAATACATACATATACCAATGGCCATTTCCCCCTTAAAAGGGAGGTGGCAAAAAAAAAAAAAAAAAAAGGCATGAAATCCACTCCCACCCATTTCATCCCCACATACTCCACTCCCACTCATCTCCCTCCCTCCCTCTTATCTTGGCTCCTCCTGGATGATGGATCATCCCTGCATCTCACCCACTGACCTGGGTCAGAAGCAGTGTAGCAAGACATAGCATATCCACAGCAAGGCTGCTTCATTTAATTGGCAACACCCAATCTCCATCTCCTATGCAGAAACAGAGAAGATGGAGGGAAATCCCTTCAGGCTGTGTCAAAATATCAATTCGTACATACTCCCTCATCCCCTACCCACTCTCTTCCATGGATCACAGCATCATCTATACACAATAACACTGCACTTGTAGCAGGATCAAGGGAGGGATTGAAAAAGTTAGTGACAGAGTTTGGGAAGGTGTGTGAAAGAAGGAAGTTGAAGATAAACATGGGTAAAAGTAAGGTGATGAGATGTACAAGGGGAGAAAGTGGCAGCAGACTGGAAGTGTGTATTAAGGGGGAGAGACTGGAGGAAGTGGATAGTTTTAGATACTTGGGTGCAAATATGGCAGGAAAGGGAGGAGTGGAGGGGGAGGTAGAATGTAGACTGAGAGAAGGGAGTAAATGCCTTGCTGGATTAAAAAGTGTGATGAGAAACAGACATTGTATAAAAGAGTGATTGTGCTGACAGCACTGTATGGGTCAGAAACAAGGAACATAAGAGAGGAAGAGAGTTTGAATGTGTTTGAGAGGAGGTTCTGAGAAGTATGATAGGGGTTGCTAGGCTGGATAGAGTGAGAAATGAGGAGGTGAAGAAGAGAACAGGGGTGGTAAGGGAGTTGGGAGATAGGGTGGATGAAAGACTATGGGATGGTTTGGACACATGGAAAGAATGAGTGAAGAAAGACTAGTAAAGGTGTGGAAGGCAGATGTGGAAGGAGTGAACACGAGATGACAACTAAGGATGAGATGGATGGATGGGGTAAAAGGGGCATTGGGAAAGAGGGGAATGTCTGTTGAGGAAGGAAGGGAGAAGAGAGAAGATAGGGGTGAGTGGAGAATGGTCAGCAAACAACTAGTTTATCTCCCACTTTTTTCCATTTTTATTTAACCATCTCCAATTCCTGACCCACTACCCTTGCATTTACCTCTTGCACTACCCCATCCACCAAGGCATTTACTCGCTTCTCTCAATCTACATTCTACCTCCACCTTCACTCCACCTTTTCCTGCTACACTTGCACCCAAGTATCTAAAACTATCCACTTCCTCCAGTCGCTCTCCCTTAATGTTCACTTCCAGTCTACTGCCACTTTCACCCCTTGTACATCTCATCACCTTACTTTTACCCACATTTATCTTTAGCTTTCTTCTATCACATACTCTCCCAAACTCTGCCACCAGCTTCCTCAATCCCTCCTCTGACCCTGCCACAAGCGCAGTGTCGTCCGCAAACAACAGCTGGCTCACCTCCCACTTTTCTCCATTTTCTTTAACCATCTCCAATCCCTGACTCACTACCCTAGCATTCACCTCTCGCACCACCCCATCCATGTATAAGTTGAACAGCCAGGGCGACATAACGCATCCTTGACGAAGTCCCACCTTTACTTCAAACCACTCACTCTCTCCATTTCCAATCCTAACACATGCTCTACTACTCACATAAAAACTCTTGACAGCTCCCAAAAGCTTTCCTCCTATCCCATAAATCTGCGAGTAAATGCCTTGGTGGTTTAAAGAGTGTAATGAGAAATAGACATTTGGGAATGGATGCGAAGAGGAGACTGTATGAAGGAGTGATTGTGCCAACAGCACTGTATGGGGCAGAAACGTGGAACATAAGAGAAGAAGAGAGAAGGAGTTTGAATGTGTTTGAGATGAGATGTCTGAGAAGTATGGCGGGGGTTACTAGGCTAGATAGAGTGAGAAATGAGGAGGTGAGGAGGAGAACAGGGGTGAAAAAGGATTTGGGAGAGAGGGTTGATGAAAGAATATTAGGATGGTTTGGACACGTGGAAAGAATGAGTGAAGAAAGACTAGTAAAAGAGGTATGGAAGGCAGATGTGGAGGGAGTGAACATGAGGGGACGTCCTAGGATGAGGTGGATGGATGGGGTGAAGGGGGCTTTGGGGAAGAGGGGAATGTCTGTTGAGGAAGGAAGGGAGAGGACGGAAGACAGAGGTGAGTGGAGAATGGTTGTATATGGATGATGTTGTGATTGCATGAGGAGGAATGGGCGGGGTAGTATGTGTGAGTAAATTTTGACGCAGCCCGAAGGGATTTCTCCCCGTCCTCTCCTTATATGCAAAGGGGGACGGAGAGGGGGGGTCGCCGATTAAATGAAGCGGCCTTGCTGTGGATGTACTGTGTCTTGCGACACTGCTTCTGACCCAGGGCGGTGGGCGGGGTGCAGGGATGACCCGTCATCCAGGAGGTGCTCAGATGAGAGGAAGGGTGGGAGGGGTGTGGAGTGTATTTGGGGATGAAATGGGTGGGAGTGTTTTTATGCCTTTCCCTTTTTGGCTACCTCCCTTGGAAGGGGGAAAAAGCCTTGGTATATGTATGTATGTATGTATGTACTACCCCATCCATGTATAAATTGAACAGCCACTCACTCTCTCCATTTCTAATCCTAACACACGCTCTACTACTTGTAAAAACTCGTGACTGCTCTTAAAAGCTTTCCTACTATCCCATATATCTGTAATACCTCCCACAGTGCCTTTCTGTCTACCCTGTCATAAGCCTTTTCCAAATCCATAAAAGCCAAAAAACCATCCTTACCTTTTCCTATAGCTTCCTCACATATCTGTCTTACCACAAGAATCTGATCCACGCAACCTCTACCTGTCCTAAACCCACTGTTCCTCACCAATTACTCCCTCTGTTCCTCTCCTACTCCTCTCAATCAAGACCCTCCCATAAGCCTTCCCAACTACACTTAACAAACTGATCCCTCTGAAACTACTACACTCACACTTGTCCCCTTTTCCCTTGTAAAGTGGAACTATACAGGCACTCCTCCAGTCCTCTGGCACTCTACCCTCTCTTAAATAAACATTAAATAACCTCACCAGCCAGTCCACCATCACTGTACCTCCTTTTTTTAGACATTCTGCATGACACCCATCCAACCCACATGCCTTACCTGCTCTCATCATCTTAACAACTGCCTTCACCTCATTACTGTCAATTCCTTAGTGCTCCCCACTGCAACTACCTTTCCCTCCCTAACCTCCTTCACATTTAGCAACTCTCTTTTATTGTCATCTCTCCAACTGCACTTTTTCCCTTTCCTTCTCTACTTGATTCGCCTCCTCTTTCTCTCTTAATTTCTTTCCAAAACATTTTTTTTATTACTTTCAAAATGTTCTATCATACTCTTACCCCATTTCACATCTGCTCTCCTTTGCCTTATTTATCTTATGCTTTACTTCTCTTCTCTTTTCTTTGTACCTATGATTCTCATCCTATTTTGTAACCAATCTGAGAATGCTCGCTTCTTCTCTTATACAACCTTCTTTACTTCCTCATCCCACCACTCAATACCCTTCCTTCTATTTCCTACCATTCTCCTTGGTACACACACCATCTCTCTACACCTTGCGACTCCATTCTTGAACTATCCCCATTCTTCCAATCCTAGTTCTACTCTATCCTGTACTCCCATTTCTCTCTCAGCTTCTTCTTGTACTCTTTCCCCTTTTCTTTTTCATTTAAGCAGTTTACTCTAAGCACCTCCATACCTTCTGTCCTTTTCCTCTTTCTCCATCTATCCTCCACTCTCAACTTACCTTCCACCAAAAAATGATCTGATATTCCCCTACTGTATCCCCTCAAAACATGTACATCCTTAACTCTTCCTACTATTCTCCTGGTTACCACTACATAGTCTATTAATGCTCTATCTACCACCCTCTCATGTGTACTTATGCTTTACTTTCTTCCTCAACACTGTATTTGCTATCATCAACTCTCTACAATGATTATATTTCTTGCTGCTAACAAAACCTTGTACCAGCTACTGCTCTTAATATGTTCAGTTTCTTATTTGTCTTCACTGTCAAGAGCAGGCTAAGGGTCATAAGTGTATCAAAAATGAGGCCCAGTATTTTAGAATTCTTGTCCAGTGGGAGAGATTGGGTATCTACTCTGACTGTTTGATGCTTCTTTAATTCATGGTAGTCAGAGACAAGCAATGTTAGTCATGACTTCTGAGGGGAAGCACATATTTATTATGGCCTCATCATTTTAACTTGTTGAAGTAGATTTGTGCAATTTTGGCTGATATTTTACTGTCTCAGTGCTAGGCTAATAGGACAGTTTTAATACCATGCCCTGTGTTTGGAGTAAAGAGGTTATTTGTGAATAGGTTAAATAATGTCTGTATTATGCTACATTGCTTCTGACCCAGGGCAGTGGGTGGGATACAGGGATGACCCATCATCTATGAGGAGCTAAGATGAGAGGGCAGAAAGGGTGGTGGATGGGAGTGGAAAGGGTAAGGATGCAATGGGTGGGAGTGGGGATATGCCTTTCAACTTTGCCTACCTCCCTGGTATGGGGCAAAAAACCCTTGGTATATAGATACATACATATATACATATACCAATGGCTATGGCTATTTCTCCTTTACAAGGGAGGTAGAAATAAAAAGGCATAAAATCCACTCCCACTCATTCCATCCCCACATACACCACTCCCATTCAACCCCTCCCTCCCTCCCTCCTAGGTTAAATAAATTTGGTGATAGTATTGCACCTAGGGGAACTCCACTGTACAATATCTAGATCCTTAATAATTGTTTTGTAACACTATATTCTACTGACCAGGGAGTTTGTCAACCACTTTTTATTATAATCATGTTTGTTTGTTGTTGTTTTTTGTTTGTTTTTTGACAAAATGCATCTGGAGATCATCAAAGTCTTGTTTAAGTCTACTGCCACCATTACTGTTCATCAGGTGACAATTTCTTTTCACAACTTAGTACCTGCTGGGTGAATTTTGTGAGCGCTATGTTGATGAAACTCCTCTCTTTGAATCACTATTAATTTGGTGAGATAGGTATGTGTTTTGATTCTTCCTCGGACCAAACTTTCCCTCAGTTTAAATATCGTGAGGAGTAGAGAGATAGGTCTGTAATATACTGGATTTTCTAACAGATTGTTTTATTCCAGGATACAGACTGTGCTCTTTTTCCATTTCACTGAGATGCCCTTGTGCAACCAGGAATGGTTAAAAATGTCTGTTAAGGTTTTTATTGTTACAGGACTTAGACATTTAGATCCTTGTTTCATATTTTGCCTGGACCTTCTATGAGAATATTTTTCATTTTCTAAGGATTTTCTATTATTTTATTAGAAAAGGATAGGGCAGTTTCTGTGTGTAGTTTAATCTTGCACATCTTTATTTTTCCTATATTCTGGGATCATGAGTTAAGTCTAATTTGGAGATGTGTTTCTCAATGATGATGCATTGTTGTTTTGATATCATTCATGTAATTATAAAAACTGTGCAGTGTAAAATTCCCCCTATATTATTTATGGCACATTATTCAAAAAAGTGCACTCTAAAATCTAAACTTACATATAACAAAAGGCAGATATACTGTTATAGTACTCCATTCTACTATTAATGCTGCTTATCTCCTACTCTGTCTAATTAATTCAATTCTTATCATAGGTATCCATGTACAGGACAAACATATATGTAAAGTTCAAAATAAACCTTTGTCTTAGGCATCTACTGGGAGTCCTGGAATATATCCCTCTACACAATGTAAATCATACAATATGAAATGGAGAATATCCCAAGAAACCTACTTACTTTGAAGCTTGTCGGTCCCATGGCGTACTATTCACAACTTCACTTAATAGCTTCTTACCAAGTGTAGGTTGTGGGGGTCGTTTATTCATGTCTTCAAACTCTACCTTAAGATTTCGCACCACAATGGAATTTCCCATGTGGTCACTAATCCGACCTGAAATATTTCAAAATAATGTATATCCTCCTTGTTAACAATAAGCAATTTAATTAAATAACTGTTGCCTCAAGTTTCACAAAATGTAAAATCTGTAGCCTCGCGGTGGTTGGCAACAATCCTTGTGTGAAATAGAAACAATACCAATTATTTTCAATAAAGATTTGCTAGAAACAGAATACATACATACATATACCAAAGGCTTTTTCCCCCTTACAAGGCAGGTAGCCAGAAAGAAAAAGGCATAAAAACCATTCCCACCCATTCCATCCCTAAATACACAAAGGATTACAAAGGCGGAGCATACCGACAGGAGACCTTCTGGTCTATATCTAGGTCGGATGCAAAAAAAAATCAAAATAATAATAAATGAATAAATAAAAACTATAATAATGTAAATAACAAATAAAATACATAAATAAATGGATATGTATAGTTAAATATTAAACAAACAAATAAATAGTAAATAAAAATATATTGACATATAACTAATAATTAATGAGAATCAAACAGACAAATGATAACAAAACAAAAACAAATAATATAAAATAACTTATAATCATTACAGCATCTTGCTTAGGTGTTTATCTAAATGATTCTTAAAGCTTCAAAATGAACTACATTGCACTGCCTCTGCAGGAAGTATATTCCATTCATTAACTACATGGTTGGCAAAGTTGTTTCAACCCACTTCCAAATTGAATCTATTTCCAGACAGCTTGAAACCATTGTTTCTTGTCGGATTCTCATTCAGTGTGAAAATTTTGTCACTTTTGATGTAAATTCCCTTTAGAATTTTAAAGAACTGTATCAAGTCACCTCTGAGTGTACGCTTTTTTAGGGAAAACAGATTCATATGTTTTAGTCAATTTTCGTATGATTTATTTTTTATATTTGGAATCAGTTTTGTGGCTCGCCATTGTACTTTTTCGAGTCTGCCAATGTCTTTAATGAGATTCGGTGACCATTCAGAAACAGCATATTCCAAATGTGGACAAACTAATGATTTATATAGCTTGTTAATGAGTGATGGAATTTTGAAGTCAAAAGATCGCGCAATCAGTCCTAGAATCTTATTTGCTTTCTCAGAGGCTGAAACACACTGCTTGGATGATTTGAGATCATTATTGATGATTACGCCGAGATCGTTTTCACTATTCACTTTTGTTAACGAATTTCCAAATGACTTGTAATCGTACTTACTGTTATTTTTACCTATGTGCATTACCTTGCATTTACTTGTGTTAAATTTCATTAGCCACTTTTCAGACCATTGCTGTAATTTATCTAAATCTTCTTGAATATCCACTCCCCTCCCTCTTATCTTGGCACCTCCTGGATGACAGGTCATCCCTGCACCTTGTCCACTGCCTTGGGTCAGAGGCAGTGTTGCAAGACACAGCACATCTACAGCAAGGCCGCCTCATTAAATCAGCGACCCCCCCTCTCCGTCCCCTCATGCAGAAAAGGAGAAGAAGGGGAGAAATCCCTTCGGACTGCGTCAAATTTTTCTCACACATAATACCTCAGCCTCCATCCCCCCACCCATTCCACCTCATGCATCACAACATCATCCATATACAACCATCTCCATTCACCCGTCTTCTGTCCTCTCCAGTCCTTCCTCAACAGACATTCCCCTCTTCCCCAAAGCCCCTTTCACCCCATCCATCCATCTCATCCTAGGTTGCCCCCTCATGTTCACTCCCTCCACATCTGCCTTCCACACCTCTTTTACTAGTCTTTCTTCACTCATTCTTTCCATGTGTCCAAACCATCCCAATACTCTTTCATCAACCCTATCTCCCTACTCCCTTATCACCCCTGTTCTCCTCCTCATTTCTCACTCCATCCAGCCTAGTAACCCCTATCATACTTCTCAGACACCTCATCTCAAACACATTCAAACTCCTTCTCTCTTCCTCTCTCATGTTCCATGTTTCTGCCCCATACAGTGCTGTTGGCACAATCATTCCTTCATACAATCTCCTCTTAGCATCTATACCCAAATGTCTATTCCTCATTACACTTTTTAATCCACCAAGGCATTTACTCATTCTCTCAATCTACATTCTACCTCCACCTCCACTCCTCCCTTTCCTGCCACATTCGCACCTGAGTATCTAAAACTGTCCACTTCCTCCAGTCGCTCTCCCTTAATGCTCACTTCCAGTCTGCTGCCACTTTCACCCCTTGTACATCTCATCACCTTACTTTTACCTACATTTATCTTCAACTTTCTTCTTTCACACACTCTCCCAAACTCTGTCACTAACTTCCTCAATCCCTCCTCTGATCCTGCTTCAAGCACAGTGTCATCCGCAAACAACAGCTGGCTCATTACCCTTGCATTTACCTCTTGTACCACCCCATCCATGTATAAGTTGAACAGCCAGGGCGACATAACACATCCCTGACGAAGTCCCACCTTTAACTCAAATCACTCACTCTCTCCATTTCTAATTCTGACACATGCTCTACTACTCTCACACAAACGCTTGACTGCTCTTAACAGCTTTCCTCCTATCCTGTATACTGTATCTGCAAAACCTCCCACAGTGCCTTCCTGTCTACCCTATCATAAGCCTTTTCCAGATCCATAAAAGCCAAAAAAAACATCGTTACCTTATCCTACAGCTTTCTCACATATCTGTCTTACCACAAAAATCTGATCTACACAACCTCTACCTGTCCTAAATCCACACTGTTCCTCACCAATTACTCCCTCTGTTCCTCTCCTGATCTTCTCAATCAAGATCCTCCCATAAGCCTTCCCAACTACACTTAACAAGCTAATCCCTTCGAAACCACTACACTCACACTTGTCCCCTTTTCCCTTGTAGAGTGGAACTATACAGGCACACTTCCAGTCCTCTGGCACTCTACCCTCTCTCCAGCAAACATTAAATAACCTCACCTGCAAGTCCACCATCACTGTACCATTTTTTTTTTTTTTTTTTCAGACATTCTGCATGGCATCCATCCAGACCAGGTGCCTTACCTGTTCTCGTCATCTTAACAACTGCCTTCACTTCATCTTTCCTTATCTCTCCTCCATTTTCCTAACTCATCACAGTAATTTTCTTAGCACTTCCCACTGCAACTATCTTTCCCTCCCTATCCTCCTTCACATTTAGCAACTTCCTAAAATACTCTGCCCATCTTCCCTTTACTGCCTTCTCTTCCATTATCATCTCTCCATCTGCACCTTTTACCTTTTCTTCTCTACTTGATTCGCTTCCTCTTCCTATCTTAATTTTTTTCCAAAACATCTTTTTATCACTTTCAAAATTTTCTGTCATACTCTTACCCCATTTCACATCTGCTCTCCTCTTTGCCTCCTTTACCTTGTGCTTTACTTTTCTTTTCTTTGTACCTCTCATATGACTGTAGTAAGTGAAGAGATAGGTAAATGTGTAGTGGAGTGGAAGGAGGTTTCTTCAAGGTTAATGTGGATGAAGGTGAAACTGGGAAAGGAGATGTGGGTTTTTGTAAGTGCATATGAGCCTGGTAGTGAGAAGAGTGTAGAAGGGAGGCTTTTTGGATAGATTTAAATGAGTGCATAGGGGGATTAGGGAGAAACGTCAATATAGTAGTATTGGGTGACCTTAATACTAGGGTAGGAAATGAACCAATAGATGAAGTGGTTGGGAAGTGTGAAGTTCCAGGAAAGAATCACTGTGGAAAGTTGATGGTGATGAGTCTAGAGAGTTGATACCAAATACAATGTTTAGGAAGAAAGTCAAGCATAAGTACACATGGGAGAGGGTGGTTGATAAGGCATTAACCCCTTCCATACGGTGCCGCACACGTAGGCGTCATGGGGAGCGAGTGTATTCGCGAGGCTGCCATATCGGCGTCTTGATTATATTTATTGTAGTCGCCCCTCCATAATGACATTCTTTCTAATTCTTTTGTAGTCGCATTTTCTATGGTTATCAAAATTCACGGGTGAAGAGAGAACGATCGATATAAGCGGTGACTATATTTTATGATGCGAGTATTATTACGACACGTCGTACGGCTGGCATTGGCTGCTGCCACCGAGATCTAAGTCCATGACGCCTACGTGTGCGGCACCGTATGGAAGGGGTTAATGGATTATGTAGTGGTAAATAGGATTATGATAGGAAGAGTTAAGGATGTACATGTCCTAAGGGGAGAGAATGGGGGATATTATGTCATTTTTTTGGTGGAAGGCAAGTTGAGAGTGGAGGATAGATGGAGAAAGAGGAAAAGGGCAGAAGTTAGGGAGGTACTTAGAGTAAACTGCTTAAATGAGAAAGAAAAGGAGAAGGAGTACAAGAAGAAGCTGAGAGAGGAGTGGGAGAGAGTAAAGGATAGAGTAGAACTCTGAGTGGAGGAGGAATGGGGATGATTCAAGGAGGGAGTCACAGAGTGTGCAAAGATGGTGTGTGGAACAAGGAGGGCGGAAGGAAATAGAAGGAAGGGTAGTGAGTGGTGGGATGAGGAAACAAAGAAGGTTGTAGGAAGAGAAGAAGAGCTTTCACAGATTGGTTACAAAATAGGACATGGGAATCATATGAGAGGTACGAAGAAAAGAGAAGTAAAGCATAAGATAAATGAGGCAAAGTGGAGAGCAGATGTGAAATGAGGTAAGAGTATGACAGAAAATTTTGAAAGTAATAAAAAGATGTTTTGGAAAGAAATTAAGATAGGAAGAGGAGGCGAATCAAGTAGAGAAGAAAAGGTAAAAGGTGCAGATGGAGAGATGATAATGGAAGAGAAGGCAGTAAGAGGAAGATGGGCAGAGTATTTTAGGGAGTTGCTAAATGTGAAGGAGGATAGGGAGGGAAAGGTAGTTGCAGTGGGAAACGCTAAGAAAATGAGAGTGATGAGTGAGGAAAATGGAGGAGAGATAAGGAAAGATGAAGTGAAGGCAGTTGTTACGATGATGAGAGCATGTAAGGCACCTGGTCTGGATGGATGCCATGCAGAATGTCTGAAAAAAAGGAGGTACAGTGATGGTAGACTGGCTGGTGAGGTTATTTAATGTTTGCTGGAGAGAGGGTAGAGTGCCGGGGGACTGGAGGAGTGCCTGTATAGTTTCACTCTACAAGGGAAAAGGGGACAAGTGTGAGTGTAGTGGTTTCAAATGGATTAGCTTGTTAAGTGTAGTTGGGAAGGCTTATGGGAGGATCATGATTGAGAAGATTAGGAGAGGAACAGAGGGAGTAATTGGTGAGGAACAGTGTAGGTTTAGGACAGGTGGTGGTTGCGTAGATCAGATTTTTGTGGTTAGATAGATATGTGAGAAAGCTATAGGAAAAGGTAAGGATGTTTTTTTTGGCTTTTATGGATTTGGAAAAGGCTTATGACAGGATAGACAGGAAGGCACTGTGGGATGTACTGCAGATATATGAAATAGGAGGAAAGCTTTTAGGAGCTGTCAAGAGTTTTCATGAGAGTAGTAGAACATGTGTCAAGATTAGAAATGGAGAGAGTGAGTGATTTGAGGTAAAGGTGGGACTTCGTCAGGGATGTGTTATGTCACCCTTGCTGTTCAATTAATACATGGATGGGGTGGTGTAAGAGGTAAATGCAAGGGTAGTGGGTGAGGGATTGGAGATGGTTAAAGAAAATGGAGGAAAGTGGGAGATAAGCCAGCTGTTGTTTGCAGATGACACTGTGCTTGTAGCACGATCAGGAGAATGGTTGTATATGGATGATGTTGTGATACAGGAGATGGAATGGGTGGGGGATGGGGGGTGAGGTAGTATGTGTGGGAAAATTTTTACACAGCATGAAGGGATTTCTCCCCATCTTCTCCTTTTCTGCATGAGGGGACGGACAGGAGGGGGGGTTGCCGAATTAATGAAGTGGCCTTGTTGTGTCTTGTGACACTGCTTCTGACCCAAGGCAGTGGGCGAGATGCAGGGATAACCCGTCATCCAGGAGATGTCAAGATACGAGGGAGGGAAGATGGTGGAGGGGAGGGGAGTGGAGTGTTATGGGGATGGAATGGGTGGAAGTGGTTCTTATGCCTTTGTTTTATGGCTACCTCCCTTATAAGGGGTGAAAAAAGCCTTTGGTATATGTATGTATATACATGCATGGCACATAACTATTGCGCATTACTACAAAACCACAAATTAGTGAAATTGTGTGTTTGAAGTCACTATGCATCCCTAAAGCTATTATATCTCTACCAAGTATTTTTTGATATTCTGGCAATAGTGACCTACTCATTTTTCATTCCTATCTCCACAATAGTCTTTATATAAAATCATTCATGTATCATAAACAATGGGTCTATTATTATTCAGCTACAATTTTTGGAGTACCATGGAAACCATGGGTAAGGGGGGATAAAGCCTTTGGCATACAGATAGACATTTTTTTTTAGAATTATTTCACCAAAAAAAATGTACCTCTCATCAAACAAACAAAAAATATGAACATCTCTGCATGCTTATTTGGAACATGCATCAATAACAACACTAATATGATACTTTCATAGCTGTTTAAGAGATCTATTTTTGGTAAATAAATTATATTCTAGAGGAAACACACATAATAGCCATAATCTTTATGACAATATACGAAGCATTCAATACAAATGCCACAGTGGCAACTAGGTCACAAATGCTTGAACAGTAGCACCAACTCTTTCCAAACTAACATATGAGCAAAGACTGTCCAAATTAGAACTACCAACTTTAGAACAGAGAAGAGAAAGAGGTGACCAGCTGACTATCTACAGAATAATGAGAGGAATGGAAGTTTTAGATAGGGATGACTTGTTAATATGGGACAACGGTAAAACGAGAGGACACGAAAAGAAACTAAAAAAAGATAGTTACAAAAGAAATTTAAAAAGGAACAGCTTCCCACAGAGAGTGATAGATACATGAAATAAATAAGACAATGAAACAGTGTGTGCAAACACTATACGAGATTTTAAGAAAAAACTTGATACCGAGAGATACAAAGACGGGTCACCACAAGCATAGCTCCCTTCCCGTATAATACAACTAGGTAAATAGTAAAAAGTCTGGTAAATTTTTAGTCGTACACACCTACAAGATATAGCAATAGAAAATTAGTTATTAATTTTGTAAATTATAATAAATCAACATAATATGCAATTTTCTTGGTGGAAATCAATAACAAAAAAGTTGCTAAAAACCTATTTCCTGACAAATGAAGTCGCGATGGTTGAATGATATGCCATGTTTGTTTTGTCACATGCCGAGATTGAAGTAATGAAAGGATGATAAATTAGTCTATTCTAACCTAACCTATATTTAGTAATTTGGTACCTAAGTTCTAAAGATCATCCGGGTCAGCATGGTCATCACAGATGCTGACAGCCTTATTATTATTATACCTTGGGCAATTAACAGATGATGCCAGAACCCTATGCTCTCACATTAAGTCCAATAAAGCCCTATTATCTTTGTAACAGCGCTTATTAACATCACCAGAGTTGGAGAACACCCAGTCCACAACGTGAAAGTCATCGTCTAATAGTGATTGGACTGGCATGGCGTCTGGACTGTATCCCAGCAGCTTCATTCATTAGTAATTTTGCTTGTAGCAATTTTTTTTCCACCAAGAAAATTACATATTACATTCATTTTTTACATTCATGTACTATAATTCACAAAGTTAATATCTAATTTTCTAACACTATATTGCATGGGTGTGCACAACTGAAATAATACTGAATGTCTGAACTTGCCCAGGATATATGTCCTAACATATGCAGTTTAACTACTAATTCATGGCTTAATTATAGGTCTATGGTAAATGTTTATCTTGCATACAGAGTAGTGGAAATCTAATTAGTGTCAAAAGAATATTATTTGTCATTCACCAAAGACTGCACAACTTCCATTATCCTAAACAAATAATAATCGTCCAAACATAGGTCTAAGAGTCTAGGACATGACTTATACTTTATTAACCCATTCAACTCCGATGACAAGATGTCTTGTCATTTGGTCAAATAAAACGTCATATTTTTCTGGTGTTTGATCAAACATTTTGGTGTTTTATGATTTTTTGTTTTATTTTACCAAATGACAAGACATCTTGTCATCGGAGTTGAATGGGTTAAGTTTATAGTGATAGGTCACAGATAAGCTCTTCCTCCCTCTCTCCCTCTCCATGCAGGATCAGATTAGGTGGGTGGTGGACTCAATGATGATGATCATGATCCATTAAACGACATATCAATTAATAAAATAATGTTACAATAACAATTGTTTGTTTCTGATGTTGTGACTGAAAATTTTGTAGGTAAATTAAATAAAATGCCTCTTGTAAACAAAGATGTAGAGGAAAACAATTAAAATAAATAGTCCAAATTTGTGTAACTAAGAACTTAAAAGTTTCCACTTACATTCACTGTTAAGTCGACAGAATGGTTGGATTAATTCAACAAATCTTAGGTTATTTTTCAGACACAGGTTGTCCGCATCTTCACTGCAAAGAACTGCCACTTGTGGGGCAAATGCATTTTGAATAAACTCATGAGGAGTTAATTTACATTGCGCCATTTTTCTTCAGTAAGATTTCTGTCATACTTAAGCTGCTACAGCAAATTCTCATTTCATTTCTCTCACTCCTACTCAGTGTTCAAGCTCTCATGACACTACTGAACGTCACCACCATAACAAACAGATGATTCTCCCTAATCCCACTTCAAAACATCTATATATTTTGGAAACAAAATGTTATCGTATTAATAGTACTAGATAGCTTATATATTTCTACGTCTTATTTATGATATATATATTTGATAAACAATTTATTCCATATATGTATTGGTTATAATTTCTAATTGTTCTTTTGAATAAATTGTTATAGTTTTTAAACAAATTCTTAATTAATTTACTACAGTGTATTGTTGACTACAAGGATCAAATAAAGGTCCCACAAGTGATATTTTCATAACAGTTCGCCTACGTACTAAACGTACAACTCGTCATGTGATAGTGATAACGCTTGAAACAGAGCATGAACTATTGTTGTTGTTCGATGAAAATCTGTGCTGCCGTCAGCTGTAGGTGTGAACCTTAGAATTAATGATTGCCTGAGAATCTCGTAAATCCATGTTTGTGGCTAAATATACTCGGCATGGCGGGTGAAGATAACGGTGCTCTTATCACGAAATTTGATGAAGTCTTCAATGGATATATTGATCATGAAGTTATTAAGGCAGTTTTACAATATTGCCAGTGGGATGCAGAGCAGGCATTGCAGAGTTTGTTAGGAATGGTGGAGGTACCTGAAAGTGTACTAGTTAGAGCTTTGGCTATATCCACTTCCTTATTTGAGGGAACAGCTAATTCTTCTTGCTTAAGCAAGGAATCTGAAGAACAACAGATCCAAAACAGTGTTCTAAGTACAAATGGATCACGTCCCAGCAATGATACACAGGAAGAGGTTACACCTGGGTGGAGTGTGTGGCCAGGATTGTCTTCATCTTTAATCAGGACACACAGTTGCATCCCAGCTACAAAGGCTTCTGCTGCAACGTTTAAATGGTCAGAGATCAATGAAGTCCCACCACCAACAAGTACAAAACCCCATGGTAGACAGAACCTACAGGACACCAAGGAGTTGACTAATGCAGGAAGGTCTGATGGAGGTAATAATAAGAAATCCACTTTATCAAATTGTGTGGGTGAATCTCAGTTTGATAGACGTGGATCATCTGGTAAAACATTTCCAGTCTTGGGTCAAGAGAGGCAGGAAACAGCTTGGCCAGTTCAGCAGTTGTCTGGGGGAGCAGTTGAAGGATGGTATCCATCATCCTCGTTACATTACACTTCAGCCAACAATGCAAGTACTGTGAAGAAGTCAGACGAACGTGTTTCTAAGAAAGATGAAATAAAAAACAAGATTCTTCTCGGTGACAAGCTTGTTGTGCTCATGAGAGGTTTACCTGGAAGTGGGAAGTCCACTCTAGCACAAGAGATAACTGGGAGGAATGGAGTAGTTTTAAGCACAGATGACTTTCACTATGACAAACATGGGTGCTATAACTATAAACCTTCAAGATTAAGTGAAGCACACGGTTGGAACAAGAACAGGACATTGAAACACCTACGGGAAGGGACGACACCTATCATAATTGACAATACTAACCTTCAGAAATGGGAGATGACTCCTTATATCCAAATGGCTATTGAACATGGGTATGAGGTAGACATTTTGGAACCAAGCACATCATGGAGACTGAATTCTGCAGAATTGGCCAAAAGAAATGTTCACAATGTTCCCAAAACAAAAATTAAAGAGATGAAAGAGAGATACCAGAAAGATTTGAAAATTGAAGATCTTATTTCCCAATTGCGAATTTCTACTCCTGAGGAATCCAATGATTCGTCCAGCTACTCTGAAAATTATGCAGAGTCCTCCAAGTCATCTGTGACCAAAGAAAGTAGCTACGAAGGCCTTGCAAAACACAAACCTACCACAGGACTCTCAGTAATTAAACACTACATGAGAGTTAATAGTGCTTTTTATGAAACTGAGAAGGAGGAAGATGATTATGAAGATGATGTTGTAATTGAGAGCAGTGAGGAGGAAGAGGAAGGAAATGCATCGAGCCATGATACTAGTAAAGAAATAGATGTGCATCAGCATTTAGAAATTAAAGATGTGTTGGGTGATCAGAAGATTGAGGGGCAGGAAGGTAATAAAGTGTTGCAAAATGATGCAGTTATGAGAAATACCCATGTTGAGAACTTTGATGGTAGTGGCATGCTTAATAATTATGATGGAGACCAGGAAGAAGCTGATGTTGAAGAAAAAACCAATAGGCCAAGTGCAATTGAAGAACAGAAAAGTATGTCATTTGGAACAGTTGGACAAGATAAAGAAGGAAAAGGAAGTGACTGTAAGGAGATTCCCAAGGAGAGTGTATTTGAGTCTATAGAGGAACAGCCTAGAAGAGATGACCTGGGTAAGGAAACAGATCAGCAAACTCTTGATTTGAATAGTAGTTGCAAGGAAGAAATATCCTTGTCCCCAGCTCTTGTATATAATGATTTGTGCAGCTTGATAAGTAAAGCAACAAATGCTCTAGAGGAGGATAATGGTGAAGAATGGAAGGATGTTCTTTCAGATGAAACTCCATCAGCTCAAGTGGAAACCATAGAAGATGCAAATTTCAGTGATCTTGTGCAGACATTCAATAAGGCCCTCAGATTCCAGCTTGATATTGAAATTGATGAAGCCAGTAGTGTTCCAAAGAAAGATGATCATGTTTCTGATGATTTGGGAGATGTAGCAATGTATAGCCTTATAAGTGATATGGAAGATAAGTTAGGTAGACCTCTTTCTTCATTGGTCACACGTCCTAGTGGGAAAGGAGAAGAACTCCAGTTATTGAATATTAGTGAGATTGGCCAAAATATGATCAGGGAAAATGAAAATAGTCATCAGCAAGACCATGAACCTTCTGTGGTAGAGCAATATACAAGTGAAGGTCAATTGTGTAATGATAGTGTAGGTATTGGTACAAATGTTGATGGAACTTCTGAAAAGAAAGAAGATGGGAATGCGAAAGAAAGGATTGATGGGTCTTGTTCCTGGGGATGTCTGGACACACAAGCTACTGTTGCAGCTACCTGGGAAGAAGAAAAAGAAGTTTCATCAGATTTAAGTACAAAACCACAACCAAGTAGGAATAGCCGGCGTAGGGAAGGAGATAAGTGGCAGTGGCTTAAGGTGCAAGAAAGCAACATAGAGAAAGAAGTTTTTGATGATGAGGTTTCTCAGTGGAAACCAGTTCTAAATGCGGAGACCACTTGGGGCCTAGAAGCAGAAAAAGTGGAGGATGTTAAAACTTGGTCCAAACCTTCGCCACCAGTGGAAAGAGAAGGACAATTAGTAACACCTCCTCCACAGTCAGGTGCTGTACCAAAGAGAAAAGCAACTACAGGTACTCCATGTTTGTCATATTCACCTACAAAGGAGTTGTCACATACAAACCGCAGTGCTCAGTTAAGACAAGATGGAATTTCCAGTGAAGTAATTGATCAGGAATGGAATATGCCACAGTACCCACAGTCTGATCTACCAGAGATTCCAAAGGAGATAGAGGAAAATGTGAATGTGAGTGAAACAGGTACCCAGACACTTTCACAGGACTTCCAGGTTCTTGAAGGGAAAAGTAATGTGCACGGAAATATGATTAGATATGCAAATGTTGGTGGTATGGTAATGGATGATGTGACAGATACTTTGACTGAGGTTGGCCCTCTTACTAAGCACAAACTAAGATTAGACAAAAGCACAATGACAGTTGCTGGCTGTAGTGTTGTAGAAGCAAAATCCTTACAAAACTTGACTGCATTCTTCCCAAGTATTCCAGAAGATCATTTGAAGGATGTTTTAGAGAAATGTAGATATGATTTAGACTGGGCAATGAATCTGCTTCTTGATGGGGGTTATGAAATGGCTGACTCTGTCCCAGACCTGGAAAAGGAAGTTGTGGAAGATGATGACTGGAAGGATTCTAGCCCAGATCTAACAGAGTCATGTGGAACAGAGTCCACAGGTGATGATAAAAATTCTGCAGAGTGCATTGATTCATCAAATGAATTATCAGACCATCAGGGGAAAAAGTTGAGGCAAAGCCAAAGACCAGATTTGTTGGCCACCAAAAAGGCCATAGAAGAGACAGTCACTATTACAGCCAAGTTAGATGAACGAGGAAACAGGTTGACTGGTGGAGAGTGCATAAAGAAAAAACGCATCAGATCAAAACGACAAACAAAAACAACAGAGAAGAATGGTTCAGGAACTGAAAAGGCAGTTGGTTCAAGAATTGAGAAGGCGACCATTAGTGTAGGAACTGAGAAGGTGGAGCAGTTACAAGACAGTGGTAACATTGATGGTGAAGATGAGTCAGGGTTGATCTCTCTCACTATGGACCCCCTGTTTGCTTCACAGTTGGTGAACCTGTTTGGACCTATTGGGCCATACAAGATTGATGATCTGACTGAAGATGATTATAATGTTATAATACCAGTCAGTTTGTGTCGGCAAGTATACCAGTTGTGGAGTAAAACACTTGAAGGTAAATTTCATCATGAGTCTGAAGTAATGGACAGTTACATCAAGGATGACCAACAACTTGCTGAGAAGCTGCAAGCAGAAGAGAATGCAAAAGTAGGGAAAAGAAAGACTCAAGAAGAAGGAGACATTACCTTTCAAATGGATCCGCCAAATTCCTTCAAGGAGATCATGGAACTTGAAGAAGCTCTAGCAGAAAGTCGTAAAGATGGAAAGGGAAGTAATAGTGACAGCAACCTCTCACATCGCCTAAACATCCTAAGGCTCCAGGAGGAATATTCTCATCTTGATCCCAATGCCATTGAAGAAGAATTCAAGAGATGTGATTACAACTATAAGGATACAGTGGCATTGATTCAGGACAGATATGGATCTGAGGGTTATCCTAAGACTGTGATAGCACCAGAGGCTATGCATCACTATGAGCAAGTGATGCTAGAAAAAGCCAAGGCATTAAGTCTGAGAGATGCAGAGGAGCAACAAAAAGTCGAGGAAGAAGTTGCTTGTGAAGTAAATGACCCTCAAGTGTATCGTGAGGAAGCAATTGCACATTATCAGCAACGACAAAATGCCTTTAGAAAAGCCCAGGAGGCTTCACGACAAGGAATGAAAGCTGTAGCTGCATACTATGCCCAAATTGGAAACCTTCATGCCACCAGACTGCGAGAAGCCAACAAAAGAGCTTCAGAAAAAATCTTGGAAGCTGTTAATTCATCCAGAGATGGAAACACTCTTGACCTACATTATTTACATGTGACTGAAGCTGTCAGTGTAACTCAAGCATTTCTTTCAGAACGCCAGAGACTTTTGAGAGCAAGAAATCTAAATATAATGCATGTCAGTTTGATCACAGGCCGTGGTGCTAACAGTGAGGGGGGTGTAGCAAGAATTAAACCAGCAGTGAAAGAGTTTTTGCAAAAGAATGGATACTCCCATATAGATGGCAACAGTGGCATGGTTGTGGTGACTCTCAAGCAGTAGACAACAGGTACTTATACAACAGTGAAGTTAAGGGCTGTGACTGAAGTCTGAGATAAGTACTGGATAAGGTAGTTAATCAAGTTTGCTGCTGTGAACTGGCTCTTGAATCAAAAACCAAGTTGATAACAAACCTGTTGAATTTGCCATTTTCAATCATTTTTATGCATACCGAAATTTAGAAAATTGTATAAATCTCATGACATTGTTGAAGAGGAAACATAGGTTAAATCAGTGCTGTAGTTGATTTTCTGTAGCTATAATATAAAATTAAATTTATGGTCTGTTAAAGTGAAAGGCAAGCCCCTCTGTGTATATGTGTAAAAGAGAAATGCATAATCATAGACCCATGTTCACATATGTCATTACAGAAAAAAGTTAGTAAATTTCTTCACATCTACAACATTTTCCAGGTAAAATTTCTTTTTGCTTGATTCCCACATCAAGATCTTGTAACTCTTCGAGGAGGAGGGGTGCAAGATCTTGAAGTACAAGTCATGAAGAGATTATTAGTGTCAAGACATTCTTGATGGAATTCATGAAAAACTGCTTTACTCAAGACTTCTTGAGGAATTATGCTCAAAATAAGACCTGATTTACCCTTTGTTTAATTGTAATGAAGTACCTTATTTCATATGGTACAATTTAGTAGGTTACAGTATCAAGATACTTTTAGTAGAAACACCACACTGTGACTGCAGAAATTGAAGAAGTATATTTTCCAATCAAGCGAGCAGTTCCTATTTACTGTATACATATACCAGTGGCTTTTTCCCCCTTACAAGGGAGGTAGCCAACAACAAAAGCATAAAATCCACTCTCACCCATTCCATCCCCACATACTCCACTCCTATTTACTCCCCTCCCTCCTTTTTATCTTTGCTTCTCCTGGACTCAGTCCTGTGTCAGAAGCAATGTACCAAGACACACCAAGGCTGCTTCATTTAATCAGCAAGCCCCCACTCCATCTGCTAATGCAGAAAAGGACCTTAAGGCTGCATCAAAATATCAT
This sequence comes from Oratosquilla oratoria, assembly GCF_046742065.1. NCBI lineage: Eukaryota > Metazoa > Arthropoda > Malacostraca > Stomatopoda > Squillidae > Oratosquilla > Oratosquilla oratoria. The sequence continues at coordinate 33,146,072 of NC_134801.1, read as the reverse complement.
TGACACATGCTCCCTCACCCCCCATCCCCCACCCAGTACCATCCATGCATCATAGCATCATCTATGCACCATTCACCACTCACCCCTACTGTCTTCCTTCCTCAATAGACATTCCCCTCTTTCCCAATGCCCCTTTTACCCCATCCATCTCATCCTTTGTCGTCCCCTCATGTTCACTCCTTCCACCTCTGCCTTCCACATCTCTTTTACTAATCTTTCTCCACTCATTCTTTCCATGTGTCCAAATCATCCCAATACTCTTTCCACCAACCCTATTTTCCAACTCCCTTTCTACCCCCATTCTCCTCCTCACCTCCTCATTTCTCACATTGTCCACCCTAGTAATTCCCTACCATACTTCTCAGACATTTAATTTCAAACACATTTACTGTATTCATACATATATACATACACACATTTGAGCATATATACAGTATGTGTGTGTGAGTATGTACTGTTTTAATGATTCATGATTTTATATTTGTTTTACCTTTCAGTAATAGAGCCATTTTTGTATGTGATTGAAAAATGAGTGCGACATGTTTGCTACCATACCTCATGTAAAGTGTGATAGATGTTATATAAAGTGCATGAGAGTAATATGGGTGTGCAAATAAAGATTATTGTAAATGTTTAGAGTTGGACAGGAATATGAAAATTATTGTTCTGGTCAAGATTTAGGCAGAAGTGTTAAAATTACTACTTACATTAAAATGTGTATGAATACGAAGAGTTGGGCTTGTGTGAAGATCATTACATACTATATTGAAAAAATGTGTGAAAAGGATTGATTATATGTCCACTGAGAGGCAGGCAGGAGAGTTACTATTATAAAGAGGTCAGTCACAGTATTGGCAATTCATGAAAGCATATATAAAGACAGTCATTATAATTAAAAAAAATATGACTTTATTTTTATACTTTTGTATTAGTAATACTAACTTCCTGCTGCTCAGTAGTTTTAATAAGTTTATATTCTCAGTTGTAAGTGCAAATGGTTCCTTAAAATATCAAGTTGTATGGGTCTGCAAATGAATGTGTAAAGGTGGGAGACTGTATATACAAAACCCAATGTGAATATTGTATGGAGGTTAAGCCAATAGAGGCCTACATGTGTGAATGAAGTTTTAGCCGTCCTTTGTATTATGGAATTCAATCTTAATTATCATGTTTAAATGGTGATTGTCAAAAAAAAAAAAAAAAAAAAAATATTCTTCAGCCATTGTGTGTTGAAATGATTCACAGCATGGTGAATGGAATTCATCAAGTGATAAAACGACAGTGTACATGCTGATGCTTAGGTATAAATTTGTGCTTTACAGGCTGAGACTTTATTCTTGTGCTCAGTCTCAGGACACTTGTTACAAGATGCCTTTAAGTACCAGTGATATACTGTATATTTTTTTAGTATATGTCAAATTAGCAATTTATACCATTTGTGTATTTCAGTTTATTCCTATTATCTATAATAATTTGCATGTTTTGTCAATGTTTGGAAAGCTGAACTTACCCATTCCTTTTGCAATTTTTATTCATGACCCTTTATCATGTGCACTGGTAACTGAACTCTGTCCTTTTTATTTAATGTGGTCATGGCATCCCATGATTAACTATTATTTTATTTTATTATTATTATTTTTTCATAATTGTTAACTCCTTTGATACAGCGACATATTCAACTGAATATATGTTATAGCTCTTACTGAACATTTGTATTCAGCATAGGGAACATTACAATGTGATGTATTCTATAGGTTTTATTTTGGCCAATGTCGAGACAATTTTATTTAGCCCAGGAAGCACAACAATAGTAAGGGGTAATGGTGTCTACAAGGTCGTGGAATAAAAGAATATTACATTATATGAAGTCATAATATTCATAACTAGACCATAAAAGCTTGTTTGCATACCTGCACTGGTTTTGCAAAATGAATGTCAAAGTAATCTTCCTGCCATCCATCCTCAGAATGCGTCAATGCCCTTGTCTGGAGGCGCAGACTGATACTATTGTCTCTAGATTTGTCTTTAGCAACTTCAACTGTATTTCCTCCATTTATTCACTAAAAGAGAGCTGGCAACTGCTCCCCAACAATTTCTATGGAGTGTTGGCAAGGATTGTTTCCAGCCACTGTGAGTGGGCTAGAGTATTTCATTTGTCATGGAGGTCAAAGTGAAGTCAGTTCAAGTCCTGATAGCAAGTGACTATAGTAAGGACATACTATATTAAATTCCCTGGTTTAAAATAAGTATATAATAGAAAAAAACATAAAGAGGCACTATCCTTGCCTTATCTAATAGGGGAAGATTGTGATATTAAACTAAACCAAATATTTTGGGGAGTTTTACACAATGGAGCTAGTTATGAAGGTTGGGAATGGAGAGGGTGAATGCTGTTAGGTGAGGGCAGGACTGCTCCAAGGTTGGGTAATGTCACCATTGTTGTTCAATAGTCAACAGGCAAACTCGTAAGTCAAGCGGGGGAAAAATATAGGTTGTCTACAGCTTGTTAGTGTGGGGCATTATAGAATAAGGTGCTCTGTGTTTTCACTGGTGATCGCATCAAGGACACTTAAATGCAAGCATGCCAGTGTGGTTTTTCCTTCTTAAAGAGGTTTTTCTGTGGAGCTAATGTCTGGGAATGCTACTGGAGTATTTAGTTTGGTGGTCTGTCTTGGCTGTTCAATATGTTCATGAATGGGATGGTAAGGGAGGTAAATGCAAAGGTGATGGGCAAAGGATTGGAAGGAAGTGAGCCAGGTGTATGTAGATAATGCTGCAATATTGAGTTGGAGGGTAGACTGAAGCATTTGGTGGTAGAGTTTGAGAAAGTGTGAGAGGAGAAACCTGAAAGTGAATGTGGATAAAAATAAGGTGATGAGGTGTACAAAGAGTGATGATAATTGTGGGTTGGGGTTTAGTTTAAAGGGTGAGAGGGTGAGGGAAATGGAAAGTTTTGAGTATTGTGGTCACATGTGGCAAGGAATGGAAGTGGTGAATCATAAAATAAAAGGGAATAATGTGTTATGTGAATAGATTTATGTATGTGAATACAAATGGAAGGTTGCAAGAAGTTATTATGCCAAATAAATGTATGGAGCACTTGAATTTTAAAAGAGGCAGACAAGAAGAGACTAAACATGTTTGAAATGAAGTGTTTAAGGAGTATGATAGATATAATGATGGATTAAGTGAGAAATGTGGAGATGAGGTGGAAAAGGAGCTGGCAGTTAGGGTAGTTCAAAGAGTGCTGAGATGGTTTTGGCGTATGATAAGAATGATTGAGGAAAGTCTAACAAAAAGAGTGTGGAAAGCGAAAGTGAATGAAGTAAACAGTCAGTAGGCAGACCAAGAATGAAGTGAATGGACAGGGTGAAGGGAGCATTGGATCCAAGAGGAATGTCTTGAACAGGGAAGAGACTACAAAAGATAAGAATAAATGGAGAGTGGTTGTAAATTCATTAGGTAGTGACATGGCTTGAAGGGATATTCTTGTCTGCCCTATAAATTTTCTGAATGAATAGGGGGAGGGTAAACCAGCTCTGGTCATTGTCAGGCCCTACTGTGGAAGTGCTGTGTCTAGTTGTATATCCTCTATCCCAAGCAGTGTAGTAAAGGACTATGCCTCCACAGAATAGCTCCTAACAATTGGCAAGATAAACACAGTTTACAAACTTTACAGAATGAAGTACTGAGAGTAAAAATAGGATGCACCAAAACCACCCCAATTGGACACCTACATAAAGAAACCAAAATCCTCACTATAGAATACTGCATGAAAATGACAGGAACACAATTCTATCCTAGAACCCTAAACCATACATTCACATTTCACAAGCACTACCAACAGAATGCAACAAAAACCTACACCAGCAGCATACTATTCCAACATTTATAACAACCTACTTCCTATATCACAAACATATCCTTACAAAAATGCACAATTAGATAATCAAGCCCTTCAAAAAAGACTGCCAAACTCAATACAACCCCCAGACAAACTACACCAGGAACATATTACTCAAACATATATAACAATCTACCACCTAAACCACACAAAAAAGATGTACACACTCAGATCACTAAACAAGCCCTTCAAGACAAATCACCAGATTTAGTACTCCAACAACAACCACAGGTCCCACAGAAAAAGAAAGAAAAAAAATTAGAACCACATTGGTATGCCTGCACACAGGACACCACCCAACATTAAAACTGTACTAACACAAAATAGCCCTGGCCACAGATTCAAACTGACCCAGATGCAACCACCACACAGAATACCTCATACTACAATGACCCACACTAACAGTCCTCAGACAAAACAATATATCTTCCCTGGGTGACTTATGGTCCCATCCAGAGGCTTTTGCTGGTTACCTGAAGGCTGTAGGTCCTCTGCAAGACAAACCAGGGACAACAGATTGGTCAATTAATCCCCTCACCCAAAAGATTAAAACATAAAAGTCAGAGGCAAAATAAAATTCATAAAAGAATAAGTTATGTAAAGTTATTTGACTTGTAGACACCATGATCTTGTGATGGGCCATTACATTAAAAAATCAGGTTGTTGCAGCTTAAAAGTTTCTGGTAACAGCATCTCTCAATGGGTTAGTCATAACCTTTAATACTTCGAGAAGTGAACATTTCTCACATTTGAATAGGATTGTCTGGCATCAGCTTGAATAAAAATTTTACATGTGACAACACTACTTATTGGGTTAATTTTATGATAATTACCTCTGGTGTTGGTTGAAAACACACAGCTCCACAGTGGCTGGCAGCAGTTCTAGATCTTATAGTTGTGAAGAAATTGGACTGCTGTTTGCATTGTATTGGTATGTTACATTTCTACATCAGTGATACTTTTTATATGAAAGGGTGAAGGAAATTCAGTCCTATATGATAGAGATCTTGGACCTGGTACATAGTCAACCCATTAGGGTTGCACTTCCAAATAAAAGTGAGGATATTGGTGGGTTTGGTTGGCAGGTGGCAGAGGTATTATTTTATCTGACATCCATCATATACATTGGTCCCCATCCTGTATTTTATTGCCGTGTGATAATCATTGCAAGAATTTAATCATTCAATTCAGTTATCCCATTTGAGTGTCCTGTATTGCTGTGGTATGATTAAAACTAGATTAGAGGTAACTATTGGTAAATAATATTTTACTATGTTCTTCAGGCTTATAACTACCAGGATAAGAAGTACTTGCAATGAACTACAGTACTTAAAACTGTTCCTAATCCAGTACTACAACATTTACAAAAACATAAATACCTAGTACAGTAATAACAGACTAAACAAAGATTACTTTCAATCCATTACTAGGCAGTTTCCTCTAAGCTGAATAAAATTGTCTGACATACCCTGAAGAAAATCTTTAAGTATCCTTACTGATATATTTGACTTCAAAAGTGTAGATGGTTTCCCAAGAAATTCATGAAATCTATACTTGGCAAAGATTAAAAAAAAGAAAGAAAAAAAACAGCATTAGTCGTTACAAAAGTTTAGCCAAAACAAAAAGTTATAAACATTCCAATTGGGATATTCAGGCAACCAATCTGTTTCCCCAAATATTTCTTGCTGGAGACATAGACCCAAGGAATCCACCAAGTCCCTAAATCCCACAGACTACTTGTTGAAGATATTTTTAAGGAATTACTGAGCAAGTGTAGGGTAAAGGTAAAATGCCACCATGGTTATGAAATAGCCCTTAAGATATACAGGGAAGTTAATGCTCCCAGATACAAGAATCATTAGACCACCTAGTGATTGATTGGTACCTTGGTATCACAGGTCGGCAGAGCTGCAGATTGATGTGTAATACAAACGCTCCCTAACATGAATATATCATGGTAATAACATGGCTGAGAGGTATAATATGGTGAAGAGTGACTCTCTATAGATGATATTGTTAGACAAGGAAGGGATGGCATGGTAGAGGGTGCTTATGTGTGAATGATATTTTAATGCAGCCCAAAAGAATTTCTCCCTCTTCTCTTCTGCATGAGGGGGGGGCATATGCCCTGGGGCAGCACATAATCTATTGTGCCAAATCACTGGCACCCTCTATGGACTACAGCACACAATGGCAAAACTCCCCATAGCTGGGCTTTCCGTTCCTGAGGTCACGGACAACCTTGAGCAGGTCCCCTTCACCCCTGTTTTCTTCTCACAAAATGATGCCAAATAATAATTATGAAGAATAATAAACAACCCACTTCCCTCCCCCCCCACACACACAAAAAACAAAAAACAAAAACAAAAAAAACATGAAAATCCCCAGATGTCATCTTTACAGACAGATTCACGCCATCTGTCACAGAACCTTTACTCATCACTGCCGGGGGTGGGCATATACCCTGGGGCGGCACTTAGGCATGTAAGGGCTCTTGGGGGGGTCGCTGATTAAGTGAAGCGGCCTTGCCGTAGATGTAGGTTTGCTACATTGCTTCTGATCCAGGGAAGTGGGTGAGATACAGGGATGACCAGTCATTCATAAGGAGCAAAGATGAGAGGGAGGAAAGGGTGGTTGTCGGTAGTAGGTATGTGCCTTTGACTTGGCTACCAACCTTATAAGGAAGCTCTTGGTATATAGAACAGAATATAAGATGGCAAAGCGGGTTGAGGTAGTCTTGAAAACTCTTGGGAGTTGAATAAATTTGTATGGTGTTAACCAGAATAAAGTCTTAACAGTCAATTATGAAGAGCAAAGATCTGGATAAGGAAGATCATCTACTACCCCACCACCTCCAAATGTTGCTCCTTAGGACCTGCTTCCATTGGGGAGTTTCCTAGAGTGAAGGCTTGTGATTTGCTGACCGTATGTTCAGGCACTTTCTCTCCCACTAACAATAACTTCTCTTTCCTTCCAACTAACAACCATCAGTCCTCCAGTGATAATGTGAGACAGTGGGGACAGGAAATGGTGATCTCCGGAACCCCTTAGTCATAAGCCACGCAGTAGTTAGTGTAGGCCCAGTGGTCACCCTGTGTAAAGTGAGGAGTAGCAGAGCTCAGTAGTAGGGTGGCCAGACATCCTCCTTTAGGCCGGACAGTCCTCATCCTGAGCACTTTGTCCTCCATCTGGCACAACCTCACGCCTAACGTGCATTTGTCCTTTCTTGGGGTGTGACAAAAATAAATGAATAAACAAATCAATTAGAAAATGAATAAAGAATATTAAGTAAATAAACAACCCTAGGTATACAATAATGCTGTACAATTAAATTATGTGGGAGTACCCAGGCCAAGGTCAACGTCGGAACTCAGCAGCCGAAGTAGACAGGAACTGCATAGGACCAATGTTGTGAACGTGTGATTACATGATACATCTCGCCTCAGGCTGCAGTCCTGAGATGGCCACAGTGCAGTGTGGTTTGGGAATTAACTTATGAGATTAAGGAGTCTGAAAATGCCAAAAAGAAAGAGTTTAACTCTAACTGGGCCAAAGAGTTTGGCAATTAAGGTGAGGATACAACTAGGTTTTGTTTGTGTTGTAACTTAGTAAGAAATACAGTAGAACCTCTACATACGAATTTAATTCATTCCAGGACCTACTTCGTATGTTGAAATGGTCGTATGTTAAATACTCCCATAAGAATACACTAATTCGTTTAATTTGTCCCACAGCCCAAAAACCTATGATAACTCCTTAATAAATACTGTACTGCAGATAATTACACATAGCAATAAAACAAATGCATTACTGTATATAAGAGAGATGTAAAAATTTTTTTTTTTATAAGGAAATAATCAATAAATAGGGTTTTTTTATTGTCACTTTACCCTAGAGACAGGCGAACAGAAGTGTAGGCTTGGCAATGCAGGAGACAGTAGGTGTGGGTAGAGAGGTGGTGACAGAGATACGTATCGTAACTTAGGCTACTCTAACTTACGCTAGGAACTTTAAACTAACTTAGCTTATATATGCAAAACTTCGACAACTTCGTATGTTGGAAATTACTTCGGGTGTAGAGTCAAATATTAGATCGAATTTCACATCGTATGATGGAAAATTCATATGTTTAGGCAATCGTAAGTAGAGGTTCTACTGTACAGGTATTTGTTTTTTGTCGGTTTCATTAGATGTGAAAAATGTTATTCACTTTCAGTTTCTTATTTTATATATATACAGACGCTCCTCAACTTACGTTTTAGTTACGTACCGAAAGGCCGAACTTAAGTTGAAAATGAACGTAAGTTGTTACTGTACTATATATCCGTAAATTCTATTACCGTATCTTATAAAACACCCCTAAATCATTAATTATACACATAACATTGTAAAATAATAACATTAATTTCAATTAAATTAAATTCAAGCAACATAAATTGAGATGGTGAAGGAGGAGGAGGAGGCTAGGCCTTATCAGTTTATCGTTTCTGAAATGTAAACAATGGACGCAGCGTCATGCGCAAGTATCGTTTGAACTACGGAGAGCGCGCTAAACTAAAAAATTCACTAAATTTTTTTTTTTCCAATTTTTTTTTTACAGTTCAAACGTAAAATCGAAAAAACGTAAAACGAATGAACGTAAGTAGAGGAGCGTCTGTATATGTCACTGTATAATATAATCATCGATATGCAGTGTCCTCCATTTTGGAAATTTGGAAATGGCCACTCTACTCGGTAATCAACTACACAAATGAGCATCCCTATTTAGGAATATCCTGCTCAGCTCACATGAGGAAGGGGCTAGAAAAGTTATCCTAAACATGGCCTCCCCACACCTAACCAGCCTGGGGAGCTGTTCTGTGCATAGTCACCCATAATGCAGTAAGAATACTGAGAATATAACAAAACAACAATGAGGGAACATCAGCCCTCCTAAAACCAAATTTCCTCTGTTGTATTCCCACCTTGATCCACAACACCTCTCAGGGAGCAAAGCAAAGAGGATCACCTCCAAACTCGAGGACAATCCATAATCATAACACTAGAGCAACTACCTACTCTATCCACAGAGGGTGATACCTACTTATCAACAGACCCAAATACCACAAGCAGTAACTACAACCCTAATCCCTGTCTATATAACAAGGCTTCTTCCCCCTTATAAGGAGGTAGCCAGTCTAGGCATGCACCCACCCCTAGCCATTCCATTCACCATCCACCACCTTTGTTACCCTCTCATCTTGGCTCTGATCACTAAGAGATACTGCATTCTCAAGCTTACACAGATCTGCTAACCAAATTGATTCATACCAAGATGAAGTGGATCCAGATTTTGATTTCTCAAGATTCTTGCAGCCAAACTCTTCCTACATCACCCACCAACCATTTGCTTTCTGTTTGCCTTTATCAGAAATGTCACTTCCAAAACATTGATCTACACAACTAAACACCCACATTGACATACAAATGAAGATCATCCAAATTGAAACTACCAACCCAGGTACAAAGAAGAGAAAGAGGAGATCTACTGACTATTTACAGAATTATGAAGGGGATGGAAGTCCTAGATAGAGATGATTTATTAAAGTGGGATAAGAGAAAAACAAGAGGACACGAAAAGAAACTCAAAAAGGATAGTTATAGAAGAGATCTGAAAAAGAATAGCTTTCCACACAGTGGTGGATATCTGGAATAAATCAGATGAGGCAACAGTGTGTGCAAATACTATACAAGAATTTAAAATTGATGCTGAAAGATACACAGGTCACTACGAGCATAGCTCCCTTACAGTAGGTAAATACACAAAAAGGCTGTTCATCACATATAGCCAGTAATGCAGTGACACTTCATACATACATATACCAAGGCTTTTTCCCCCTTACAAGGGAGGTAGCCAAAAAGGAAAAGGCACAAAATCACTCCCATTCCATCCCCGAAAACACTCCACACCCCTCCACCCTCCCTCCCATCTTAGCACCCCCTAGATGACGGGTCATCCCTGCACCCTGTCCACTGCCCTGGGTCAGAAGCAGTGTCGCAAGACACAGCACATCCACAGCAAGGCCGCTTCATTAAATCGGCGACCCCCCTCTCCATCCCCCCATATAAAGGAGAGGACGGGGAGAAATCCCTTCGGGCTGCGTCAAAATTTTGCTCACACACACTACCTCACCCCCCATTCCCCCGTCCATTCCACCTCATGCATCACAACATTTTCCATATACAACCATTCTCCATTCACCCCTGTCTTCTGTCCTCTCCCGTCCTTCCTCAACAGACATTCCCCTCTTCCCCAAAGCCCCCTTCACCCCATCCATCCATCTCATCCTAGGACGTCCCCTCATGTTCACTCCCTCCACATCTGCCTTCCATACCTCCTTTACTAGTCTTTCTTCACTCATTCTTTCCATGTGTCCAAACCATCCTAATACTCTTTCATCAACCCTATCTCCCAGCTCCCTTTCCACCCCTCTTCTCCTCTTCACCTCCTCATTTCTCACTCTATCTAGCCTAGTAACCCCCATCATACTTCTCAGACACTTCATCTCAAACATATTCAAGCTCCTTCTCTCTTCCTCTCTTATGTTCCATGTTTCTGCTCCATACAGTGCTGTTGGCACAATCACTCCTTCATACAGTCTCCTCTTAGCATCCATTCCCAAATTTCTATTCCTCATTACACTTTTTAATCCACCAAGGCATTTACTCGCTTCTCTCAATCTACATTCTACCTCCACCTTCACTCCACCTTTTCCTGCCACATTTGCACCCAAATATCTAAAACTATCCACTTCCTCCAGTTGCTCTCCCTTAATGCTCACTTCCAGATTTCTGCCACTTTCACCCCTTGTACATCTCATCACCTTACTTTTACCCACATTTATCTTCAGCTTTCTTCTATCACACACTCTCCCAAACTCTGTCACCAGCTTCCTCAATCCCTCCTCCGATCCTGCCACAAGCGCAGTGTCGTCAGCAAACAACAGCTGGCTCACCTCCCACTTTTCTCCATTTTCTTTAACCATCTCCAATCCCTGACCCACTACCCTTGCATTTACCTCTCGCACTACCCCATCCATGTATAAGTTGAACAGCCAGGGTGACATAACGCATCCTTGACGAAGTCCCACCTTTACCTCAAACCACTCACTCTCCATTTCTAATCCTGACACAAGCTCTACTACTCTCATAAAAACTCTTGACAGCTCCCAGAAGCTTTCCTCCTATCCCGTATATCTGCATAACCTCCCACAGTGCCTTTCTGTCTACCCTGTCGTAAGCCTTTTCCAGATCCATAAAGGCCCAAAAAACATCCTTCCCCTTTCCTATAGCTTTCTCACATATCTGTCTTACCACAAAAATCTGATCTACACAACCTCTACCTGTCCTAAACCCACACTGTTCCTCACCAATTACTCCCTCTGTTCCTCTCCTAATCCTCTCACTCAAGATCCTCCCATAAGCCTTCCCAACTACACTTAACAAGCTAATCCCTCTGAAACTACTACATTCACACTTGTCCCCCTTTCCCTTGTAAAGTGGAACTATACAAGCACTCCTCCAGTCCCCCAGCACTCTACCTTTTCTCCAGCAAACATTAAATAACCTCACCAACCAGTCCACCATCACTATACCTCCTTTTTTAAGACATTCTGCATGGCATCCATCCAGACCAGGTGCCTTACCTGCTTTCATCATCTTAACTGCTGCCTTCACTTCATCCTTCCTTATTTCTCCATTTTCCTCACTCATCACTCTCATTTTCTTAGCATTTCCCACTGCAGCTATCTTTCCCTCCCTATCCTCCTTCACATTAAGCAACTCCCTAAAATATTCTGCCCATCTTCCCCTTACTGCCATCTCCTCCATTATCATCTCTCCATCTGCACCTTTTACCTTTTCTTCTCTACTTGATTCGCCTCCTCTTCCTCTCTTAATTTCTTTCCAAAACATCTTTTTATTACTTTCAAAATTTTCTGTCATACTCTTACCTCATTTTACATCTGCTCTTCTCTTTGCCTCCTTTACCTTTTTCTTTACTTCTCTTTTCTTTTCTTTGTACGTCTCATATGACTCCCTCGTCCTATTTTGTAACCAATCTGTGTAAGCTCGCTTCTCTTCTACAACCTTCTTCATTTCCTCATCCCACCATTCACTACCCTTCCTTCTATTTCCTCCTGTCCTTCTTGTTCCACACACCATCTTTGCACACTTTGTGACTCCCTCCTTGAACCATCCCCATTCCTCCTCCACACCTACCTCTACTCTATCCTTCACTCCCTCCCACTCCTCCTTCAGCTTCTTCTTGTACTCCTTCTCCTTTTCCTCTTCGTTTAAAGAGTTCACTCTAAGCACCTCCCTACCTTTTGTCCCTTTCCTCTTTCTCCATCTGTCCTCCACTCTCAACTTACCTTCCACCAGAAAATGATCTGATATTCCCCCACCCTCTCCCCTTAGCACATGTACATCCTTAACTCTTCCTATCATAATCCTATTTACCACTACATAGTCCATTAAAGCTCCATCTACCACCCTTCCCTCCACCACCCTCTCCCATATGTACTTACGCTTGACTTTCTTCCGAAAGTATTTGCTATCATCAACTCTCTTTCTAGACACATTTCCATCATCAACTCTCCACTACGATTTTTTCCTGGAACTCCACATTTCCCAACCACTCCATCAATTGGCTCCTTTCCTACCCTAGCATTAAGGTCTCCCAGTACTATTACATTTACACTTCTCCCTAAACCCTCTATGTACTCATTTAAATCTATCCAAAAGGCCTCCCTTTCTTCTACACTCTTCTCACTACCAGGCCCATATGCACTTACAAAAACCCACATCTCCTTTCCCAGTTTCATCTTCATCCACATTATCCTTGAGGAAACCTCCTTCCACTCCACACATTTACCTATCTCTTCACTTACTAGTGTAGCCACCCCTTCCCTCCCTCGCCCTCTCTTCACTCCTGATAATCTCCCACTTACACTCCCAAACTTACAATTGCCCTTCCCTTTCAGCTTAGTTTCACTCAAAGCCAACACATCCATCTTTCTTCTCACAAACATACTACCTATCTCTTCCCTTTTACTCTCACCTGTACCACATCCACGCACATTAAAAGACCCAAACCTTAGGGTGCTGGTCCGAGAACTTCCAGCCCCTCTTATGCCTTTGCCTTTAATTTTAGGAATGTGCCCTGTGGGGCTACAAGGAGAAGGATGCCTAGTCCCAATCCCCGTCCCTTTCTTCTCGCCTCTTACGATCCAAGTGGATCCAATATTCTTTTCCCCCACTACAGGGAATTCCCCCACCACAGAAAAAGAAATACTCAGAGAAATGGTACAGTATAGCAACAAGGGGTTGGGGGACAGCATAACGGAGGGACAGTCGTAGTATAAAAGTGTCATCATTTCTCTATGAACAGAGTTTTCCTCTATCATAGACAAAATGATGTGTGGCTCTGGTCCGTAGGGGCACCCCATATAGACCCTAAAGTATCGACTGCATGCTACTTTGCCACAATAACAAGCAGCCAATACCCCAGACGGGGAGTGACACTTCAAAATTAGTTTTAAATTACCATTGAATTTGTTTATGTAATAACTGATTTCAAGGATTTTTCCTTCTATTCATAGAATTTTTATAAGAAACTGAAATGGAAATAAAAAGATAGGACAGCCTCTCAGGATACAAGAACTTACAGTGGAGGTAAGTGATTTTGCAGCATAACTGAAGTTTGAGAAAGCTCTCCTTCCATGAATATAGGTTTCATGATTTGGAATGAAAGTTTGAACAAGAAAAACCTATAGGTGAAATAGTTTCTGTCTTCTTTTATAACATTTCTTGCTGTGTTTATTAAAGTATATAGACAACACTGTCCAGTCAGTGTACATGGGGATGGAAGTATTCACCTAATTGTAGTACACAGGAAAGGACCAATACTCAATAAGTGTATACTGCTGACTGTACTGTTAAGAAAAAGAAGGAGTGCATTTATAGATGAAAGCTTTGTATTTACCTAGTCGTATTTTGCGGGAAGGGGAGCTATGCTTGTGGTGTCCCGCCATTGTATCTCGCAGTGTCTAGTTTGCTTTTAAACTCATGAATGGTTTTTGCGCATACTATTTCATTATCCAGTTTGTTCCAAGTGTCCAAAACTCTATGTGGAAAACTATTTTTCTTCAGTTCTCTTCTATAGCTATGTTTTTTTATTTTCTTTCCATGTCCTCTTGTGTTTCTCTTGTCCCAGTTAAGTAAGTCCTCTCTATCAAGTATCTCTGTGCCTTTCATGATTCTGTAGATGGTCAGTAAGTCACCTCTCTCTCTTCTTTGCTCCAGTGTCGGTAACTCCATTTTAGCCAATCTCTCCTCGCATGATAGGTTTGCAAGTGCAGGTGTGGTGCCGTCGATTGATTTAGTGTTTAACCAAGAGCACCTCCAATGGGAGTGATCAGAGATACCCACATAAGAACGATTTGGGAAATAAAAAAAATCAAGGTATACGCTGCCACCACCCAATCGTCTATATGGATATATCTGACCATAAATGGAAACTGCTCCTTGTTATTCACGTCTGACTCCGTCCCCTTTCCTCAGGTCGTTCGGGGTTGGTTCTGGGTAGCGAAAAGGCCTATGCCCAAGTGGGGGTAGTAAAAGAAAATAAGCGAAGGTCTGCTATGTGTTAATTATTACACTGAAGCAAAAATATAGTAAGGAAATACAAAAGTATATTGTGGTTTTCTCCAACTAATCTATTGATCCTTACAATATGAAAAATATATGGGTATGCGAGACATTTAATAACACAGTTTTTTCTTTCTTATGGGCATCATAAGTAAGGTCACAGGCACGTGGAAAAACGTAGTTATTTACGCTCCAACCTTCCGGTCACTGTATAAGTCTACTTACAATATTGTGTCTACCTTCAAGCACTGTGTCTACCTTCAACCCCGTATTCTTATTAGAGAACGATCACAGACAGAATTGTACTCTAAGTATTACACTCTCATAGCTAATGTATATACGCAAAGTGTTTGTGAAGTACACTCCCTTAAACCCCTTTTTCCAAATAAGATATCGGAAACATTTTTGGCATCAGATAAAAAACTTAATAATAATAATAACTATCTACCTACTATATCTTCACTATATCATTTAACTCACATATTGACATTTGTTTTCATTAATCTTACAGAACGTGTTCATACCTGTTATCGGAATCATTTTTGGCATCAGATTAAAATTTTAGCTGCGCACAAAAAGAACGAGACGGCTATGTGTTCGTATCTATGGGTAAACTACTAACCTCCCTGTTGTATTATTTCGTAAAACTTCATTTCGCTTCTCAACAGAGCCCCTAGCTGCTACAATCTCTCCCTAAACTATTTCTCTAGTGGAATCCTGAACTGAAAGTTGGGAATTTTTCCTATTACTCTTAAAATTAATGGCCTTAGCTTACGCCTCTGTCCGAACGTTTAGTGACGTCACGGGTGGGCGGAGCTACGGTGCCCCCGCTATGTTCGAGAACATTCTAATGTCGCGTCGAAACTCAGTTTAACCAAAATCAGCTGAAATATATTTGTAGCTATCTCCTATTGTATGTTCTTCTTCAATGATTATAGTAAGGCTCTTTGCCAACACATCTTGATAGGCAGACATAGAATAGAATAAATTCATGGTCTATTAAGGCTCTATTTTCTACTTTGCTTCTTGGTTGAGTAAAACCGTCACGACGTCCATAATACCCAGTCTCTCAAATCAACACTCAAATAAATAAATAAATAAATAAAACGAAATTCCAAAAATAATATCCCTTCAAAATTCCTGTCCTTACATGGCTCTACGCCCCCCCGTAAGAAAAATTCCGCAACATCACGTGAAGGATTCTATTTGGTGTGGTCCAAATCCCTCTGCAAAAGAAAAAAAAATCCATCCTGCATCAGAGAGCGATTATCCTTTTGATAGCTTGACGAGGCACTCTCTCCTCAGCACACTCGTAGGTGTACGAATCTCAGGTGACCCGGGGGTACACCAATTTACTGTGGATGTCTCCGTGGACTTTTCCATCAGTCTTCGTATTGGCTGGATTCCCCAATTGACCTCTTACATACTACTTGACTGGACATGCATAGCCGCTACGACCGAGCTAAGCCACGACTCTCTCTTGTGGATTCGCCCCATGGGTGGCACACTACTTCCCCTTCTGTGGGCTCACCTCTGGGCAATCGGCGATTGTCCACCAGGTCCTGAAGTCCTACACCCCTGTCAAGCGGGCAATTGTGAATTGAGTTGGGTTCATGATCCCAACTCGAGCTAAAGAATTTCCCCATTTTCCAATACTACTCCGAATGAAAGTGCTCGCTAACCATCGTTTGTAGTCCCTCTCCTAGGCTAATATTGACTTCTTTATCCCCCCCCCCTAAGTTGACATTTAGTTCCTTCACCTGGCTGTTGCTGAAATTTCCTTTTACAACATATGAAATATATGCATCCTTAATCCTAGGACATCTCAACCTTACACATGTATAAAAGTATAGGTGGGTTACATTTAAGCTTTATGGTCCAATATATAGGAACATTGAGGGCATCTTTGCATTAATTTGCACGAGCATTCGTTTTTCTTTGGACATATACTGGCACGATATGATCCCTACATTTCCTATTGCAGTTAACTACTGTCATCTTAGCACCTTAAATCACTGGATATGGGACCAACTGGTCGGGTTGCTCCAGTTGATTTCTTCAGCATTCCTCGATGAGCCGTCTTGGTGCACGACGCATCCTTGGTGGTAGTATTTCCACTTCCGGGTCTGGGTGGAACTCTTTTGCAACAGGCTCCACCAACCACTCTTCGGAACCAAAGTAAGGTTTCACTTGAGCAGCAGCTCTCCTTGTCTCCTTTCCTGTGAAGGGATTTCTTAGTCCATATACACTATGTCCTGCTACCACCTCTACCACTGTATAGGGTCCTTCCCACTTGGGATTCAGCTTGCGGCAGGTACCCGGCATCGTAGTTTCTTTCCGGATCCAT
The DNA here is from genome assembly GCF_046742065.1 of Oratosquilla oratoria. Taxonomy (NCBI): domain Eukaryota; kingdom Metazoa; phylum Arthropoda; class Malacostraca; order Stomatopoda; family Squillidae; genus Oratosquilla; species Oratosquilla oratoria. Next base: position 33,129,132 of record NC_134801.1, on the reverse strand, counting down.
ACTAAAGCTCCCACTTCCACTTTTTGCTCGCCTCTCCTGCGGTTAGCCACATTCTGGTGCTCCGTTGTCATCTTGTGGTGGGTCTCTCGGATGATTCGATGAGCGATCTCTGCTTCATCTTCCGTTCCATCCACACCGGGGAGTCTGTGTCCGGCTAATCTGGGTGGATGTCTTCCGAAGAAGGCGAAGTAGGGAGTATGTCCAGTGGAGGTGTGTGTGGCTCCATTCATCTTCCTCTGACAGGCCTGCAGTAGACCCGGCCATTGGTTCGGGTGGCCCTGGCAGAGCGTTGCCAGGATGCTCTTCAATGTTCGATGCATCCGCTCCACCATTCCATTCGCTTGGGGATGGTATGGGGTAGTGTAGAGCAGGGTGATTTGCTGTTCTCCACACAACTTCTTGTAAGCCGTGTTGGTGAATTCTGCTCCATTATCTGTTATGATGCTCTCTGGGGTGCCGTAATCTGCGAAGAACTGGGTTAGGGAGTGTAGTATGTGTTGGTGGTGTTTTGTTCTCAATGGGAAAAACCTAACGAACCTACTGTAGTGATCGATTATGGTCAAAATATACCTATATCCCTGCGACCCGGATACCATATCCGTTAGGTCTATGCCTATTCTCTCAATTGCCTTTGTAGCAGGGGGAACCTCTTTGTATTGCTGTGACAACCCTTGTGTACCCTTGAACCTCTGACAAGTAATGCATTTCTTTACAAAATTACATACATCTACCTTTAAATTTGGCCAATAGAACAGCTCCTCGGCTTGTTTAATTGTTTTCTTTTGCCCTAAATGACCTGTCAACTCATGTGCATGTTTTATTGCTTCCTGAATCAAATTGTGAGGGATTATGAGTGCGTAGTGAACGCTTCCATCTGATTTCTCTCTAGCATAATATAAGATGTCGTCTATCAATGCAAACTGATCTAGGGTCGTCTTCCTTAAGCGTCTACTTGGTAATGTGCCTCCTTCTAAGTAGTTGGCTAACTCTAACCATGTGGAACTCTCTCTCTGTTTATCCTTGAAAGTGAGTCTATCGTATCCCAGCCAAGTGGCTTCTGGTACTCTCGTGATCATTCTAACTGGCCTTGACAGTTGGTCGGCTACAACGTTTTCTTTCCCTTTTACATACTGGATCTCATACTGGTATTCTCTCATCTCTAGGATCCACCTATTCATGCGTGGAGACTTGGTCTTTCTTTTGAATACACTGGTTAGGGGCTGGTGATCTGTTATAATGGTGAACTTCGTCCCCCATAAGTGATGGTGAAAGTTTCTGCAAGCTAGCACTATTGCAAGTGCCTCCTTATCTGTAATTGCGTACCGCGTTTCGCATGGGTTTAACTTCTTTGAGAAATATCCTATGGGTTTAATGCCTCCTGGCTGCACTTGGCTCAGTACTGCCCCCACGTGTGTGTTGCTGGCATCAGTAGTTAGTAGGAATGATTGGTCATTCCGTACTTTCGCTAGTATGGGTGCACTGGTTAGCTTCTCCTTCAGGTGCTCAAATGCCTCCTGGCGATTGCTGTTCCATACATATTCAGAATCTGACTTTGTAAGATTAGTGAGTGGTACCGCGATTTTTGCGAAATCTGGTATGTACTTCCTATAAAATCCACACATCCCTAGGAATCTCCTCACTTCCTTTACATTCTTTGGTGCTTTCATCATTAGTATGGCATCCACGTTTTTCGGTAATGGCTTACTACCTTTTGCTGATACTACATGTCCTAGAAATGTAACCTGTTTTAATCCGAAGAGACATTTGCTTAAATTTAATTTGACTCCATTTTGTTCCAGTACTGAGAATAATTCACCTAGTCGTTTCACTAGTTCTGTGAAGGTGGGTGCCCATAGAATAAGGTCATCCAGATAATTCCTGACCCAACCTTTCCGTAACAGGGGCTTCAATACCTCAGTCATGCGCCTCGAAAATATAGCAGGAGCACAATTCAGTCCGAAAGGCAATCTTCTAAATCTATATAATGATACACCATCACTGAAGGTAGTGAGGTCTCTGCTTTCCTTGTCTAACATGACTTGGAAGTACGCATCCTTCATATCTAATGTTACATAATATTCATGACCACTGGCTTGTTCTACTAATTCATCTAGTCTTGGCAAAGGGTAGACATCTGCTGTCAGTTTTTCATTCACACGCCTATAGTCCAGGCACATCCTTTTGCTGCCATCGGGTTTGTTCACCAGGACTATTGGAGATAACCAGGCTGCCGTTGATTTCTCAATAATCCCCTTTTCCTCCATATCCGTTAGCATATCTGAGATAATTGTCTTTGCCTGTTCAGGATAACGGTATATAGGAGCTCTACTGGGCTGAGGGTTATTTACCTGTATATGAGCGGGTGGACCTTCAATTAACCCCAGATCATCGCTTCCCAGTATAAATAGCCGTTCGTGCTCTAGGATCAGTTCGTTCAGCTCTCTCTGCTCCCTGTTAGTAAGATGGTCCCAGTTTTGTTCCCTTATTTTCTCTTCCAACTTCTCTACCCTAGTACCTTCTAACTTTGCTGACTCATAATTAGGTAGTAGATCATTGTGTATTTCCCTGGTCACATTAATTCTAAGAGGGGGTATGTTCCTAGTCAGCTCATATGAACCTATTATAGTCCCTTTCTGGTACTTCAGCCTTTTCTTAGAATTGTTAACCAGTGGTACGTATATTGAACTCCCTTCGCTAACATCTACTAAATATGGGTGACCGTTATGGCTGTAACTTGCTTGGGGATACACTATAAGACATGTGCCCGGTTTTTCTCTCACTGGGACTGTTATAAATCTAGTCTGATATGGCTCTAAGAATACTGGAGCCTCCAAACCTACTTGTAAGTGATGTTTCGGATTTCCATTTAGCGTAATGGGGCTCTCTCGTACCTGTCGGACCTCCCCCCGTTGACTCTTGACGGTGTTAAATGGGTACGATACCCTACCCCAGCATAGAGTTCTCTTCCTGGCGTTCCAATGATAATCTGCTTGATTCAAGATGTCACATCCCAATAGTATGTCAGTAGCTAGGTATGAGTCTGGTACTATAGGAATCCATTGTGTAACTACCTTTGCATTACCCACATTAACCTTTGTTTTTATCATTCCAATTATCCTAAGCGGGTTCCCTGTGACCCCTTGTAATCTTGGAGGATTCCTCCGCAAGTTGAGTTCTCCTTCAATCATCTTAGATGCTTTCTCCGACACCAATGTGTGATCACTCCCTGTGTCTACTAATGCCCTTAGTTGCTGGCCCCCTACTTCTGTAGTGATCACCGGGGTTGATTTTCTGTTATCCAGTCATTTTGAACCTTTGGAGTTTGAGCGGTATTGGCTCTTCATCGAGGCTGGGCAATTCGGGTCTCCCCTCCTGCAACTTAGCTTTCCACAATCAAAACAATGGCCAGGGGGTGGTTTCCTCCAACAGTCTTTTAACCAATGGGAGGCTGTTTGACAGTACTGACAGTATCTGAGACGGTCGCTACCTTCTTGTGCATTCCTCCCCTTCTCCTGCTCTAACTGAACCTCTAGTTTGCGGATCCTATACATGAGTTCATCGACATCGACATCACCTCGGGTACAGCTGTTTTTCCTCTCCTTGGCATGTAACACGTTCACCGGCGAGTCCCTTTGAATCATCAAGAACTGCCTCTCGTTCTCTAATCTATTTAGGAAGTGATTAAGTGGGTACCCATCATTTAAGAATCCCTCAATCCTTTCCTTTGATCCTGTGGGTAACCCATTCCACAGCTTCCTTTTGATGGTCTGGTCCCGGTTTGGTAAGCTTTCACTTGGGATTCTCGTCTCGAGTACTGCATGATGGTATTTAAACTTATGTATGAATGTTTCTGGTGACTCTATCCAGTCATATCTCATGTTCTCTAAGTCCTGCCATGCTCGATCTAGGTTAACTTCGATGCCGAATTCCTTCTGTAGCCCCGTCTTAAAAGACTCCCATGAGTGGATGGTTCCCCTCTTTTGATTGTTGTATATGACAACGGCTAATTCCGGGCTGGCCCTACTCTTTGCAATCAGGATTCTTTCCTGGTCATCGTCGCTACATCGCTCCACCAACTCAATGAACAATTGGAACTTGGCTATGGCATCAAGTCCCCGTAACTCTTCCAACTTTAGTATGGGAATGCCGTTTGGGTCTGCGAGTATCCTTGGTTTTTCCTCCTTTATTGGGGTTTTGGGTGTGCATTGGGCATTCTGTGCCTGTATGTCTATTACGTTCCTCAACGTACCTATTATCTCTAATAGCTCTCCACTGACTCTCTGTTCATTTGTAGCACCTGTTTCTTTGCCTCCTCCTGGGTTAGATTCCCATTCAGGTCTATCTTCCATCCTCGTTCTCGTCTCTTCTTCCTCTCCCGAATTGGATTCCCATTCCGTTTTCTTCTTCATTTTTACCTGACTGCCTTTAATTATGTGTAGTTCCATCAAAGCTATACACCTTAACACGTCACTTCCCCACACAATCTCATCCGCTATTTCTATACTCTTAGTGACTGCCGAGGATCTATTCTGTCTCTGATTACTGTACTGCCAATCCACAGGGTACACAAGCTTTGTCGAAGTCGACACACCGATAAGTGAGCTTCAGGTTGGTTAATAGCGTAAATCCCACCGCTGCCACCAATAATGTGGTGCCGTCGATTGATTTAGTGTTTAACCAAGAGCACCTCCAATGGGAGTGATCAGAGATACCCACATAAGAACGATTTGGGAAATAAAAAAAATCAAGGTTTACGCTGCCACCACCCAATCGTCTATATGGATATATCTGACCATAAATGGAAACTGCTCCTTGTTATTCACGTCTGACTCCGTCCCCTTTCCTCAGGTCGTTCGGGGTTGGTTCTGGGTAGCGAAAAGGCCTATGCCCAAGTGGGGGTAGTAAAAGAAAATAAGCGAAGGTCTGCTATGTGTTAATTATTACACTGAAGCAAAAATATAGTAAGGAAATACAAAAGTATATTGTGGTTTTCTCCAACTAATCTATTGATCCTTACAATATGAAAAATATATGGGTATGCGAGACATTTAATAACACAGTTTTTTCTTTCTTATGGGCATCATAAGTAAGGTCACAGGCACGTGGAAAAACGTAGTTATTTACGCTCCAACCTTCCGGTCACTGTATAAGTCTACTTACAATATTGTGTCTACCTTCAAGCACTGTGTCTACCTTCAACCCCGTATTCTTATTAGAGAACGATCACAGACAGAATTGTACTCTAAGTATTACACTCTCATAGCTAATGTATATACGCAAAGTGTTTGTGAAGTACACTCCCTTAAACCCCTTTTTCCATATCTGTTATCGGAATCATTTTTGGCATCAGATTCAAAACTTAATAATAATGATAACTATCTACCTACTATATCTGCACTATATCATTTAACTCACATATTGACATTTGTTTTCATTAATCTTACAGAACGTGTTCATACCTGTTATCGGAATCATTTTTGGCATCAGATTAAAATTTTAGCTGCGCACAAAAAGAACGAGACGGCTATGTGTTCGTATCTATGGGTAAACTACTAACCTCCCTGTTGTATTATTTCGTAAAACTTCATTTCGCTTCTCAACAGAGCCCCTAGCTGCTACAATCTCTCCCTAAACTATTTCTCTAGTGGAATCCTGAACTGAAAGTTGGGAATTTTTCCTATTACTCTTAAAATTAATGGCCTTAGCTTACGCCTCTGTCCGAACGTTTAGTGACGTCACGGGTGGGCGGAGCTACGGTGCCCCCGCTATGTTCGAGAACATTCTAATGTCGCGTCGAAACTCAGTTTAACCAAAATCAGCTGAAATATATTTGTAGCTATCTCCTATTGTATGTTCTTCTTCAATGATTATAGTAAGGCTCTTTGCCAACACATCTTGATAGGCAGACATAGAATAGAATAAATTCATGGTCTATTAAGGCTCTATTTTCTACTTTGCTTCTTGGTTGAGTAAAACCGTCACGACGTCCATAATACCCAGTCTCTCAAATCAACACTCAAATAAATAAATAAATAAATAAAACGAAATTCCAAAAATAATATCCCTTCAAAATTCCTGTCCTTACACAGGTGCCATTTTTGTAGCTGCTCTTTGGATTCTTTCTATTTTCTTTATATTCTTTTTGGTACTGGGGGACCACAATGTTGCTGCATACTCTAGTCTAGGCCTTATCAATGTAACCAATATTTTTTTTTATCATGTCTTCGTCCAAGTATGCAAATGCCACTTTTATTGATCTTAGCAAGTTGTAAGTCTCCCCAACAATTTTGTTAATCTGTTTATCATAGGACAAGTCGATCGTGATGATTACTCCCAAATCTTTTTCGGATCCTACTTTCTTTACTTCCTTGGTTCCAATTGTTTATTTTCCTGAAATTCTGTTTTTGCTTTTTCCAAACTCCAAACTGGCAACTATATGGAAGCAGAGGTGAGTAGGGATGAGTAAGAATGGTGTGACAGGTGTTTCCATGGGAATGGAGCAGAGTGATGTGAGGGTGCAGCTACAGGCAAGAGTTCAGATGCTATCCAGTTAAAGTAAATGATTTTTTTTTGGGCCTTTATGGATTTAGAAAAGGCTTATGACAGGGTAGACAGGAAGGCACTATGGGAGGTATTGCAGATATATGGGATAGGAAAGCTGTTAAGAGCAGTCAAGAGTTTTTACGAGAGTGGTAGAGCTTGTGTTAGAGAAATGGAGAATGAGTGGTTTGAGGGAAAGGTGGGACTTTGCCAGGGATATGTTATGTCACCTTGACTGTTCAATTATTACATGGGTGGGGTGGTGCAAGAGGTAAATACAAGGATAATGGGTCAGGCATTGGAGATGGTTAAAGGAAATGGAGATAAGCCAGTTGTTGTTTGCTGATGACACTGTGCTTGTAACAGGATCAGAGGAGGGATTGAGGAAGTTAGTGACAGAGTTTGGGAAGGTGTGCAAAAGCAAGAAGTTGAAGATAAATGTGGGTAAAAATAAGGTGATGAGATGTACAAGGGAAGAAAGTGGCAGCAGGCTGGAAGTGAGTATTAAGGGAGAGAGACTGAAGGAAGTGGATAGTTTTAGATACTTGTGTACGAATGTGGCGGGAAAAGAAGGAGTGGAGGTGGAGGTAGAATGTAGATTGAGAGAAGGAAGTTAATGCCTTGGGGGATTAAAAAGTGTAATGAGAAATAGATATTTGGGAATGGATGCTTAGAGGAAATTGTATAAAGGAATGATTGTGTTGACAGCACTGTATGGGGCAGAAACATGGAACATAAGAGAGGAGGAATTTGAATGTGTTTGAGATGAGGTGCCTGAGAATTATGATAGGGGTTACAAGGCTGGATAGAGTGAGAAATGAGGAGGTGAGGAGAACGAGGGTGGATAGGGAGTTGGGAGATAAGGCTGATGAAAGATTATTGGGATGGTTTGGACACATGGAAAGAATGAGTGAAGAAAGATTAGTAAAAGAGGAGTGGAAGGCAGAATTAGAAGGAGTGAACATGAGGGGGCGACCAAGGATGATATGGATGGATGGGGTAAAGGGGCAATGGGAAAGAGGGGAATGTCTATTGAGGAAAGACAAGAGAAGACAGAAGACAGGGGTGAATGGAGAATCACCAATTTAGTGAAGCGGCCTTGCTGTGGATGTGCTGTGTTTTGTGACACTGCTTCTGACCCAAGGCAGTGGGCAAGATGCAGGGATGACTTGTCATCGAAGAAGAGCCAAGATAAGAGGGAGGGAGGGGGTTGAATGAGAGTAGAGTATGTGGGGATGGAATGGGTGGGAGTGGATTTTATTTATGCTTTTGTTTTTTGGCTACCTCCCTTGTGAGGGGGAAAAAGCCTTTGGTATATGTATATGTACATTACATACATACACATATTTATGTGACAGGACCCATGAACATTGCTCCTTAACTGTATACTACAATTATATAGATACATATGTACACCTATTTTCATACTTTTATGATAAAGTATTTCTTCATGAGTACATGGACTTTTTCTTTAAATCATCAAGGAAATGTGGGGACCAGGAGCCTTCAGGGAGAGAGAGCACCAATTATTTGTGAACCTTTAATATTCATCAGGTTCTCTGTTCCCTAACTCTTACAAATGTTAAGGGATGACTTTACTCAATCAATCAGACAACCTGACAATAATTATCCAACATAGAAACTACAAAATGGCAAGTGAAAGTGCCCAAACTGACTTTGGCAAACTTGAGCAATGGTACAGAAAAATAAAAACCTTAAACCAGAAATCATCAGTAATACTACTCACCCCAGACAACCATGATAAAAAGCAATAGTGAAATCAAATGCCCAAACCCTTCCATTAGAAAAGAACCCTAAAATTCTATGCCTCATATATGAGACTCATATTACCTTCAGCCCACATATCAAAGATCTGACAGTGAAAATCAATATGAAAATGAACTTAATAAAATAATTAATTGCAGGCACAGGAATCAGGCAACAGAAAGAAACTTAAACGATTCATAAGAAACACCTATAATTGCTTCCACAGCATGGTTCTCGGTAATCAGCAAAACATAGAAACTTTACAAACAATAGAAAGTGGTGCATTGAAAATAATAGGATGCACCAAAACCACCCAAATAGAATACCTGGACACAGAAACTAAAATCTTTCCCACAGAATATCATATGGAAATGATTGGTACACAGTTCATGTAGATGAAACCACACTTGTGTCAGAGAATAGACTGAAGCAGTGGCAGAGAAAGGTATTACCCTTCATTCATATGGAGCTTAGATTGGGTTTTTTGGATGGGTGAATACTTGGTCTCAGCTGTCTCCCCCTCCCCTTATATAGAGGAAAAAGTCTCTTGGTATATACATGTAGGATAATTGGAGAATAAGGTGATATAATCCAAGTGGAAACCATATATAGTGGTAGGATGGAAGAAGAAACATTTACCAGTAAGAAAAGAAGACAAAAGCAAATTGACAGCAATAATGGGCAATGAGAAAGTTATATATAAAGAAATAGAAGAAGTATTCAGGTAAGAAAGATGTGTACAAGGAGGTGTCTCAGAATTTTTGAGGGGTAGCCTGGCTGGAAGACAAACATTGCAGAGGTGAACAGGTTTTTATTCAAGAGCTGAAGTTTAGCACCAAGAATAATATGGCTCACTCTAGTTGCAAGAAGGGGGGGGGTTTGAGAGACAGCAAGGGAGGTGATGATTATACATTTCTAGTCATGTCCCAAGGCAGTCTGCCTCTTAGACATCTTGATTGTCATGAGGGCCGCTGATCTAACCGGGATGGAATTTATAGAGCTGGTATTGCACATGTGTTCCTCAAAGAACCACTGTTCGTCCCGATACAGCCAGCCGAGGTGCAAGTGTCCTTGAAACATCGTAGGAGCTGACAGGGTCAGTTCTTAGCCCACTGATCTAACCAGGATGGAATATATGGAGCTGGTACTGCATGTGTATTCTTCAAAGAACAGTTGTCCATCCCAACGCAGCTGGCCGAGATGCAGGTGTTCTTAGGATATCGTAGGAGCTGACAGGGTCCGTTCTTAGGCCGCTGATCTAACCAGGATGGAATTATGGATCTGGTACTGCAAGTGTGTTCCCTCAAAGAACCACTTGTGTGACTCACATGGCCAGGTGGTGCAAGTGACTCCCTTGGGACATCGTGGGTCGAGGGGTCATGAGATGGGGTGAGAACAACTCAACATGGCCCACAGAAATCAAGGCTGGAGTTGAAATCGTGTGAAGCCTCGACTAGAAATCGGCATGGTAGTTGACCTTGACCTGGCCCTGGATGTGACGGGTCCGGAACCTGAGGAGGCCAATGTAGAGGGCCCACCTTTTAAGGCGGGGGTTGGATCAGCATACTGCAGGTATAGGAGGAGGCAGTGGTCTATCTGTAGATCGTAATCTCGGTCGTACAGGTAGAGCTCGAACTTCTGAAGGGCCCAGCAGTTGGCCAGACCTTTTTGTTCTACCGTAGAGTAGTCACTCTCTGCTCCTCGCAGGCCCCAGGAGGCATGGGCGACTGGGATCAGACATCTGGGGTCCAGGGTATTAGGCTGCATTGGAACCGCTCCTAGTCCGGTGCCGCTCGCATCAGTCCTAAGAACAAAAGGCATGGATGAGTCAAGGAGTTGGAGAACAGGGGCGGACTGCGAAGAATTCTGTTGTTGGTGGAACGCAGGTATAGTCTATCCAAGGGATGATATCTGGGGGTTTCTTTTTCAGGAGGCCATGGAGACTACAGGCCTGGTGTGAAAAAGCAGGAATGGACTGGGAATGATAGTTTATCAAGCCCATGAAAGAGCGGAGTTGCGTTCCTTGGGCAAATCAGTACTTGTAAGGGAGTCGACCCGGTCGCGGAACCTTCCTTTCACCTAACACATGGCCTAGGCACTGGAGTTCTGAGCAGCCAGACTCACACTTCGAAAGATTGGCGTGTAGTCCGTGGTGTTGTAAGGAAGCTAGCAGGGCCCTTAGAGACTGCAGATGTTCTCCCCACGTCGGGGTGGCCACAAGCAAGTCGTAGAGGTAGACATAGGCGTGCGGTATATCTCGAAGAACGACCCTCATCAGACGAGAGAAGCATCCCGCGGCGTTAACCATGTCGAAAGGCATGACCGCGAAATGGAACAAGCCGCTGCGAGTCTTGAAGGCTGTTGTAGTCTTAGTGTCCGGGGCAAGAGGTATCCGCCAATAACCCGTGGTTAGACCTATCTTGGAAATGTAACGGGCTCGCGAAAGCTCAGAAAATATAGCTAATACATTACCTACCGGTTCGGCGTCAAACTTAGTCTGGTCGTTGAGCTGGCGGCAATGTAGGCAGAAGTGGTGTGTGCTGTCCTTCTTTCTCACGGCCAGTAGAGGGAGGAAGATGGTTCAACAATTCTCATCTCGATCCATTGTTGAAAGTCTTTACGGAGCTGTAACTTGATGTCTAAAGGAAAGGGGCAAGTGTGGTGGAGTTTGAACTCTTCTGGGTTGTGTAGTTTCACGCGATGTTCGGTGTTGGGCGTGCGTCCAGGCAAGTCAAATAACACGCTGGCATTCTACTGCAGAAGCTCCCGAAGGTCAGACTGTTGACGTGCATAGAGTTCCGGGGAGATGTGGCAATCTACCCAGGTCTGGGTTTGATGGGAAGGGATGTCCGGGTCTCGCGCGTCTCCTGGGGCTTTCCATGTCAGGGCGACGGTAGCGAGGACTGTCGACAGGGTCCGATGTAGAAACGGTAGCGTCGATGTCGTGGCCCTCTGGTGTCGTCCTGTCTGTCTTGACTGACGTCGAGGATGTTGTCCATCTCGGAAGACCCGTTCGAAGGACTTCGTACCTAAGACACGTTCTTGGGTCACGTCGTACGGTGGCTGCGGTATCGTAATGGCAAATATGTATTCTTGAAAAGAAGGACGCTTTAAAGTTATTCTAGCTAGCGAGTGGGTCGTCAGGCCCCAAAGTGCGTCGTGGACTCTGACGTTGTGACCATTCATTTGGCCAGGGTCGACGAGGGCCTCTGTTACAGTCGGCTCCTGTGTCCAGTAAAACGGTCCTCAGAGGGTTCCAGTGCATGGCTTCAAAGTAGATTTTATTGGTCCTTCCTCGGTTCTCAGCGTAGAAGATTTCACTGGTGGGATGGTGGTGAGGAGGTTGACGATCGTAGCCGTCTCATCTACCGCGATGACGTGAGCTGCAAGGGGAGTTGAAGACGTTTTTGGCCATGGACTCTACTGCAAGGCTCGGCATTTTTGGATCGTATGGTGGCTGTTTGGCTCGTGGAAATCACAGCCTTGCTGATTTCGGCTGACATTCGCTGGTCGACTTGGAGCAGCATGGACCGGGGATGTGGCTGACGATTCTGTATGGGGTACTGGGAGTCTAGTGACCTGTGGGAGAGGGTTAGAGGATGGCATAGGAGGTTTGTGAGATACCCGGTTTCGGCACAGCTGTTGTAAGGTAGTGTGCGGGCGTGCTGTCAGGTATTGGTTCCCAACCCTTATAATTTCCTCGAGTGACGTGCAGTCTCCGTCTCTGAAGTGAGCTACTATGGCAGAGAGTAACCGGCTGTGGACGAGATCTGCGACGAAGAAATCACAGAGGGCGCCGAAGGCCTCTGGCACATGGCAGTCTTCGATCCACATGTTCAGGTACTGAAAGACCCTGAACGTGGGCCGTCTCATATCATCGGGTTTCTGGTGCGGCGTTGAAGAAACTGCTGCGGATTATCTCTGGCGTCAGCTGGTACATGTACGTCCTTCAGCAACTTCTGGACCTCGTAGTAATACTGTTAGAGTTCAGAGGGCAGGGATTGAACCAAGTCCCTGGCCTCTGTTGGGATAAGAGAGAGAAGGCAAGTTAGTGTGTCCGTTGGGCTGTAGCCCGCGTTTTGAACGTACGGATCGAACCTTTCCAAGAAACTGGCTAGCTGCTCGTTTTCTGGGGTGAAGGCGCGTGTTAGAGGAGGTAGGAGCCTGGGTGCTGAAACGAAAACAGGGGTGTGTTGCCTCGACTCGGGGTCTCGACGGCGCTGAAGTTCTTTTCGTACGTAGTAATGGTAGGCTTCACTGTCTTCCACGAATCCCAGGAGCTGGGCTTACATATGAATAATTCAGATTGTCACGAGGTCTTCGTCTCTGTTAGAAATAATGTCTCCCACGTGGGCCATGGTCGGCGTCGAGGTTGCTAGTCGTTTAGCTTTACCGGAGTCGAGGTACGGAACCTTGTGATCTCTATTGGACGTGTGAGTGGGTCAAGGTGGGGACGCTCACAACTCTAGTTTGCTAAATGATCTAGTGGTGGTGACGGTAGACCACGAAATAATCACTTGTGGTAGGTGAGAGTGGAGGCAGTAGTCGGCGACAGTCGATCTGGCAGGCGAGTAGCGGCAGTCGAGCTGGCAGACAAGTGACGGCAATGGGCGGCAGTAGATCTGATAGGTCAAGTGGCTGCAATCGAGCTGGCAGCAGTCGAGCGGCGGCAGTCAGCAGAGCTGGAGATCTGGGTTCCAAACCTTGGGCAGCTAAATGCCAGTTTTTTTAGGGGATAGCCTAGCTGCAATGTAAACGATGCGTGGGCACCAAGAGTAATATAGCACTCTCTCTTTGCGAATAAATGGGGAGGGGAGATGGCGAGGGAGGTGACGACTATGCGTTTTAAGTCATGTCCCAAGGCAGTCTGCCTCATCGTCGATTCCGTCCAGCTTATATACCCGTGCTCTTGATTGTCGCGAGAGCAAAGTGTCGATGCCTGGGATGCCAGACGCAATACGTTCTCAGGCCGCTGATCTAACCAGGATGGAATGTATGGAGCTGGTACTGCACGTGCATTCTCCGTTGTCCGATCCGGCGCAGCCAACCGATGTGCAGATGTTCTTGGGACATTGTGGGAGTCGACAGGATTCGTTCTTAGGCCACTGATCTAACCAGAAAGAACCGATGTCCGTCCCGTCGCAGCTGACCGAGGTGCAGGTGTTCTTGGGACATCGTGGGAGCCGACAGGGTCCGTTCTTATCCCGTTGATCTTACCAGGATGAAATATATGGAGCTGGTACTGCGCGTGCGTTCACTCAAAGAACAGCTTGTGCGACTCACGTGGCCGGGTGGTGCGAGTGATACCCTTGGGACATCGTGGGTCGAGGGATCGTGAGATGGGGTGAGGACATCTCAATAAGGTGCAAGGGCAACAAAATTCAAATAACAAAACATTGTCAATTAACTAATAAGACATAGAAACTAGCATGTATAGATAAATTCAAGAATATTTGGTTAATGAGGGACTTAATTGAGGAAGGAGAAAGCAAAATATATCTATGCATCAATATTTTTTCTCTCTTGTAAAGGAGTAGCCAAGTCAAAAGGCACATACCTACTCCCACCCATTCCACTCCCATCCACCACCCTTTCCTCCCTCTGATCTTAGCTCCTTGTGGATGATGGGTCATAAGACTTTGGGTGAGTCTTTCAGCTAGCGGAGGAACCTTTCCACGAGTCCGTTGGCCTGTGGATGGTACACCGTGGTCCGGTTGCGGTGAGTGCCAAGGAACTGGAGGAGTCTGGATCAGAAATTAGATTCAAACTAGGTGATGATGGTGTGAGGGGCGCCGAATCTGGATATCCAATCTGAGAAGAAGGCACGGGTGGTCGTCTTAGTAGATATGTCAGGGAGAGGAATCGCTTCCGGCCACCTGGTGTACTTGTCGATGCAAGTGAGTAGGTAACGCATGTCACGCGAGGGAGGTAGAGAGCCCACAATGTCCACGTGGACCGACTAGAAACGTTTTGTGGGTGCGGGGAAGCGATGTAGTGGAGCATGTACATGGCGCATCACCTTTGATGACTGGGAGGTAAGACAGGTATGGGTCCATTTCCTGGCGTCTTGTTTTATGCCAGACTAGACGACGTGATTCGTGAGATGTTGTGTTGCCCGAAATCCAGGTGTCAAGACCCATTCACCTAAATGACAACCCTCCAACTACCCTTATCCTTCTACTTCGCTATTTATTCGAAGGAACAAGCAGTCAGCCTTCTCCCCCTCCCCCCACTTGGGTCGTTCTTCAGCAAAGCGATAGTTTGGCAGTTTGGCCTAAGCAACCCGTCCCCAGCCAATCACTGGACAAGACGTCAGCCTAAACTGACTATATAAGCCAGGCATTCCCAAAACTCCGACCCACAAGATGAGAGAGAGAGAAAAAAAAACGTACAAACTAAACAATTTCACACCAGGCTTAATGACCCCCTTAGGGTTGATAGCCTAAAAAAAATCAGACAACACACAGACAGGCGTCAGCAACAACTGGCAGCAGAAAGTCGGTGCTTGCACGAGGATAGTCATACTTGCTAGGGCTACTCTCTAGAGTTGACTAGTTCTCATAATCCAACGTTACGTTGGATAGCTTTCATTTTGGCGGTTAACATTGCCACCCGCTTCTGGGCATTTCCCAGCTTTCTCTCATTGACATTTTCGTCTCTTCGTAGCTCTCCGGGATTCGCACGAGTCCTTGTTGGCTCGTGAGACTCCTCTGTCGTCCGGCTCGGCGAAATCTAGTAAAAATCTATCGTAGTTTAGAGTAGTGTAGACCCCGTACCCACTGGGCACACAGTGTGTCCTTCCACGCGGCTGTCGCCAGTCGCCAAGGAACTGTGTGACCCCCATAATATTTTATCCTTTGGCTCTGCCGCCGAGCACATTTCTTGTGTACCAGGGGGCTTGTCCCCCCCCCCCTGTTCTGGAAGGAGTCTTCAACTCCACCTCTGCAAACTAGAAACACCTCCCCTGACGACCCTAATATCGACCCGGACAAGGCTAGGCACGTTTTTCTCCACTCCGACCAAACCCGTTTAGCTGACCTCAATCCCTTTATTCTAAAGAAATGTCTATCTTATTATACTGATGATATAAATCAAGTTAGAAAACTTAGAAGCAGAGACCTCCAAGTTACCACCAACTCTGGTAAAGCTACACGCGACTTGCTCAAGGCCAGTAAGTTTCATACCTTCAATATTGTTTCCTCCCTCCCTAGGTCACTCAACTCCTGCAGAGGAGTAATCCACTGCAGAGATTTGATGACCATGGATGAGTGTGACATCCTCGAAGAGATGAAAGCCGAAGGTATTCTAGATATTAAATTCATAACGCGACTGGACCGGGAAAAGAACATACGAGTGAACACGCCCCTCATCATCCTCAATTTCAACAACCCTCCCTGACCATGTCAAAATTGGATACATTCGTATCCCAGTACGACCATATGTCCCCAACTCTTTGCGCTATAACAAATGTTTTAAATATGGTCACCTTGCAAAATTCAGTTAAACATTACAAATCTCTTGACCAATGACCGTTCACTTATTGACAAAGTAGTATTTTTGCGCACAACAGGACTATTGTAGAAATTATAATGGTAAATTAAACAGGATCACAGGTTCACACCAGGCTTAATGACCCCATTATGGGTCGATAGCCTTATATATAGAAAAATAACTCGGTATACATCAGGCTTAATTACCCCATTATGGGTCGATAGCCTTAAAGATAAAAAAAAAAAAAACTGTCAGTCAGCATTTGCACAAGGATAGTCATACTTGCTAGGGCTTCTCTCTAGAGTTGACTAGTTCTTAAAATCCAACTAAAAATTGGATGGCCTTCATCTCGGCAGTTAACATTGCCACCGGCTTCTGAGCCTTTCCCAGGTCTTTTTCTCTTTGACTCACATTCACATGTATAGATTACATGTGTGCAATTGGAAATAACCCTTGTGGTATCATAGAGGGATATGACGCCATATCAACATAAGTCGTGTTTTGTATAAACCCAGTATTTCTCTCACCATTGCATTGACTGAATAGATTTCTTGATTATGGATGAGATGGATTAAAGAACCTAACGGTTACACATAGTAATCC
Source organism: Oratosquilla oratoria (assembly GCF_046742065.1). Classification (NCBI taxonomy): domain Eukaryota; kingdom Metazoa; phylum Arthropoda; class Malacostraca; order Stomatopoda; family Squillidae; genus Oratosquilla; species Oratosquilla oratoria. The sequence goes on along the minus strand of NC_134801.1, from coordinate 33,112,731 downwards.
CAGTCTCCTACCCATACCTTCAAAGCCACGACACCACGAAATGAATATCCCTAACCGCCCGGTGGCAGAAGCCCTCTTTTATACACTGCTATCTTTTCATTTTCTTACAAACATTCTTCCCTTCCCACAAAAACCGATCCCGCGCGAGCGGCTGGTCTTACCTACCTAGTCCGCATGTCTAAAGGATGTGAAAAAATAGTTTTCCGTAGAGATGCTAAATACTTGGAATACCTTAGAAGGTGATATAGCCCAAGCTTGCAATACATAATTCAGATCTACATATAACTGTAAATAAAGAATTTTGATTAAGTGTCGTGATATGGTTCGGACAAGCCAGGGAAATGAAACTCACAATAACACTAAGAAACTCGGGTTTTTAATGGACACTAAGCTCGAGAGGGAAGGTCGTAGTCTGAGAGCGAAGGGGAACTTGAAGCTTGGAGAGGACTGCTGCTTGGAGAGGAGTGCTCTAGAGTGAACTGCTCGTCTCGGCTAGGCGCTGGTGGGAACTCGGGCAGCTTTCCGAGATCCTGATTGGCTCCCGGTTGACTGGCTGAGACGTCTTTGCGAACTATACTTGCCAACTACAGCGAGTAAAAGAGCCTAGCTCGAGTTGTGTGACGGCCGCGCGCGCGCTGGCCCGCAGAGATAAGATAGATTCTAGATGAAGAGGACACCCCCGTTGGGTTGTCTCATCACGTCGATCTCGTCGATTTCAGCCGCAAATACCCTAGACACTAGCTCTGTTTGTCGTGCTACCGAACTATTCAACGAAAGTACTGCTACCCGAGTTAATTCCCCCTTCTAAGAGGAATCTCGCTCTGGCAGGATTATGCCCCTGCATAACTCTCCCTGCACGATTGACATAGCCCGTGTGGTTTGTTAAATTTGTCTTTACGGCGGGAGAGGGGGGAACCCCGTCCGAAACGCAATGCCCGGTCTCGCACGCTCTAGTGCACTCGGGCCACGTATTGTTTGACTGCTTGCGAGGTAGACAGGTTTCGAATTAGCACCAACGCATTAGTTAACGCCCGCGCTCCCCCGCCCCCTTAGATTTCCGAGTTTTTTTTCACGAGTTTCTATTGCGATTACTTGACTTAGCGTTATCAGTGCCGCCATGGCGGGTACTGATAACACGGCAGGCGTGACCAAACGTAGGCGTTGCGCTCCAGCTTCTGAGCCTTCATCCGGTGATGAAGCTGCAATAGTGATGGCCCCTCCTCCAGTGGCGGCGCCAGGGGGGGCTTGGTGGGGCTTTAGCCCCCCCCCCCTAAAAAAAAGTGGCCAGCCCCCCCATTAGCCCCCCAACTGAAATGAGCAAATTTAAAATTTAAAACACTCATTGAAATAATGTTATTAAGTGGAATTTTTAATTGCCAGGGCTAAAGATTTGTCAGCCATCAGTGCTAGCCCTACCATTAACCCCCTCCCCTTCTGAAATGAGGATAATATATGTGTATTATCATATTACTATTAGCCCCCCAAAAAATTTGCTCAGCCCCCCCTTAGCCTCCCCAACTAAAAATTCCTGGCGCCGCCGCTGCCCTCCTCGTAACCAGGGTGGCAAGCTCCCCACCTTCAAAGTCGTACCCTCGGCTGGATACGACAATGCATTTGAGGTGGTGAGAGCTTTGGAAAAAGGCCCCCTCCATGGAAAGCTGGTATCCCTCCGTCCCCTCGGCGATGGTAACTTGCTGCTGCTACCTAGCAGTTACCAACTCGTAGAGGAGCTGGAGGCGGTAACATTGTTGGATGGTAAGCCTCTGAAGCTGGAGCGGCTTAACCCAAAAGACAAGAAGCATCGACTAGTGGTACATGATTACCCGACCTCGTACATGACTGAGGCCATTGAGGACCATCCTCAGGTAATCGGTGCCACGAGAATGCGCCGCTGGGATAAGACGCCTACGCGCCAGGTCCTCATAACGATTAAAGGCGAGCCGTTCAACAAGATTGACCTGGGGATGTATGGCAGGTATGATGTACGAACGTACATCCCTGATCCTCTCCGTTGCTTCAGGTGTCAGCGCTATGGTCATCACCAGGCGAGGTGCTCTGCGAAGCAGCCCAAGTGCAGTATTTGCAGCATGTCTCATGCCACTGAGACTTGTCTTAACAAGTTCAAGGCTGGCACTGAGACTGTTGCTAAATGCCCCAACTGTAGTAAGAAGCACCACGCCTGGAATACCTCGTGCGCAGTGCGTAAAGTTCAGGCCATTGCCTGTAAGGAGAGGACAGAGAAGCGACAGGACTTCATACCTGCCCCCCCCCCCAGGAACATTTGTATGGGGCAGCAGGAAACACTCTCCTACCACAGCACCACCGCCACCTACACACAGTGCTCCTGATCTGAACAATCAGGAGCACTTTCCATCACTGAGCCCAGCTCCTACACAGACTAACACAAAGACACAACCAGCTCCCAAAAAAGCCACGCCCACCTCTAAACCCGTGCCCGCCTCTAAACCTGCGCCCACCTCCAAATCCACGCCTGCCTCCAATCCCACCCCCAAACCTAAAGCCAAACCCACGCCCCCAGTACCAACCCCACGAGCACAGGACCGACGGTCCCCTCCACCGCAATATCCTTAGGGAGGATGACATCGACCTGATTGTGACTGGTGTCGTCTCTGCAGTCGCTACGACCCTCGGGGAGAGCGACCCAGACAAGATGCTAGTGATGGTGGACAGGGCCGTCAAGAACGTGTTCAAACTCCTAAAAGAGAAGAGGAACCCTAGGCGAAAGGAGAGGACTCCCTCCCCCTCTACCTCCTCCTCTCCTGCCTCCTCTCCCGCCTCTTCCACTACCTCTTCTTCTTCCTCAACCTCCTCCTCCTCCCCTTCCACTTCCCCCAAGCCTGCCATACCAACTTTTACCATTGGGAAAGCTACACCCACATCTTCAAAGACTAAGAGAGTGTCTTCTGCTAAGCCCCAACGTCATTTTGCATTGAGGCTTGAAGACTCCTCTTCTGATGAGGAGGGAAACGCTCCCACTGTTACAAAGTCGCAACCCATCTTGTCGTCTGACCGGGGAGGACAAGATGAGACTGTAATGGAAACCGACAGGGAAGAACATCGCCAAGTTCAATAATCACTTAAGGTTGCTATAGTGGAACGTAAACGGATTCCGCAGCAAAAGCGCGTATCTCCTTGCGCTTGCGCAAGAGCATGATTACGATACCATATTTCCCCAGGAGACATTGGTGAGCGATGAGGTGCGATTTCCGAGATATCGCATCTTCTCCCTCCCTCGCTTACCCACTACTAGGGGGTGCATGATCTTAGTCAAATCATCCATCCCCTGTAGTGAGATCAGGGACCCTGTATCATGTGGGGATGGTGTAGAAGTTCTTGCGGCTCGACTTCATCGGTCCCACGAAATGTACACCATCTACAACATATACAGGGGCCAGAGAGCGTAACTGGACCTTGGAGAAGTGTGTGCTCTTGCTGCGGACAGGCTCCTCATCATAGGAGGGGACTTCAACGCCCACCATGATATTTTGATGTCGCCCCATGGGCCCAATGTCGCTGGGCGCCACTTAAGTTACGTACTAGATGAATGCCCTGACATTGCGTTGTTGAATGATGGAAATCCGACGCACGTGCAAGGTGGACGACTTGATCTGACCTTGGCGACGGCCACTCTCCTCCCTTGGGTAACCTGGGAGGTGCATCCTATTGTCACTAGCGATCACTTCGGTGTCTCTGTGCACATACGGGATGCACCACCCATACCAGCTGTATTACCTGTTCCCAGGTGGAAGACAGCTTTGGCAAACTGGCCAGTGTTTGAGAGGTCTGTTGAAGAATGGGCAGCATCCTACGTTCCACCACAGGACGTGGAAACGTTAGAAGCTGACTTTTCTGCAGCCATTCAGGTGGCTGCCAACAGAGTCATTCCAAAGACTCGCCAGTCCCCCAGAGAACATAAGAACAGCTGGTACTATACCCCCGAGGTGAGAGAGGCCAACCATCGGGTGAACATGCTTAGGCGTGTTTTCCGACGGCGCCGAACTCAGACCAATTTGCGCGCTGCAGTTCATGACGCTCACATCATAGCTGCAGATGCCAGAAGAGCTAAATTTCTTGAATGGTGTGAGGGCATTAACGCTCACACCTCCCTAGCAGAGCTGTGGTCTAGGCTCCGTAAGGCTACTGGCAGGACTCAATCACGACGCACTCATCATGCCCCTGATGCTGAGGCGAAGCGGCTGGTGCAGGAGTTTGTCTCTCGCTCCAGCAGCACCTCACTCCCGCAGTGTGTTCAAGACACACTGAAGGACCTCCAAGGAGTGAGGCGTCATAGTGTTGAGGACATGGTAAGTCGATCGGATGATACTGACGCTAGCTTTACGCTTCAGGAGCTACGGGTCACGCACAGGACCAGCTCAGACACGGCACCTGCAGAGGACCTCATCACCTATTCCATGCTGACCCACCTTGGGCCAGCGGGTGACGAGACACTTCTAAGGGTGGTAAACGCGTCTTGGAGGACTAGCAAGCTACCAACAGCCTTGAAGACGGCAATCATAACGCCAATTCCAAAGCCAAAGGAACCTAGTGCTTACCGCCCCATCAGCCTGACAAGCTGCATGGGGAAGACAGCGGAGAGGATGGTGCTAAACAGGCTGCTGTGGAAACTGGGCCCAATGCATGAGCATATCTATGCTTACTGCAAGGACACTGGCACAGCAAACAGTATAGCAATACTCCTCAATGCCGTCAGTGGCACACCGTCCATCGTGGTCTTTTTGGGTTTGGAAAAGGCGTTTGGGCTGGCCAGTCCACTTGTGATATTAGACACCCTTGCTCGCAAGGGCGTAAAAGGCAAGCTGCATTCTTGGATTGCTGACTATCTCAGTCACCGGTCTGCGAAAGTACGCTTTCAAGGTCATATATCAGAGGCCAGAATGCTGGAGAATGGCACTCCACAGGGGGGGGGGGGTCCTCAGCCCCACTCTGTTCAATGTGCTTCTCTCCAACATTCTGGAACTACCTCTACCACATGGGTGCAAGATCATCTGCTGCAAGATCATCTGCATCGGGTCCTTCGCACATTCTATGTGCACGCAGTCCGCAGTTTGGTGGACTACGCCGCCCCAGCTCTCATAAATGTGGCGACTGCCAAGCTTGAAGACCTGGAGCCTTGCCAAAATGCCGCAGCAAGGATTATCCTAGGAGCTCAACCTTGGACTAAGATCGTTAACCTCCAAATGGAGGCTTCATTGCCTTATTAACATCACGGGTCAGAAGGCTGGAGGTCGACTTTCTTGCCAAGATAGTCCAGAGCCCCAGGATAACTGAGCTGAGTCAGAGCCTTGTGACAGCTCTGGGACGGGTGGATACTCTTATCCACTCCGATACCTGGTTATCACATGCGGCTGGGATCCTGGACTCCTTCAGGCTCACCAGCACTCTCCTTGAGAAGGGTAGGGACTCTCCACACCCAGAGTTGAAGCCCCCACCACCATGGCTGTCGATACCTGCAACCTTCGTTGTCACAAAGCTTCCCAGTAAGAAGAAGTTATGTGATCAGGAAAGAGTACTAGCGCAGGCCCTACAAGGCATTCGAGCACTATCGGAACCTGGAATGGCGGTCTATTACACGGATGGCTCCGTAGACCCCAACAGGCCCCGTAGTGCGGGGGCTGCTTTCGAGACGGATGGTTTGACCTTCGGTAGGAGAGTATCTGATCATGCGTCCACTCTCCAAGCTGAGGCCATAGCAGTTCAAAGAGCGTTAGAGCATGCTCTAATATCACGAACTGGTCCTGTGGTGATCCACACGGATTCACAGTTTCTGATAGGCAGCTTAGATACAACACAGCCCAGCGACAATGTACGCCTACTGACCTCCATCCTAGCACTCCTGCTGAAGCTACACCAGCAAGGCAGGAGTGTTACTCTCAACTGGGTGCCGAGCCATATGGGCGTCCCAGGAAATGAGCTAGCCGATGCCGCAGCAGAAGCGGCGCGCCAAAGACCCGAAGTCGATGTTGTCGTCCCTCTTAGCAGAAATCAGTTGTGCATACGCACCAGGGCTCTTAACCAGGTACAACGGTTCCTTCAGCACAGACTGGAGGCAGAGGTGTCAGAAAGGGCGAGGTGGTACAGGGCAGTCACAGACTACGAGCCCCTTGTACTTCCTCGCTCCACACCAAGAAAAGTGGAAACTCTGCTCTTCCGTCTGCGGCTGGAGGACCGTTGTTTCTGGCAAATCAAGAACAACCCCACGACCGAAGAAAGAAGACGTCAACATTGCCGCCACCCTTGACCACTACCTCAAGCATTGCCCCGCAACTGCTTTTCTGAGGAGAGGGCCTCCGACAACATCTGAGGGTCTTGTGCGCCGCCTATGCAGCCACTTAAGTCCATACGAACTGCGTCGGCTGGTGGAGTGTCAGCCCCCCCCCTTTAAATTTCTTATATTGTACTTTTGTTTGTATACTCCGTTCATGTCAGGAAGGGTGAATTCACCGGGATGTGCATACGTATTTCACATAGGTATGCACATCCAATAAATGTATGAGTGGGCGCGGCCAAAGCCACACACACGCATACATTGAATCACCCTCCCCTCTTAAAATTATTACACTATTAGCTATACACACATATCCACTGCATACATCGACCATATTAGAAAGGGTGCATTCACCGAGATGTGCATGCGTACATCACATACGTATGCACATCTTGTGAGTGTATGAGTGTGTGTGGTTAAACCCACACACACTCATAATTTAAAAATCACCCTCCAAACGGGCTCACCCTAAAAGCCCGTGGGAATTCAATTCCCAATTTCCCACACACACACACACACACACACACACACACACACACACACACACACACACACACACACACACACACACACACACACACACACACACACACACACACACACACATGTGTGTGTGTGTGTGACGGCCAGTCTGGTTTTGACCAGCGACGCGTCACTACAATACTCCCCCCTTCTTTGGGAGCGAGCGCCGCGGAGGGTAAGGCGAGACGCGAGTGATGTGGCAGAATCGGGCCGGCCTTTTTACCACCCGACCGGAACGGGTGATTGTGCCATCAGATGGCATCTCTGGAGAGGACGGCCTGGATGATGGAGAAGGCGGCGGCAGCGTGCTGGAGGCGTGGTCGCTGTGTTGGCGAGGGGGGTCTGGCTGGGCATGGAGCTGTGGAGATATACGGTTAGGTGAGAATGGTTGCAGTGAAGGGGAGAGCGAGTTCGGATGGAAATTAGTGTCTTGGGGGCTGGCAGGAACACTGGTGGTGGGATGCAGGGTTGGCCTGGGTGATGGAGGGGACGGGTGCGGCGAGGATCCTGACTGAGTCTGGCGGTGTGGGTTTGGGGAATTAGGTGGAAATGGGTGGCCTGGAGAGACGAGTGGTCCCGGGGGGAGAGGTGGGGTCTTGAGATTCGGGGGGAACACTCGATATGGGGCCCAGAGGTTGCATAGATTGCCGTTGCTCAGTGGTGGGGAAGAGAAATTGGAGGGGGTGGGAAGGTTTGGTAGGGGAAGGTAAGCTGGTTTGAGCCTGTCGATGGAGATGCGATCTGGTTTGGCATCTCGGTCGATGAGGAAGTGTTTCGCCGATCTGCTGATGACTTTGAAGGGTCCATCGTACGGTCGTTGGAGAGGGGTTCGTCTGGAGTCCCGCCTGACGAAAACGTAGTCACTAGCAGCGAGTGCCGGTGGAACATGCACTGGCTTTGATTGTGGCGTCTGAGGTGGAGGGGGGCGGATGTTGGCGAAGGTTTCCTTGATGAGCTGAAGGAGGGCATAACGGTCAGGATCGCCAACGGGGAGGTGAGGGTGGCAATCTCCACAGGAAGGCGAAGTCTTTCAGCGTAAACTAGCTGAGATAGGGACACGTCACTGTCGACCTTGGGAGTGTTGCGAATGGAGAGGAGCACCAGGGGGAGGGCATCAGTCCAGTTGCTAGAGGGTTGCTGTGCCTTGAGTGACTCCTTCAGCTGGCGGTGGAATCTTTCTACTAGTCCATTGGTTTGAGGGTGGTAGGCGGTAGTCCGGTTGCGGTTGGTGCCAAGGAACTTGAGCATTCTGGACCAGAGATCAGATTCGAACTGGGAGCCCCTGTCGGTGATAATGGTGTACGTGGCGATGGGTTCACCGTTGGCTGCAAGCAGGTCGTACGACGGAAGGCTTGTACCTTGGCTCGGGTCTTCCGTCGGAGGTATGATGCTGACGGCTGAGCCCGTGTCCACCAGGAAGGATAGGCCAGTATGGCTATCACGCACTGAGAGGAGGGTGTGGGCATGGTTAGCGGGGGTGGGAGTGCTTACTGACCCCCACGTCTGGAGTTTCCCAACCAGCTACAAGGTTGTGCACACTTGAGCGCCTTGTTGCCGAAGCGGGTATGGTACCAGCAGGGGCCACTATCCTGTTCCGGGACAGTGCTTCGTGGTGTTTGATGGTGTTCCTTTTCGTCCAAAAACCGACTCAGCAATTTCTTCATGTCGGTGATTTCCTGTCGTAGCTGCTGCACACTTTGGTCTTTGGCATTGTACGATGGAAGAGTGGTTTTGCTCACTGCACTAATGTCTAGGGTGACGGCTGGTTGGGGGGTTATAACCATGAATCCCGCGATCATTAGCATCTGGTTTCTCACTGGACACTTCACTTATGTTATTTATCGCATCATCACTGTAACCCTTTAACCTCAGATGACATGATGAAAAAAGGACATACTTTGAAATCTAAAAATCTAGTATCTAATTGTTTATAGCAAGGGCTAGCATGGAGAATATGAAAGCATTTCAGTGTCTCTCATGACTACAGAGGAAAAAACTATGCATACAGTATGTATAGGTGTTTTATAAAGTACATTACCATATCCGGTTTTTCGTATCTACACAACAAGCGGCTGGCATGAATGAGTTGAATGGGGTAAACGATGCTCCTCGCAGAGAGCGTGGCGTGTGTCGTAGCTTGTAAGGACCTATGGCGCTGGTACATCCTGTCGGCGATGGAGCAGTAGGCGTCGTCGTCTTTGTCGGCAGCTAGGGCTTCCAGATTTAACTGGTAGGCCTCCGGCATCTTGGCGAGGTGTAATGACTGGAGGAGTTCCTTGGGCAACTGCACCCTTGCCCGTGCGGTAAGGGTGGTAATTGTCCTGAAGAGTTGTGATGGTCGGTCGTCTCCGAGTTCACTTTGCTGGATTTCCTTATACAGCTCGTTATCGGGCCTGGCGGAGTGTTTCCTCAAGGAAGTCTTGAGGGTTGCACATTTGTTTTCCTCCGGGGGTGAAATGACGACGTCACGTACGAGAGCAATGACGTCCGTCGGTAGTGCGGCGATGTATGCTCCGAAGGCTTGCTGGTCCGGCACGTCGTTCTGGGTGGCTAAGTACGCCTCGGCGTGAACTAGCCAGCTCTCCAAGTCATGGGAGAAACTTGGAAGTTTAACCTGTGAGCCTGCCATCTTCCTGGCTGTCCTCACTTGGGGAGGGGGTGGAGGAGGTCTTGGCTTGAGGCAGAGGATTAGAGGGTTGCGCAAACAGGGAGCGGGTGATGGGAGTTGACCTCGCCACCGGTGGTGCGGGTTGCGTAATGTCCGCTGCCTTTCTCATTTCAGGACAAGAATCGGAGATGGCACTGTGGGTTCCTCCACGCAGAAGACACTTGAGTCTCGCGGCTGCGCATTCCCTACAGCGATGTCCATAGGAAGCACACTTGGAACACCTTGTGAGCTTGGGTTGAGGACAAGAACGGGATATTTGCTTTAAGGAGTAGCAGATCAAGCATTGCCTGACCTTGAGCTCCTTTACTTCTCTTATTTTAAGTCCTACCTGAAGAACTTTCTCCAGATCTGACTTAGACTTTAAAGAAATCTTGACGATGCCAGAGGCCGGAAGGCGTCGACAAAGTCAACATCCGTATTCTTCTCCTTTAAGTCACGCAGGATGGCGTCCTTGTCTCCAAGCGAGTCTAGGACAATCCTGCCCACGTATATGGACGCTCTACCATGAGCATGAGTGGGATTGATCCTTCGGGGAGAGAATCCCAGCTTCTCCAGTCTTCCAACAGTCTTTTTCTCGAAACAGGCGTCGAGACTTTCCTGATCCATTAGATGGAAAAGGATATTAGTCCCTTCCGTCTGGGCGAAGCGCACAGGAGCACTGCCTATCACACTGCTTTAATTGGTTGGCATCGTCTAGGATATTTTGCATTACGAGTAACGCTCCCTGCAGCGTTTTGTGTCTGTTATTGTGATTAGTGTCGTCCGCATACGAAAGAGTTAGAGCTCGGTTGCGTGGATAAGCTGGCTCTGGCAGGTCATTCGTATATAGATTGTACAGAGTGGGGGGCAAGGACTGACCCTTGCGGTACTCCAGCCTTCGGCACAAAAGGTTGGGACAGACAGCCCCGCCACTTTATTCTTATTGTCCTGTCGTCCAGGTAGTTGCAGAGCAACCTTGTGAACGGCAGTATCGAATGCCTTCTCCACATCCCTACAAACCAAAATGGCCTTACCAGGGCGACCGTCTGGCGGTCTTTGAACCCATTGAGTGATTATGGAAATGACGTCGTCTGCACCGCGCCCCGGCCGAAAACCAAACTGGCAATTCCTCAGCACATTCTCCGTCTCCAGGTACACGGTCAGGCGGCGGCAGAGGATGTGCTCAAACACCTTACCAAAGTACTCCAGAAGGGAGATCGGCCGGTATGAAAGGGGGGCGGAGGCGGGTTTCTGGGGTTTGGGAATGAAAATGGTGTGGGAGGCCTTGAAAAGTTGTGGTAAGTACCCAGAGGCTAGTGAGCTATTGTATTGTGTCGTCATGTGTGAGATATCCACTGAATAACAATGGATATTAAGCACTTTTATGTCTTTGTTTACCCTGAGAGTTTGTCTACTTATGGAGACTGAAGAGGCGTTGCTATCGTTGAAGTTATTAGTTCTGTTGTGTTCAAGCGATGCGAGTAAGTATGGAGCGATGCTAGGGACGATTGGTACTGAGCTGGAGTGGAGACAGACGTCTGACCTCTACGAGCGCTGTTGGTTATCAACTTGTCGACTTGCCAGGTAAGACCACCCACTCGCGCGAGATCGGTTTTTGTGGGAAGGGAAGAATGTCTGTAAGAAAATGAAAAGATAGTAGTGTATAAAAGAGGGTTTTCCCACCGGGCGATTGAGCGAGCGAATAGGGGCGGTTGGTGGTCGTGGCTCAGGAGAAATGGGCAGGGAACTCGGGCAGCTTTCCGAGTTCCTGTATACTACAATTGTGTAAATACAATTAGGCAAATACATCACCTGTTCAGCAATGTATTTTTAAGATAGTCCGTATACTTTTATTACTGGCATTATTTTTTGTTATCAAGACAAAGTATCGCCATCACATTGTAAACAAGACGCCGATTTGGCGAGTTATGACGTTGCAACATTACGTCATTTGCGAGTGTTTTTTATTTTTTTTTGCTTACACGTAGCGCTTAAATAAATAAGCAACGCAAACCTCGCCACTCTCCCTGTGCAATACATGACAAAATGTATTATCAACATATTTTATTATCTAATGTTTAATAAATGACTTCAGTTTTTACATGCATTGGAATGGTAATTTACCTAATTTACCACACAAGTTGGAGCAAATAATGTTTTGGGACATGACCACAACACTTCAGCAATGCCAAATTTTTATGTTTGACGAGTCATGAAATGGGGAACGGTTGGGCTATTTACTGCCAAACACAGGCTGAGATGGTCCAGAAACTGCCAACCCTTGTCTTGTGGCGCATTTTTCGGTCAATTATAATTGCACTTGGTTTGAAAGAAAACAATATTGTATTATGATACGGTAATGAACAGTCACATTTTATCGATTAGATGTCAATTTAGTTATCAAATGACGGCTACATTATCATTTTTATTAACCAATTTCTTGTAACTTCTTCGTTTATGAATACTGACCTTATGGTGTCAAAGTTGCATCGAAAATAGCTACTGGATCCAGAATCATCTAGATATCAAATTACAACTAAATGACGTCAGTTTGTAGAGATGCTGTCATGGGTCATTTAGTATTAATCCATGACCAAGCTACAGATACTCTAACCACATGTGTTCGCTTATCTTTACATATTTACGTATTTTTGTCACATAGCTATTATATGACATATGCACTGCACGTACACAATAGTATTATAGTTCACATATACACACATTTTACTTTTTGGCGGGTTTGGGTGGGTTCGATGACTGGCGAATTTGGCGGTTTTTCTAGACGGCATTTACGACAGTTTGTATGTTTTGGTGTGTAATCATCGACCTGGCAACTCTCCCCCAGTATCACGGAGTCGTAGAGAGCATATCTTTTCCCAGCGATAATTCCAGAAGTTCTGACATTGTGTGTTGTTAACAGAAGAACATGGCGTTAAACGGAGCTCACCAAGGGGGAGGCGTCCTGATTTTTCAAGGAGAAATGTAAGGGTTTAATTTATTTCTTTTGGGCACTTAATTGAGGCCTTCGTGGGGGAAATAAGTGAAAATAAGAATTGTAAATGATCGAATGTCAAGAAGACACACTGGTGTTTAGATTAACTAGAAACCTGTTAGTATGTAATGACGTTTTGTTTATTGTCATGTCATAGATTCTGGTAAATTCTATGACAAAAATGACAAATTATTGAAAGGGGGGTGTCTGATTTAAAATAAAATGTGTTTTATTAAACTTACAACGGGAAGAGGAGGAGGTGATTCAAATTGCATGATAAGAATGTGACCATGATTCATCCGCTGAATGCATATACAAAATTGATTCCATTGATCTTCCTCAAGAATCTCATCAAAATAATGTATTACATGTTAAAGTAGACCCATGTTAATGATATCAAGTTCCATTTTGTGTTCATAGATATCGATAAATTGTTTGCACCAAAGTAGTCACGTGATGCAATTACCAAGCTTACAAGTCATGACGTCCCACCGTCATAACGTCCCAGTGTCACAATGTCAAAACGTCCCACTTCCAAAGGAAATAGGTCAAATAATGCAATGCAACCAAACCATTGCTAATTTTTATATAAAATTGTGCATTTGAGCAAAATCCGTCATTGTTTTGGTTTGGTCGGCTTTGGTTGGTTTGGTCGGCGATTAGTAAATAAATTAAATTTAAGTCCTGTATATCGCATCAAATTAGGTTTGAATACATTATAAATCATTGCAAGATACATTTTATGCCCAAAAATATTAGTTGCCGGTTTAATTAATGCAGTTGACGCTACCAATAATTAAATTTAGGTCCTGTATATCTCATCAAATTAGGTTTGAATAGATTATTATAAGTCATTGCAAGATACATTTTATGCCCAAAAATATTAGTTGTCGGTTTAATTAATGCAGTTGACGCTAGTTCCTGTTAGTTGTCGCTGGTTCTTGCTAGTTGTCGCTAAGTTGTGTGACTGCAAATTACATGAAAATCACACATTTTAAAGAAAATAGTTGAAGCAATTCAACTATATGGAATCTATTACACTAATAACACGTTTTTATGTGGGACGTTATTCGTAGTTTGATCCAGTGGTAGTGGGGCGTTTTGGTATACCCAAGTGGGTATACTAAAAATATTAGTTGTCGGTTTAATTAATGCAGTTGACGGTAGTTCCTGTTAGTTGTCGCTGGTTCTTGCTAGTTGTCGCTAAGTAGTGTGACCGCAAGTTACATGAAAATCACACATTTTAAAGAAAATAGTTGAAGCAATTCAACTATATGGAATCTAGTACACTAATATCACGTTTTTATGTGGGACGTTATTCATAGTTTGATCCAGTGGTAGTGGGGCGTTTTGGTATACCCAAGTGGGTATACCAAAAATATTAGTTGTCGGTTTAATTAATGCAGTTGATGCTAGTTCCTGTTAGTTGTCGCTGGTTCTTGCTAGTTGTCGCTAAGTAGTGTGACCGCAAATTACATGAGAATCACACATTTTAAAGAAAATAGTTGAAGCAATTCAACTATATGGAATCTATTACACTAATAATACGTTTTTATGTGGGACGTTATTCGTTAGTTTGATCCAGTGGTAGTGGGGCGTTTTGGTATACCCAAGTGGGACGTTTTGACTAAAGGCCAAGTGGGACGTTCTGACTGGCGTGCATTACCAATGGGGTTAGTCAAAAGAGGAGGGAGAGTCGTTCATAATTATACTGATTATTTTATTTTGATGAAACCCATTCAGGGCTGCAGTTCTATGGATAATTTGCACATGACTAATTATTCGAAGATAGTTGTATATGTAATAGTAATAGTAACATACAAAAGGGCAATTGGGCCTTCCAATAATGTGGGGGTGTGGGCTGATGTTTGTTTTGGGTCACCCACAATCCAATAAAAAAAAAATGTATATATATATATATATATATATATATATATATATATATATATATATATATATATATATATATATATATATATATATATATATATATATCACATTGTCTAGAATTTCTTTTGACTCGTATAACACCAAGTAGTTTGGTACCTGATATGATATGGTTTAACATCACAAACTCCCCCCTATTGGAAGGCTAGGACAGTACCCCTCACAGAGTACTTTGTAGCATAGAATTTAATGAACTGTGCCCTTGGTTCAATTTTGCCATGGCAGGATTTGAACTGCCATCCCCTCGACCTTCGCCACAAATAATGACACCCTATTCCGCTCAGCCAGCGAGCTTCCTGATTGGTACCTAATGTTCATAAATTAATTTTTTTTATTAAAAGGAATGTCATGCAGCATCTCTCTAATCTTTGTCAGTTTTAAGAGGACCTCAATGGAAATAAGCCCATTATTGGGCTTATTTGAGTAGTTCTTGGTGTGTTATATTACCAGTGACTTTATGTTCATTACATTTGTCAACAGTGATTGGCTTGAATTGCCTGTAAAATTTTAGTTGTGCACACCTATGCGATATAACAATAGAAAAATAATTATTAATTTTGAAAATTATAGTAGATCAATGTAATATTTGATTTTCTTGGTGGAAATCAATAAAAAAAAAGTTGCTAAAACCTATTTTCAAAAAAACGAAGTTGCAGTGGTTGAATCTGGAGCTGGTATTTAACTATAGAGCTCCAATAGTCCAATACACACCACCACGAAATGATAGTATTTATGTAGATCTGGAGTCACAGGCATAAGCCTCATCCAGGGGATCATCTGTGAGTATGATATGCCATGTTAGTTTTGATAGGTGTCGAGGTCGAAGAAAAGGAAGAATGATAAATTAGTCAATTCTAACCTAACCTACATAACCTAACTTAACCTAATCTAACCTAACTTAATTAACATACATAACCTAACCAATGTTTAGTAATTCGGTACCCCAAATTCTAAAGATCATCTGGGTTGTTGTAGTCATGGGTGCAGACGGCCTGATTATTATTGAACCTTGGGCAATGAACAGATGACGGCAGAACCCCGTATTCTCTCATAAAGTCCAAGGAAGCCAATTGTCTTTGCAACAGCAGTTATTAACATCACCTGGAGTTGGAGAACACCCGGTCCACAACGTGAAAGCTGTCGTCTGATAGTGACTGGACTGGCATGGCGTCTGTACCGTATCCTAGCGGCTTCGTTCGTTAGTAAATTTGCTTGTAGCAAGGTTTTTTGTTTTTTATTTCCACCAAGAAAATTGCATATTACGTTCATGTATTATATTTTACACAATTAATATTTAATTTTTAATGCTATATCATGTAGATGTGCACAATTAAGATAATACCAATTATTCTATACTAAATATATATATATCTAAAACACAAGTCAAAGTCTAATTAAAGTGGTAAAGGAAGCCCTACCTGGGTTATTTTTTTTAAAAGTGCACACCTACGTGATATAGCATTACAAAATTAAATATTAATTTTGTAAATTATAATACATCAATGTAGTACAATTCTTCTATGGCAGAAATCAATAATATAAAACATTGCTAAAAGCTATGCACAAACGAACAAAGTCACATTGACAACTTTAGATGACATCTTTGTTTTGATAGATTTGGAGGTCGAAGATGACGATGACCCTGATGACCTCTAGAATTACAGGTACTGCATTACTAAATGCAGGTTAGGTTAGGTTGAAATAAATTGATTTATCATACTTCAATTTCTTCAACCTCTGCATTTGCCAAAACAAAGATGACATCTCAAATGCTATATCGTGTAAGTGTGCACTTCTAAAAATTTACCCTACCTGATATGTGCTCATCTCTAGTCATACATGTGGGAGAGTAAGTTTCTTCTTATAGGACCCATACCTCTTAGTGGTATGTCTTCAAAAAGCCCAAGGTAATCCAACATGCTTATCATAATTTCTTTAAATTTGAAATATTCCTAGACATGACAACCCATTCTGGCAGAGAATTCCAGTGTTTGATAACACTTGTTGAAAAACTGTTTGCCCTTGGGTTTATCCTCCAATGTGCTGGCCATTCCAACTTGAGACAATGACCCCTTTTATTTTTCTTACTAAACTTGAAAAATCTAGTGCAGTCAACATCCTCAAAATCTCTGACAATTTTAAAGGTGATGCACTTGACCAAGAAGGCTGTCTAAAGCAATTTTTTTTTTTATTAGAATATATTGTGATCTACTTACCAAAGTTAAACAATCTAGAAGAGACTGAATGATATTATGATGACGTTAAATATTGTGGGGTCGCTATATGGTTTTCTTATGCTTGTCCAGTATTGTTTGACTATATTTTTTTTCTTCTTTCCCAAATCTGCCTCAAGTACTTCTTTTCTTTGATGTCATCATTGTTTTAACAGTTGAACTGTGGCTATAGCTCATAATTTTAGGGTATGGCTGTTGCATGAAGTAGTGTCTTGCTCTCTCTTCTGCATACCTGTTACATAGTATTAAGAAATGTTTCAGGGTTTTCTCTTGTTCTTCATACAATGGGCAGTTAGTTTGTGTTTTTAAATCTCATTCTCCAGTTAAGATTCAAGTGTAGGCCAATTGTCGGCAACCCTTATAGCCAGATTTTTTTTTTCTTTTTTTTTCTTTTATACAGTTTTCCATATAGATATATAAATATGTGGAACAGCTTGGGTGATATAGCCCAAGCTCGAACAATACACGAGTGCAAATCTAAATATGATCATTGGAAATCAAATGTATAGATTAAGTTGGAACTGTACATGAATTTGAGTCTAGGTATATTAGAAAATTAGAGAATAGGAGACAGGACCCAATGAGCCTTGCTCCTTTCCTGTATACTACAGTTGGATAAATACATTCACACACACATACGCATACATATGTGTGCATATATACACAAAGGAAATATGTTGGGAAGAGATGATAGTGAAAAGTGGAGAGGACCTTTGGGGGAAATATATTACTTGACTATAGAATATACTGTGACACAATGGGTAAAAGATAATACCAGATATAAAAATAATGAACCATTGAGACCATATCTAATATTTACATCAGGGAAAGTGACCACATACTACTTGAGTTTAAACTAAAGAGGAAATATATATGGGAAGAAATGAGAAATACAGGAAAGGAAGACTGATTTATAACAGAACAGACTTTGGAAAACTTAACTTCTTTCAAAAAACGAATTGTGAAAAATCCTACAATAGATACAAGTAGAAGGGTGTAAAATGTTACATGAATTTTTTGCAGATGACTCAAAACTGATGGACTGTGAGTTGCTACAGAGAGACCTAAACAGGGTTTGGGAATGGAGTTGGAAGTGGGCCTCAACTTAAAGAAATGTAGCATAATGGAATTTGGAAAAAGTAAAAAAAGAATATCAGGACAACATAAAATCGGTACAAAGTAAAGAAAGTGAGTTCTGAAAAAGACCTGGGAGTGATTATCACAAAGGACATGACTCCTGATAAACAGATAAAATTGCTGGAGAAACCTACAGCTTGCTAAGATCAATAAAGGTGTCCTTTACCTACTTGGATGAGGAAATGGTGAAGAAAATACTAGTCACACTGATAAGGCCATGACTGGAGTATGCAGTGACATTAGGGACACTCGGTACTAAAAAGAATAGAAAGAAAATTGAAGGAATCCAAAGAGCAATTATGAAGGTGGCCCCAACATTTTCAAAACTGTCATATGAGGAGAGATTGTCAAAGCTGGAATTATAAAGTCTGGAACAAAGAAGAGAAAGAGGTGACCTATTGACCATCTATAGAATCATGAGAGGAATGATAGAGAAGACTTACTAAATTGAGATGAGAGAAATACAAGAGGATGTGAAAAGAAACTTGAAAAGGATGGTTGTAGGAGAGACCTGAAAAAGAACATTTTTTTCAAATTTGTAAATTCATTTTGGTTTTTATCCATTCAAATATTTAAATTCATTTTGTTTTTTTTTTCATTCAAATTTTCTAAATTCATTTTGATTTTATTCATTCAAATTTTTAAATTCATTTTGATTTTTATTCATATGCATAGTCTTACTATGCAACTTATCTTTATTTTAAATTCATTCCATTAACATCTCATTAATTTCAATTTTCATAAATTCATTGTGGCGCTGAATGATCATTTTGGTCCCAGTGCCTGGCCGTCGGCCAAAAACTCATAAATCAATCAAACCTGAAAAAGAACAGCTTTCCACAGAGTCGTGGATGTCTAAAACAAATTGGATGAAACAATAGTGCATGCAAAAACCATACATGAATTTAAAGAGTAAACTAGATACTGAGATACAAAGGTTGGACACCACGACCGTAGCTCCCGTTCCCATAAGATACAAGGTAGGTAAATACACACACACACTTCTGAGCTTCCAAGCTGTCAACACCTCAAGACTGGAGTTCTGAAGGCTGCTGAATAAGACAAAAATTCTCAATAGTGCAAAGAAAACAAGAGGCCTGGTTTGTATTGAATGGGAGGGAGAGCACTTGTGGTTACCCTAAATAATTGATCTACAGTGTTAAAACAATCTAATGAGTGAAAATGCAAGAAAATTAAACAATAATTATAAGCCGGATGTTTAGTCAAACACACAGAGCCCTCTGGAGGCGCTATGCTGAAATTAGATGTAAACAGAGGCCTTGAAATGCCTAGGATGTTTCAACTGTATAACGAAGACACTTTTTCCGGTTTTGGTGAGTATGAAAGAAGAAATTTGAGTTGAATCTTAGACATGAAAAGGGAGATGAATATTAATAGTAAATTGTGGGAGAAAGAATTCATAGAACTAAGGAAAGATATTGTAAATCTGACAAAAGGGATTTTTGAAGCTAACAATAAGATGTGAACTTGAGAAAATAAATTCCAAACTAAATATTTAGCTAAAGGTTAAATGTGTAAATGAAAAGATAAAAATTGATGATACTACCAATAGTGAGAACTTAAAAGAAGAGGTAAATAACAAAATACAGGCATTGTCTGAAAGAATTGAAGAAAACTTTGGTTAGTAAAATTTGCAGAATTAAAAATTAAGAAATGGAAAATGCAAAGGATGCAATTATTCAAGTAATGAAAGAAAAAGCAAATTTGGTCAGAGACACAGTGGATAGGAAAAAGTGTTGTAGTATATGGATTAAAGGGAAAATATGGTCTGGTGAGGTACATTAGAAAAAAAACAGAAAAAGAAATAACAGTTCTAAAAGAAATACAAAATGGTGACCAGGAAGTAGAGAAAGGTATAGAAGTATAGAGTGGGACATTATTTTAAAGAAATCGACCTCAGGATAAAACTAAGATCACAAATGGTAGTAGAAGACATATTAGCAAAAATAGGCAAGTTAGGAAAGATTGAACATTACAACAATATATGGATGAAAAGAGGAATGAATGTTGAGGAAATAGAAGATATTAAGGGGTGAAACTAAGGGGGGGAAATGTGAAGAGAACGGAGACTGCAAGCAAGGAGTTCTGTTGAAGGGTCATAGACATGAGGCTGAGAAAATGGTACATCAAGGTAAGCAAAGCAAAAGAAACTGAAAACAGGATGGAGAAAGAAAAAATTAAAAGTGGCCTATACTAACATAAGCTGATTAATCTCAGATTGAATGGTCTAAATGATTACCTGTCAGATGAAAAGCCAGACACAATGGGAATTGTGGAGACAATTTAAAGGGTCCATGACCATCTAATAGTGTTGGACATGGGTTATACAATTACTGGATTGAAACAGAAACAAGAAACAGGATCCATGGAGGAATTATGTTTATGGCCAAGAAAAACCTAAATGTGACGAAGGTTGCTGAGGGTAAAAACAGTGTGGAAATGATCATGATAAAAGTTGAAGACAGCAACATGAAAAGTGAAAGTTTGTGGTGATCTATATGCCCCCAAAATGGGCTCTAGGAAAGAGGGGAAGCATTCAAAAATGTTAGATGGTACAAGGCATTTATTAAATGAGATACTGAAGGGTGGAGTAACCTGGTACTTATGGGAGATTTTAATTGCAAAGAAATATATTGAGAAGAGATGACAGTGAAAGGTGGGGAGGATCTATTGGGAAATGTATTACTTGACACAATGGGTAAATGAAAATACCAGATACAGAAGTAATGACAAACTGTTGAGACTAGATTTAATATTTACAGCAGAAACTGAAATTGTGAATAAAATTGAATACAAGACGCCATTTGGAAAGAGTGACCTCATACTAATAGAGGCTGAACTAAAGGAAGAAATATGGAAAAGAAATGAAAAGTACAGAAAAGAAAGATTGATGTACAAGAAAACTGACTTTGGGAAACTTGAGAGATTCTCTCAAAATACAAATTGGGAAGAATTCTACATTGAAGAGACAAAAGTGGAAGAGAAATGGATGATCTTGATGGAAATCTATAATGAAGGAGTGAACAAATATGCACCAAGACAAAAACAAAAGTACATTAAATGCTGGTTCAACAGAAGATGCAGTGAGGTGAAAGATAGAAGAGATAAAGCTTGGAAAAGATGGAGAAAAGATTAAAAAAAAAAAAAATGTAAAATGGCAAATATATATCAACCATAGAAATTGATATGTAAAAGTGTGCAGAGAGGAAAAAAGAAACTATGAAAAAGACATAGGAAAATGTAAAGATCAACCCAAGGTATTCTATCAATATGTGAATGGTAAACTTAAAAATGAACAGGAAATGGTGAAACTACACCACAGAAATACAGAATACATAGAAGATCTAGAAATGGCCAAAGTCATAAACAATCACGTCAAGTCAGTTTTCACTACAGAAAAAGTACAGCATTGGGATGAAGGAAGTGAACTGTGAGGTCCCCCCCATGAGGGAAATAACAATAACACAAAAAGAAAGGATCATTTAACGAACCTTGAAGTTAGGTAATTGCATAGACCAGACGGAACTGCAAATTGGATACTAAAAGAATGCAAAGAAGAACTAATGGACAAAATATACAACATAGTAAGTTGCTCACTCAAAGAATGATCCCCCCCCTGGGGGGGCCCAGTACTTTGATGTAGTGGGGGTGGGGGGGGCTTGCGTGTTGTGAGGAAGGACTGAGCTGTGCCAGCCAGGTCCAACCATGCTGGAGAGGTCAATCCTGAGCTTCCAGACCGAAACTGTGCCAAACAGACATATGAATTGACGACCCCTGCCTGATCTTGATTATGAACTGGACTATTCTCTGGATTCGATGCCATCACCCCATGACAGTTGTCAGAGAGTGAGATATCAGGGGTAACTAATAAATAGGGGACCCCCACTCTCGTTACCCAGTGAACTCCCCTATCCCTTTCCTTCTTATTTGCTACCCTACTCTCCTTTTCTCAACATTTTCTTTTACTATAGAGGTTCTGACAGTTAAAAGTTTCCCTGAAACCCTACCAGAAACCAGCTGGGTGATGGGATATACTGCGAGGTCCCTACTCATTGCTAGGGGTAAAACCCCGTATACTGGTGGAGGAAGGGCAGAGGGGCTACCTTTGACTGCCGACTCTCTATCCATGTTCCAGTGCACACAGGGAGTAGCACCGCTGGCTCCATACTCTATGGAACAAAACTAAAGGACATAATGGGTTGTGAAAGCTTATACTTATGACCGAGACCCCCTGTTTGTAAATAGTTGTATTCTGGATCCTTCTGACTCTGCAGAGACTACTACTTTCATTGCTTGAGGCATCAAGCAACTGCAGTATCTTTTTCTATGTACATTAACTCAAAAAATTTCTAATATATGGTGACACCCAAGAGATATAAACTTTACAATGGCAACTCCACTACCTACAATTACAGCAGACCCTAAACTCTTACCTCCTCCCGAACCTCCCGATCCTCCTGATCCTCCCCCTAATCACCCTTCCAAAGTATTAACGAACACTTCCGCAAATTTGACCCAGTTGACGACCCATGCAAGGCAAAGGAAAATCTTGATAACAAAGACCCTGGACCGAATATGGATAAAGATTCAAATGAAAAGGCAGTTTCCACTATTACTGCCAAACCAACAATGGTCACACTAGAACCATTTGAAATGCCAGCCTTTAAAGGCAATAAAAAGACTTTACAAATTGAGAGTCTAGCTTTAAACATGAATTATGAAAACATTTCACAAAAATTCAGTGAATTTCGATGTATAAAAGAAATTAGGCTACAGCTGTCAGACACTTTCAACTATTGGCAAGTGTGGATAGTATATTCTTCCCACTGAGGCAAAGAAGGCCTATTCAGAAAATATTTCAAAAGATATCAAATGCTCCTTGGTCGATAAGGTACCACCTAATTTCGATGTATATTACCCTACAGAGCATAATAAAAGCTCACAACATGCAAACATCTCAAGAATACCTAAGCCAGCTACTTGGCTCATTGCAACAACCAAGGGTGAACGAGCAAATTTGTATACTTTTAGGAAACAATTAAAGGTTAAAGCTGGAGATATGGAAAATTCCAGAATTACAAGATTTGGACGAACAAGTTTCTTAATACATGCCAAGTCTCCCACTCAAGCAGCAATGACATCCAACTTAAAAATCGAACCTGATGGAGTCATCAAAGAAATAAAACCCCATTACAAATTTAGCTATGCCAAGAGGGTTATTTTCAACCAAGACCTACATGAATTGTCGGAAGAAGATATTCTTGAGGTGTGCCCCGAAACAATATGGAAAGTTTATAAAATTCCAAGATCTCACATGATTGTTGTCACATTTAACAATGAAGACCTCTCATATGATATTATAATCGATAAAGAAAAAATGAATATTCGCCCTTATAAGCAAAGACTGTTACAGTGTTACAATTGTTATGGCTATAGTCATCCCTCAAGGAAATGCACAAGGAACAAAGTCTGTGGTAATTGCTCTCAAAATGAACACGGTGACTGCGACCAATGAGGACTATGTATAGATTGTAAAGAAAACCACAACGCCAAAAACAGAAATTGCTCTACATATAAAAAAGAGCAGGAAGCTGTCCTGAAAGCTTCCATAGAAAAAACAAGCATAGGACATGCAAAGGGGCTGTTACCAAAAACAACCTACAGTGAAGTTCTTCAAACAAACAAACACAACACCATTGTAACATCCTCGACAAACAAGGATAAAAACTACAGACCTTCAGATGAAACCTCTAACCCTTCCTCTTTAAGGGGTCACCAAACTTCCTCGAGGACCCACCAGGCTTCCTCAGAGACCCTCCGAACTCCTGTGGAGGCCCCCCCGGGCTCCCTTGAAGGCCCCTCTGGCTTCTGTGATGGCACACGAAACTTCCTCAGAGCCCCCTAGGACCCCCGTGGGGACACACCAGACTCCTTCCAAGACCACCAAGACTCCTACAGAAGCCTCACAGACATCGACAGTGACACTCCAAACTTCGCCAGGGACACCCCAGGCTTCCTCGAGCACCCACCAGATTCTATCTGCCTCTGAGAACCACAAAACAGACTCTTCCCCAGACTATGCGACCTTAACCAAGAAAAGTCACAACCTTGTACAACCAAAAGTACAAAACTCAAAGTCCAAGGAGATGCAAAACTCCTATAAGAAAAGACCTCAAACTCTCTCCCTGAGCCAAGTAACACCTGAAGGTTGTAGTAGGTGTTCCTACTACATGATGTGAGAAGTCATCCATGAGAATTGGATCAGAGAAAATCAGATTCTCTTTAGACTTGTATTTGATTTGTCCGTCCGCCATGACATACATAATACACGATGAATACATTAATGTTCTGTACAAAGTATGCAAATAATGTTATGTACAAATAGATTCCACAATATGATGGCCATCCTTGAATGTGGTACAATATTTACAATATATGATTTGATTATAGATGTACAATAATGATTTTACCAAGATTACAAATTTGATTTACAATTAAGCTATCTGCAATATGGGGACACTACAGCAGTGGCGGCGTGTTGCCACAAGGTGCTTGCCAAAAAGGATTCAATCACTCCACCTCGGGACCATCCCACTCAGGAAAAAAAACCTGGAAACCCAAAAAAGAGACACCAAAAACAAGCCCCACTAGAGATCCAGTAAAGAAGCAACCTAACCTAGAACAACTTCGGATTCTTTTTAAAGAACATAAAGTCTCTGCCATTTGTTTCCAAGAGACGATGTTAGGAAACACTTCCCCAAATTTAGGACATGAATATGCTATCTACAGATCCCCACCTCCTCCAGGTATACCTATACAGGGAGGACCAGGCATAGGTACAGGCATAATTGTTTATAAGTCAATGAATCATCGAAGCCTTCACCTAAATTCAGCTTTACAAGCATGCGCAATCCAGATTTTTACCACTAAATGGATTGCTCAATCCTCATTATATTTTTAACAATACATACAGATACCAAATTCAGCTTTACAAGCATGCGCAATCCAGATTTTTACCACTAAATGGATTGCTCTATGCTCATTATATCTAGAGCCTGCACTAGAAAACAGATTGCAAGATGATTCAGGCAATCCCCAACAACTAATACTGGAAGACCTACAGAACCTGATAGACCAGCTATGCCAACCATTCATTTTAATGCCAGACACAGGCTGTGGGGAGAAAGAACATGTAATTGTTGGGGCAATATAGTAGAAGACATACTAGACAATAACGACATCGTACTACTAAACGAAGGTTCCCCAACCAGATACAATCTCACCCACAATCCTAAATCTGCCATTGACCTCACGATCTGCTCCTCTTCGTTGAGACCAGAATACCAATGTTCTGTGGACAAAAATTTATACGGAAGTGATCACTTCCCTATCCATATGAAATTAAATAGAAATATTCCATCCCCATGTTTACCAAAATGGAAAGTTGAAGGGGGAGATTGGAAATTATACCAAGACTACACAAAAATTGACCAAAATGATTAAGATTTTCCAAATGTCTATGTTACCTACGAACATCTTAAGAGAATTATGATAAATGGGGCCATGAAGTCTATACCAAAAACTCGAGGAAATCCTAGACGTGCTCTAGTTCCATGGTGGACAGATGCCTGTGCCTTAAGCAGAAAAATCACTATAATTTTCTACAAAAAGTACAACAGACAACCTATAGTAGTTAACCTAATAATTTATAAAAGAGCACTGGCCAAACAAAAGAAAACATTCAAAAAAGCAAGGAGAGAATCATTTATCAGATACATAAGTAAATTGAAACAAAACTCTCCCTTAAGCTTAGTATGGAATAGAATCCGAAAACTGATGGGAAAATTTGTACCATCTCCATTACCCATCCTTAAGATTAACAGTAGAATAGTTTCTGATCCCCTTGAGGTACCAGAAGTGTTTGGACATGTCACGGCTACCACCTCTAACCTTAAAGCAATTAGTTAGTAAATAAAGGATCTAGGAGGACAACAACAGATCTTGCCTCATCCCTTAAAGGTGGAGTGACAATAACGGATATCTATTTCACTTCCTCCAGCAAACCTCCATCTGTATCAAATGTATCTTATCCCCTTTCAGTTAGGAAAAATCATCATCCCACATTAATTATCATCATAAATGGAGGATACAAAAAGATAGTAGGTAATTATATCTATACCTATATTGAATAAGCCTAACAGTACAGAACTAAATGAATGCATTTATCTTTGCATTTCAAAATCAAGCACATTCTTATCATATGAGGTAAATATTCAATGTCTCCACTGCTACTCAGTTGAGCTACTGCCTCCACATCAACATAATCATTGTATTACATTCCATGTAATTAAAAGCACCAATTCCTATTATCATCATGGGTTTCACAACATGCTCAAATTATATAATTTTCATCTAACCATCTTAAACAAGTTCTGCTCCTATAAACGCATGAAAATTGGATCCTTGCTAATCACTTCAATTTACATACATCCTTACCAGATATGCAGTCATAACTTACCAGTGACCATTGCTCTTTCCCTCCTGCGTGTTTTCACTATTATATATTCCCGTTATTCCTCCCATTTATTCTTTTCCCAACTATTACTTCCCCAAGCAAAGGACTAAGCGTCCATTTTGAATTTCACGCAGCAGAGAAAGAGGCAGAAAGAACACCTCTTTCATTGTTCTACGCGTTCTAGTTGGCACCACGGTTCCAACAATCTTGGCATCATCTTAACGGTACATTTAATATCGTCAAATACACACCGTACATGGGTCATACACCAAAAGCAATTACAATACGTATTTCTATAAATTCTTACATAACTAGAGCACCGTAAATCTCACAAGAATAAACGTATCTCTAGATACATTTTATCTAAACACTTTAATATCAGACCGTGAATTCGCATCTGTATGTAAACATTAACAGGCCTGCTCCATCATATAGAAAAATAGAGAATGTAATTAGCACCAGGGGGTGACTATGGTAACAGACAATACTTCACAAACATTTCAAGTGCTCTCCACTACACTCCCTTCTTCAGAAATATTTGAGAAAGTACAATAGTTGTTCCTCCAAATAGTGAGAACAAAGAGGCATATAATCTCCCCTTTACACTTACGAAACTGGAATATGCAATACCTCTATCATCTCCAACTTTGCCTGGTGAAGATAATATAACTCAATGATTTCACATCTTCCTACATGCACCAAAGAATTTTTCCTAAATACACTGAACAAATTTTGGACTACAGGATCTTCACCAAAGTCGTGGAAGACTTCGATCATTATAACCATACCAAAACCAGGAAAAAAAAACCAGTCTTCCTCAAGGGTATAGACCCATTGCTCTAACCAGTTGTGTATGCAAAATATACAAACGGATGATCAACACACATCTTGTCTGGTTTTTAGAGTTGAAAAATCTCCTCTCAAACAGACAATTTAACTTCAGAAAGAACAGAAGCACCATGGACCCTCTGATATTTCTTACCTGAGAAATTCAGAATGCTTTTGCCACACAGAGCCAAACCATAGGAGTCTTCTATGTTCTTCGCGATTAAAGACAAATTTCATGTAATTTACGTTACCAATAAAGAATTTTTTTTATTATTTAAAGATTTTCTTACTGATCGTATCCTGAGAGTAAGAGTAGGTTCATCTCTCTCTTTGCCTTATACCCAGGAGGAAGGCATACCCCAAGGAAGTGTCCTCAGCCCAACACTGTTAAACATAGCCATCAATGGACTACTAGAATAAGTACCGGTCAAGATGCATGGCTTGGCATATGCAGACAACATTGTTCTAATCTGTAGCAGACTGTCAGCCTTGGAGGCAGGCCAGAAGATACAGACTGCCATTAACTCTACCACTGCATGGGTGGAAAAAAGAGGCTTTAGATTCTCCCCGGAGAAAACTAAAGCAGTCTGTCTCTGCCGAAGAAAGATGAGAGAAGAAATCCCAACCCACCCTGGAAGACTCAATTCTCCCATATGAGAATCAGGTCAAGTACTTGGGACTAATCCTTGACAAAAAACTAACTTTTAATACACATATTAATGAAATGATATATAACGTGAAACAATGCTTCAACATTTTAAAAGTTGTTTCACATTTCAACTGGGGAGCTGACAGAACAACTCTGTTACAAATATACCAGGCTTTGTGCCTAAGCAAAATAGATTATGGAAGCCAAATCTATGGGGCCGCCTGTAAAACCACCTTAGAAAAACTAGATATCATCCAAAACATGGCTATACACATCTGCACTGGTGTGTGTAAAAGTCACCCATGTTGAAGCTGGCATCCCTCCTCTTCCAATTAAAAGGCAGGAACTAGGATCGAGATACCTAACAAGAGTACTGTCATCCAAAAACAACCCCAACTATAAGTTTGTTAGAACACCCAAAGACAGATCACCAACTTGACCTAAGCTCTACAAGCTGCTGGAAGTTAGACTGGAAAATAGTGCTAAGAACATAGACCTGACCCCTCTATACATCGAAGAAAGTTTACCAGCTAAATACCCTCCCTGGTGTAGACCCGAAATGATCATTTGCACTTTCTGGTGTAAGAAAAATAGCTGCCCAGAGTCCGAACTAAGAAGTAAATTCCTTGAACACAGCAGCACCCACACAGATGCTACTAGTTTATACACTGATGGATCAAAAACTGCAGACAGAGTGGGTTTCTCAGTGATTACCCCTCAATCTTTTATAAAAAAGAGAGCTCATTTTAACATTTCTATTTTTACTGCAGAACTGCTGGCAGTTCTTAATGCTTTAATTTATATTTTTAACAATACATACAGATACCAAAGGCTTTTTCCCCCTTACAAGGGAGGTAGCCAAAAAACAAAGGCATAAAAACCCATACCATCCCTAATATATTCTGCTCCCCTCCACCCTCTACCCTCCCTCTTATCTTGGCACCTCCTGGATGATGGGTCATCCCTACATCTTGTCCACTGCCCTGGGTCAGAATCAGTGACACAGCACATCCTCAGCAAAGCTGCTTCATTAAATTGGGGACCCCCTCTCCATCCCCTGATGCACCCCCTGGGGCTAGGGGGTGTAGTATAGAATATAGCCCCCGCCACGCCGGCTGCGTGTCGTAAGAGGCGACTAATGCCGATCCCTGGGCGGGACTCTTGTTTCCCCGCACAGGGCTTCCTCTTAGACTTCCTTTTCCACTCTTCCCTTCTCTTCCGCTTGCTGTCCCCTCCCTCCGACCTAACTTTCAACCGCCCCTCTCAGTAGCGGCGCTACACCCATCCTACGGTAATGTGTCCCTGCCAATAGGTTTGTTGGTGGCAGGGTATCATGCCACCTCGAAGGGCGCCTGCATTGCAGCACGGTAAGCCAGTGCAGTAGGATTACGATCCAAGTCCTAGCCCAGGCGTGAGGCTCCGCCTGGTGCCGTCCTCCCTATCCTCACTACAACCTGGCCCTGGCAGCCAATCATGAAAAAATCTTGTAGTGGGGTGGCCGGCCCCCCAAATCCGGCTCCAGCTGACGCAGCTGGTAAGACAGCGTCGTCTACCCCGAATAAAAGACTCCTTGGCATCGAACATGCCCCAAGGCGCCTAAACTTTTTCGAGCTCATGAAGCTAGTTACCCCTTTTGGTACTATCGAACGTATTTCTCTTCGTGTTAAGTCAAATTATAACAACTTTTATGTGCGTTTCTTAGCGCCATCAGAATGCATTGCAGCCAGCGTTGCCCTCAATGGTAATAAAATCGCGGATTCGACCTTGAAATGTTCCATCCTAAAAATATCAAATATTGAAGAACAAGACGATGACTTCGTCCCTAATGATACATACCTTACTCCCGAGCTCCCTGAACGTCCCCATCCCTATGCTTTAGCCCCCGTGTATAACCTAGTGACTGTTGAGGAGGGTAGTAACGATGTCCTAGTATTTAATATGATCAACAAAATGATCGCCAACCCTCCATTCACTCCAGAAACCTTCACGCGCTTTGGTCGCAACACCTACCTAGTGAAGGTAAAACCCCACCAGGGATTTATGCTTCAGGGTACGTCCGGAGATTTTTATGGCAGCGGAATCATCAAGATTTCTCCATATGATGACTATAATGGCTCAAAGAGTAAGATTTTTAACTCTTCCCTTAGTAGCCTTCCAACCACTACCCTTCTTAACATGTGCCCCCAGAACGTCTTGGATGCCCACGTAGTATCCAAGTATAGCCCAGAAGAACAAAAGTTTGTCCCAACACCGCTGATAATATTAAAGTTCTCCGACTCAAATCCCCCAGACGTGATCGTGATTGGGCCCCACCGCTGTACGGTTAGGTCCTACGTTCAATTGCCAAGGACATGCACCCGCTGCCTGCGGTACGGTCACTCCTCCAAGATCTGTAGTTCTCCTGCCCTCTGCCGCAACTGCGCCAAACCATCCCACGTCACTGAGGGTGAATGCTGCGATCTTGCGCCAAACTGCGCTGCTTGTAATGGCACTCACCGCACATTCTCGAGGGAGTGTGAGGAACACTCCTGGCAAAGAATGGTCTCGGAAACTGCGTACAATAACCGAACCAGCTTTCGCGGTGTGGCAGCCATCCTACGGGGGGGTCAGCGCCCCACGTCTTACGCATCGGCAACGAAGGCTTCAGTAAAGGCTAACCCGTCGCTCCTTCCCTCATCATCACATCCGGATACCACATCATCCGCCGCGACCGTCCCCGCACAATCCTCTCAATCTTCACGCCAGTCGACCTCCCAACGTGTCATATCTCGCGTCACCGACAGTAATCTCATACTTGATTCTCCCCCTCCACATCTGACAAATACACCCAATCTTGGCACTCTGGATCCAGTTAATCCTTCTTCTCGACCCGTAATGTCTTCTGATAGATCACCGAAGAAGCGCCCTGAAGCCAGTAAGTCACAATTGCCCCAGAACAACTCTAAGCCTAGCAAGTCATCAAAATCTTCAACTAAGGTCTATAGATCGCCCACACCATCCTTTGAAAAAAAGCCCCCCACTTCGGGACAATCGTGCTCTCAGCCCCCATTGGCGCAATCTAGCGCAAACTCTTCATCAATGAGTGACTTCCCCCAGATGACATCCATTTCCACCCCGTCGTCTGTGCAGGATGGGGAGATTCCTGACACCGAAGACGTTATGATGAAGAGCCCAAGCAACTCCACAACTTCGCTCTTGGACCTTCCATCATTTCCGCAGTTACCTAAACATCACCCTGCCCTTTCCGGCAAGAAGCTTCCCCAGAAACGACCCCTGCCCGACGGCGACTCGAACGACCGCCCATCCAAGACCGCGCCCTCCAACACCTCCCTTCAGCCTCCTCCCTCAGTGTCCCCCAAATCCAATAAAAAGCTTACACAACCTCACCCTATCAAAACCACGCCAGATCCGTCGAGGAAACAACCGCCACCTAATCCCGATCCATCTTCTAAATCACCAGAACAAAGACCGAAAGAAAGAGACCAGAGAGCCAAGACCTTACCTCAAAAAACTCCTATGGGACGCGAATCTCGTAAACCCCATGATGGCCAACTTAAGCCGTCCCCCATCGGGGGGCGGCACTCTAATTAATTCTTCAAATTCTCACCACCCACGACACTCCTTCAATGGAACATCCGAGGTCTTCGTGCGAACGGGGAGGAATTGAAGTACCTCCTCCGTGAACACAACCCCGGAGTTGTCTGTCTTCAAGAAACTATGCTTCCCTCCAGTCACTATAATCTAGGTATAAACTACAGGTTCTATGGTACCGTTCCTGCAGCCGGTTCTCCAAGCAGGGGCGGTGCTGCAATAGTCGTCCACGCAAGCGTTCAACATTCAACCATCCCTTTGCGCACAACTCTCCAGGCGACCGCTGTACGGGCCATCCTTAGCAAGAGCTACACAATCTGCTCCCTATACCTGCCACCAAGCTCTAGCGTTAATGCTTCCGACATCCAAGAACTTGTCGATGCACTCCCACCCCCATTTATCATTCTTGGTGATCTGAACGCACACAGTCCTTTGTGGCATAGCTCTTCCCGTAACGAGAAGGGCCGCGTCATTGAAAAACTTTTAGAGGAGAACGAGGTCTCCCTCATTAACGATGAAAACCCGACTTATCATAACATCTTCCTCAACACTACTTCTGTCCTGGACCTCGGAATCTGCACTTCAGCGGTCCTCGTGGACTTTTCCTGGAGGGTGTGTGCGGATTTATATGGCAGCGACCACTACCCGATAGTAGTCTCTTGTGTTTCTCCTCCCCCCATCTCCCAGCCCCAAAGGTGGAAGTTGAAAGCGGCAAATTGGCCACTCTTTGGGGAGCTGTGCTCCGAACTAAGTGACTTGCGAGTGGATGACCCGATTCAAGCTTATAATCAATTCGTCTCAATTATTCTTAACGCCGCCGGCGGTTCTATACCGGTTAGCCGCCCACCGATTGGCAGGCCGCCTGTTCCTTGGTGGGACACCACCTGCAGGAAGCTTCGTGACACCGCTCGTTCCTGCTACCAGCGTTTCCGTCGCCTTTTGACAGAAGCCAATAAGATGGTGTACCAGAGAGCGGTTGTGAACAAACGAAAGTATATGGAGGAGGCGAAGTGCATGTCATGGCAGAACTACGTATCGACCATTAAAATGTCGACGCCTTCGGCGTCAGTTTCGAACTGAGTGAAGAAGCTTTCCGGCAGGTACATACCATCTCCTCAACCGTCCCTCCTTATAAATAACACCGTTATCTCAGACCCGTGCGAGGTGGCCGAGGAACTCGCCACACACTTCTCCCGTATTTCCAGCTCTACTGCCCTACATCGAGAACTCCAGCTATCGGATCACGTGACGAATTCTGATGACCACGCTCCTACCAACACTGAAACTTACAATCTGCCCTTCTCCCTCCGCGAACTCAAGCATGCTATCGACCAGACGCCGAATACTAGCCCAGGCGACGACACGATTAGTGTGGACATGATTAAACACCTTCCTTCGGAGACTCTCATAACCCTCCTAGCGATATATAACAGGATTTGGTACTCTGGTCTCTTACCATTATCTTGGCGATTGTCTACGATCATCCCCATAGCCAAGCCAGGCAAGGATCACCAGATCCCTTCTAGTTACCGGCCGATCGCCCTGACGAGTGTATTATGCAAGATATTTGAGAGGATGGTCAACCTTCGACTTACCCACTACCTGGAGAGTAGAGACCACCTCACCCCTTACCAATTCGGCTTTCGTCGACACCGCTCCACCTTAGATCCTCTACTCCGTTTTTCGACACACGTGCAGGACGCCCTAGTGCGCAACATGAATACCATCGCCGTCTTCTTCGACCTGGAGAAGGCGTACGACACGACTTGGAGAGAGGGTATCTTGATGAACCTCCTCGAGATGGGAGTAAGGGGTAGGATGTTTTCCTTCCTTCGAGCTTTCATATCAGATAGGACTCTGAGAGTGAAGATCGGTGGAGCATATTCGTCGCCCAAACCCCAGGAGCAAGGTGTCCCCCAAGGCAGCGTCATCAGCCCCACCTTGTTCTTGGTCAGCATCAATGGAATAGTCCAGGCGGTTGCTGAGGCAGACACTTCACTCCAATGCTCACTCTTCGCTGATGACTTCCTTTTGTACTTCTCCTCCATAAACCTTTCCACAGCAATCACACGCACTCAGAGTGGTGTAAATGCTGCTGCTTCCTGGGCCTCTCGCAGAGGCTGCCGATTCTCCTCATCGAAGACGGTGGCGATGCACTTTTGCAAGTCTCAACAACGACCGCGCCAGAAAGTTCCTCCACATATTATTCTGGGAGGCATTCCAATACCCTATGAGCAGTCGACTAAGTTTCTTGGGGTCATTTTTGACCAAAACCTTACGTGGAACAACCACATACTCAATCTTAGACAATCTTCCCTCTCCGCCCTCAACATCTTAAAGACGGTTTCTGGACGCGACTGGGGAGCGGACCAGCCTTCGCTCCTCAGATTATACCACGCCCTCATAAGATCACGGCTGGATTACGCGTGCCAGATCTATTCCTCGGCAAGTGCGACGTCCCTCCGCTCCCTCGATACAGTACACCACCAGGCTTTGCGACTGTGTACTGGTGCCTACCGTACCTCTCCTGTCGAATCCCTCTACGTCCTCTCTGGCGATTTGCCGCTCTCTAACCGAAGGGAGCAACTTTTACTCTCCTTTTACTTCAAGTGCAAATCGTTCAGAAAGATACCATCTTTTGACGTGGTTAATAACGTGAGACTCAGGGATACATACAACACCAAAAGATCGGCTTCAGTCCCAGCACACATATGCGCGCTCCGTCTACTTGAGGAGGGAAGCGACTGCCCCCTTAAGGTGTCCGAATCCAGAAACTTTGATACCCCACCTTGGTGCAAGCCCATTCCCGAGTTCTGCCCCATGGAACAATCAAAAAGTGGACACCTGCCCTACATCGTTGCTGCCTCGTTTGAGGAGCATAAAGAATCACATGCCGACTCCATCGCGGTCTATACTGACGGATCAAAATCTCCCGCTGGTGTGGGCTGCGCAGCCGTAACATCGTCTCAAACTTTCACGGCAAAATTACCCTTCACCTCATCTGTCTTTACGGCTGAACTTTACGCAATTTTACTCGCTTTGAAGCACTTTATTCTTAATTCAGATTTTACCATTTATAGCGACTCTCAATCATCAATTTTAGCACTTACTAATTTTATTCCGTCCCACCCCGTGATATCTGAGATCCAAGAGTGGCTAACGAGAACAGCAGCCAGGGAAAAAACTGTCCGATTCTGCTGGTCCCCTGGACACGTTGGTATCATTGGCAATGAGAAGGCGGACAGAGCGGCCAAATCTGCGGTGGCCCGTCCCTTACCATCGCGCGGGGACTCTCCCTTTTCCGACATCCGCACTACCATCTCCTCCCGCGTGCGTAGAAAGTTTGACACCACCTGGGACAATATTAGAACGAACCAAAAGCTACGGAGCATAAAATGTTCTGCAGATCGCTGGCCACTTCTTTCCCACCACAACCGTTTCTATCCGAAACTTTTAAACCGTTTACGTATTGGACATACAAAGATAACCCACGAATTTTTATTCTCTCTTCCCCGGATTCCCCCTTCTTGCGAGAGGTGTGGCTCTCCCTTTTCCGTTCGTCATTTCCTGCTCGAGTGCAGATACTACGAGCTTTGGCGGCGGAAGTGGGGCCTCCCTCCTGACCTCCGTAAGATGCTTGGTGCTACACCCATGATACAACCCCTTGTAGGATTTTTAAAAGACGTTAATTTATTCTATTATATTTAATCTTAACTGTGTCGTACCTATGTATTGGTAATCTTACTTCTATTGTAGTTCGCTACTTAATGTCTAGGCTTCGTATATATTTCGTAATTATTTTAATAATTAGTCAGACAATAACGTTGTAGTTGTTTTAATTTTTAGAATCTAATATTTTAACCTCGTTATCTATTTTATCCTATGGCACGAATGGTCTAACGACCCTGTGCCGGGCTTTTGCCCACTCTAATTAATCAATCAATCAACCATCCCCTGATGCAGAAAAGGAGAAGAT
The DNA here is from genome assembly GCF_046742065.1 of Oratosquilla oratoria. Classification (NCBI taxonomy): domain Eukaryota; kingdom Metazoa; phylum Arthropoda; class Malacostraca; order Stomatopoda; family Squillidae; genus Oratosquilla; species Oratosquilla oratoria. The sequence continues at coordinate 33,077,365 of NC_134801.1, read as the reverse complement.
GGGGAGAAATCCCTTCGGGTTGTCAAATTTTTCTCATACATACTACCTTCCCCCCATCCATTCCACCTCATGCATTGCGCTGAATGGCCTCCCGGCTCCGGCGCTTGGCCTTCGAGCCAAAAACTCCATAAATCAATCAACCACCTCATGCATCACATCATCATCCATGTACAACCATTTTCCATTCACCCGTCTTCTGTCCTCTCCCGTCCTTCCTCAACAGACATTCCCCACTTCCTCAAAGCCCCTTTCACCCCATCTATCCATCTCATCCTAGGTCGCCCCCTCATGTTCACTCCCTCTACATCTGCCTTCCATACCTCTTTTACTAGTCTTTCTTCACTCATTCTTTCCATGTGTCCAAACCATCCCAATACTCTTTCATCCACTCTATCTCCCAACTCCCTTATCACCCCAGTTCTCCTCCTCACCTCATTTCTCACTCTATCCAGCCTAGTAACCCCCATCATACTTCTCAGACACCTCATCTCAAACACAAACTTCTTCTCTCTTCCTCTCTTATGTTCCATGTTTCTGCCCCATACAGTGCTGTTGGCACAATTACTCCTTCATACAATCTCCTCTTAGCATCCATTCCCAAATGTGTATTTCTCATTACAAGGCTTTCTCCCTTGTACATACATACATATACCAAGGCTTTTTCCCCCTGTCAAGGGAGGTAGCCAAAAAGGGAAAGGCATAAAAACACTCCCACCCATTTCATCCCTAAATACACTCCACACCCCTCCCACCCTCCCTCTCATCTGAGCACCTCCTGGATGACGGGTCATCCCTGCACCTTGCCCACCGCCCTGGGTCAGAAGCAGTGTCGCAAGACACAGCACATCCACAGCAAGGCCGCTTCATTTAATCGGCGACCCCCCCTCTCCGTCCCCCCTTGCATATAAGGAGAGGACGGGGAGAAATCCCTTCGGGCTGCGTCAAAATTTACTCACACATACTACCCCCCCCCCCCGCCCATTCCTCCTCATGCAATCACAACATCATCCATATACAACCATTCTCCACTCACCTCTGTCTTCCGTCCTCTCCCTTCCTTCCTCAACAGACATTCCCCTCTTCCCCAAAGCCCCCTTCACCCCATCCATCCACCTCATCCTAGGACGTCCCCTCATGTTCACTCCCTCCACATCTGCCTTCCATACCTCTTTTACTAGTCTTTCTTCACTCATTCTTTCCATGTGTCCAAACCATCCTAATATTCTTTCATCAACCCTATCTCCCAGCTCCTTGTAAGGGGAAAAAAGCCTTGGTATATATATATGTATGTACACTTTGTAATCCACCAAGGCATTTCCTCGTTCTCTCAATCTACATTCTACCTCCACCTCCACTCCTCCCTTTCCTGCCACATTTGCACCCAAGTATCTAAAACTATCCACTTCCTCCAGTCACTCACCCTTAATGCTTACTTCCAGTCTGCTGCCACTTTCACCCCTTGTACATCGCATGACCTTACTTTTACCCACATTTATCTTCAATTTTCTTTTTTTCACACGCCTTTCCAAACTCTGTCACTAACTTCCTCAATCCCTCCTCTGATCCTGCTACAAGTGCAGTGTTGTCCACAAACAACAGCTGGCTCACCTCCCACTTTTCTCCATTTTCTTTAACCATCTCCAATCCCTGACCCACCACCCTTGCATTTACCTCTCGCACCACCCCATCCATATATAAGTTGAACAGTTAGGGCGACATAACGCATCCCTGACCAAGTCCCACCTTTACCTCGAACCACTCACTCTCCATTTCTAATCCTGACACATGTTCTACTACTCTCATAAAAACTCCTGATAGCTCCTAAAAGCTTTCCTCCTATCCTGTATATCTGGAAAACCTCCCACAGTGCCTTCCTGTCTACCCTGTCATAAGCCTTTTCCAGATCCATAAAAGCCCAAAAAACATCCTTAACTTTTCCTATAGCTTCCTCACATATGTCTTACCACAAAAATCTGATCTACACAACCTCTACCTGTCTTAAATCCTCTGTTCCTCACCAATTACTCCCTCTGTTCCTCTCCTAATTCTCTCAATCATGATCCTCCCATAAGCCTTCCCAACTACACTTAACAAGCTAATCCCTCTGAAACTACTACACTCATACTTATCCCCTTTTCCCTTGTAGAGTGGAAGTATACAGACACTCCTCCAGTCCTCCGGCACTCTACCCTCTCCAACAAACATTAAATAACCTCACCTGCCATTCCACCATCACTGTACCTCCTCTTTTTAGACATTCTGCATGGCATCCATCCAGACCAGGTGCCTTACCTGCTTTCATCATCTTAACAACTGCCTTCACTTCATCCTTCCTTATGGTACAGGACAGTAGCAAGGAGTTGGGGGACAGCATAACGGAGGGACAGTTGCAGTATAATAAGTGTCATCATTTCTCTGTGAACAGAGTCCTCCTCTATCACAGTTTATATTTTGCCCCTCCCCATACCCTACTAATTTAGGGACCACAAGAAATTGGGCAAATGGAGTGGGGAAAAACAAATGAAACGAGTGATATATATATTTGTTTATTTTTCATTAATTCTTCTTTTTTTCTTCTTAAAAGAAAAGAATATTAGCTTCATTGGAATCAGGAAGAATATCATTGTGGAAATATGCTTTTCACTGAGAAAAACCTGCAGGACTTTTTTTCTTTTTTTTTCCAGTTGTTGCATGGTCAATTTATATCTATATATGTAGTTACCTAATTGTATTTTACAGGAAGGGGAGCTATGCTCATGATGTCCCGTCTTCATATCTCGTTTTATCTAGACTGTTTTTAAAATCATGTATTGTTTTTGCACACACCCCTTTCTCATCTAACTTGTTCCTAATGTCTATTACTCTATTGGGAAAGCTGTTCTTTTTCAGATCTCTTCTATAACTGTCTTGTTTCTCTTTCCCTGTCCTCTGGTATTTCCACTATCCCATTTTATTAGATCCTCTCTATCAATAGTTTCTATGCCTTTCATGAATCTATAAATAGTTATCAAGTCTCCTCTGTTGGTGCCAATTTTGTACTTGCTCTATGTATTCTTTCAAGTTTTGTTATACTGTACATTTTTTTGTACTTTGTGACCACGTTGTCACTGCATATTCCAATCTTGGTCTTATCAAAGTGACTAGTATTTTTTTCACCATTTCTTCATCCAGTTATGTAAATGCCACTTTGATTGTTCTTATTGAATTATAAGTTTCTCCAAAAATTTTGTTTATATGTTTCTCAGGGGACATATTATTCATAATAATGACTCCCAGGTCCTTCTCATTTTCTACTTTTTTTTATTTCTTCTCCCAATTTATATGATCCCACTATTCTTTTTTTGCTTCTTCCAAATTCCATTATACTACACTTCTTAATATTAAATTCCATCTCCCACTTCCTACTCAATTCCCATACTTCATTGAGATCACTCTGTAGCGACTCACAATCTTCTTCAGTGTTCACTTTTTTTAACAATTTTGCATCATCCGCAAAGAAACTCCTATAACTTTCAATTCCTTTATCCATATCATTGATATATATAGCAAACATTATTGGGGCCAGAACTGTTCCTTGGGGAACACCACTTATCACTTCATCCCAATTAGAGTGTTTGGCTCTTATCACTACTCTCATTTTTCTTTCATGCAAGAAGTCTTCCATCCACTTAAGCAGTTTGTCCTGTATTCCTCCTTCAGTTTCTAATTTCTTAAGCAACTTCCTATGTGGCACCCTATCAAAAGCTTTTTTCAGGTCTAGAAATGCACAATCAGCCCATCCATCTCTTTCTTGTATTACATCTATTAGCCTTGAATAGAAACACATTAAGTTTGTGATGGATGATTCTCCAAGCCTGTGCTTCGTTTGCTATGGACTCTTTATTCACTTTATTCTTCTTCTTTAATTCCTCATTCTCATCTTTTACTTCTTTTAATTGTCTTTTTAATTCTTCTATTTCTTTAGTTAGGTTTTGGTTCTCAGTAGTTCTTCCAATTTATCAACTCTTTCTGTAATCCATGTAAGTTGGCTGAACCTAGCCTCCCAATGTTTGGTCATTTTCTCTAGTTTTTCCCCTAGACTTGGTAATTGGGGGAGGTTGGCATCCCCCCCTCATTAAATCCATGGAAATTATTATCTCCACTTTCTATTGTGCTGTTCTTATCTATATTTCTAAACTTAATGCTTTTACTGATATTTTTTACTTCGTCTGCATCGTCTGCAACCCTCTTGTTTACATTTCTCCTGATGTCTGGGGGAACCCATTCATCACCTTCCTCATTTCCTTCCATTGCCCTCAGTAATCCCTCCCTTTCTCCTTTTTCTCATTACACCACAAACTTTCCCCTCCCCTATTAATACAACAAAGGTATTCCCTCATTGAGATCAATGAAACTTAAAGTTTTCTTGGAGTTCCAAACTTTGTTGTCACTTTGACCGACGTGTGTGTGTGTGTGTGATTTAGGCCTTAAGCACACTGGCGACTTTGTAGAGCCACAAGTGGCTGCGTTTTGTGGCGGGGATATTTTCTCCCATAGGCTCCCATTGTTTTCAAGCTTTGCCGATCACACTTGGTGGGTGTGGTCGGCAAAGCTTGAAAACAATGGGAACCTATGGGAGAAAATATCCCCGCCACAAAACGCAGCCACTTGTGGCTCTACAAAAGTCGCCAGTGTGCTTAAGGCCTTAAGGTAACATTGCCTGCAGATTGGACATTATGGCTTGTGACTTCTTCTCTAGGAGGGTAACTATATGGTGATATGTCTTCATTCCACAGTATCATCCTCTACTGCAACAATGTGACAATGGAGTTTGGTGGTTCATTGTCCTCAGAAATGAAGGGCAGCAAAACTGGACGCCTATATTTGACAACTCATCGCTTTATATTCAATAATAAGGACTCCAAGGATTCTCTTCAGTCTTTTGCAGCACCCTTCTTCTCCTTGAAAGATGTAAGTAAGAAACATTTTCTCTAAGGAATTGTAGCACAATTTTCTTGTTTTTATATTAAATTACTAAAAATTTAAAGTAATTAAATGAAAGAAATTTATAACCATGTACTTAAAAAGTAAACTGGGAAAATCTACATCACTCTCATTCTCTCTAAGATTGAAATAATACTAGGCCTCGCTTAGAAAATAAATGTATTATAATAATTTTAAAGCATAGGTGATGGACAACAGAAGGAAACTAATCACAGTTTGCCAGTTACATGGGACCCACAGGTGCTCTGCAAAAGAGAACCAGGGCAATGGATTGATTCATTGTAGGGACTTACTTGTGTGTGTGTGTATATAAATATATATATATATAATATATATATTTTTTTTCTTATGAACTACATTGTATATTGTGAGGAAAATATATTAACTCTTTACAGGTTGAGCTGGAGCAACCAGTTTTTGGTGCAAATTACATCAAAGGTAATGTACGAGCGCAAGTAGGTGGTGGATGGACTGGAGAAGCCAGATTCAAGTTGACCTTCAAACATGGTGGAGCCATTGAGTTTGGGCAAGCAATGCTAAAAACTGCTTCTATGGGTAAGTTAATACAGTATAACTCCAGCTATTTAACCCCTTCGATACGATGACGCCTACATAGGTATGAGGAGCAAGTGGGTATGCGAGGATGCCGTTGTCGGCGTCTTGATTATATATATTGTAGTTGTACCTGCGTGACCCCTATACTCTGTTAACTGGCTTCATGATATTTTCTATGGTTATCAAAATTCATGGGTGAAAGAGAATGAGCAATACAGCGGTAACTTTATTTTTTATAATGCGAGTATTATGACGCTACATCGTACGTCTGGCAGCTAATGCTGCCCGCAAGATTTTGGCCTGGAGTGAAGGGGTTAATGTCCAGCTATCTGTAAAGTTCAAACAATTGGAATTTATTTCAAGTCCCTTCCCATAACCTACACCCTGTTATTTCTGTCACTCTTTTCCCTTTCATGTTATCCTGCTTTAGACTTAAAACTTGCACCATATTCCTCCCTAGCATACATACATATACCAAAGGATTTTCCCCCCTTACAAAAGAGGTAGCCAAAAACAACAAATGCATAAAATTCACTCTCACCCTTTCCATCCCCAAATACTCCACTTCCATCCACCCTCCTCCCTCCCTCCCTCTAATCTTGGTTCCTCCTGGATGACGGGTCATCCTGCCCTGCATCTCGCCCACTGCCCTGGGTCATTAGCATTGTCGCAAGACACAGCACATCTACAGCAAGGCCGTTTCATTAAATCTGCAATCCTACCCTCTCTGTCCCCTCATGCAAAAATGGAGATGGGGAGAAATGCTTTCAGGCTGTCAATTTATTTTTCACACATACTCCCTCACGCCCCCATCTCCCACCCACTCCCATTCGTACATCACAGCATCATCCATACACAACCATTCTCCACTCACCCCTATCTTCTGTCTTTTCCCATCCTTCCTTAACAGACATTCCCCTCATTCCCAATGCCCCTTTTACCCCATCCATCCATCTTATCCTTGGTCACCTCCTCATGTTCACTCCTTCCACCTCTGCCTTCCACACCTCTTTTGCTAATCTTTCTTCACTCATTCTTTCCATGTGTCCAAACCATCCCAATACTCCTTCATCAACTACATCTTCCAACTCCTTTTCCATCCCCATTTTCCTCCTCACCTCCTTGTTTCTTGAAGTAACCCCAATCGTACTTCTCAGGGACCTCATCTCAAACATATTCAAATTTCTCTCCTATGTACCATGTTTCTGCCCCATACAGTGCTGTCGGCACAATCACTCCTTCATACAATCTCCTCTTAGCATCCATTCCCAAATGTCTGTTTCTTATTACACTTTTTAATCCCCCAAGGCATTTACTTGCTTCTCTCAATCTACATTCTGCCTCCGTCTCCACTCCTCTCTTTCCTGCCACATTTGCACCCAAGTATCTAAAACTATCTATTTTCTCCAGTCTCTCTCCCTTAATACACGTTTCCAGTCTGCTGCCACTTTCTCCCCTTGTACATCTCATCACTTTACTTTGACTCACATTTATCTTCAACTTCCTTCTTTCACACACCTTCCCAAACTGTCACTAACTTCCTCAATCCCTCCTCTGATCCTATCATAAGCACAGTGTTGTCAGCAAACAACCACTGGCTTATCTCCCACTTTTCTTGATTTTCTTAAACCATCTCCAATCCCTAACCCACCCTTGCATGTAACTCTTGCATCACCCCATCCATGTATTAATTGAACAGCCAAAGCAACATAACACATCCTTGACGAAGTCCAACCTTTACCTCAAACCATTCACTCTCTCCATATCGTATTCTAACATAAGCTCTACTACTCTTGTAAAAACTCTTTAATGCTCATAAAAGCTTTCCTCCTATCCCATATATCTACAATACCTCCCACAGTGCCTTCCTGTCTACCCTGTCATAAGCCTTTTCCAAATCCATACATACATATACCAAGGCTTTTTCCCCCTTACAAGGGAGGTAGCCAAAAAGGAAAAAGGCATAAAATCATTCCCACCCATTCCATCCCTGAATACACTCCACACCCCTCCACCCTCCCTCTCATCTTAGCACCTCCTGGTTGACGGGTCATCCCTGCACCTTGTCCACTGCCCTGGGTCAGAAGCAGTGTCGCAAGACACAGCACATCCACAGCAAGGCCGCTTCATTAAATCTTCGACCCCCCCCCTCTCCGTCCCCCCATTGCATAAAGGAGAAGACAGGGAGAAATCCCTTCAGGCTGCGTCAAAATTTGCTCACACATACTACCTCACCCCCCATCTACCCGCCCATTCCACCCCATGCATCACAACATCATTCATATACAACCATTCTCCATTCACATGTCTTCTGTCCTCTCCTGTCCTTCCTCAACAGACATTCCCCTCTTCCCCAAAGCCCCCTTCACCCCATCCATCCACCTCATCCAAGGACGTCCCTTCACGTTCACTCCCTCCACATCTGCCTTCCATACCTCTTTTACTAGTCTTTCTTCACTCATTCTTTCCATGTGTCCAAACCATCCTAATACTCTTTCATCAACCCTATCTCCCAACCCCCTTTCCACCCCTGTTCTCCTCCTCACCTCCTCATTTCTCACTTTATCCAGCCTAGTAACCCCCATCATACTTCTCAGACACCTCATCTCAAACACATTCAACCTCCTTCTCTCTTCCTCTCTTATGTTCCATGTTTCTGCCCCATACAGTGCTGTTGGCACAATCACTCCTTCATGCAGTCTCCTCTTAGCATCCATTCCCAAATGTCTATTCCTCATTACACTTTTTAATCCACCAAGGCATTTACTTGCTTCTCTCAATCTACATTCTACCTCCACCTTTTCCTGCCACATTTGCACCCAAGTATCTAAAACTATCCACTTCCTCCAGTCACTCTCCCTTAATGCTCACTTCTAGATTACTATCACTTTCACCCCTTGTACATATCATCACCTTACTTTTACCCACATTTATCTTTAGCTTTCTTCTATCACACACTCCCAAACTCTGCCACCAACTTCCCCAATCCCTCCTCCAATCCTGCCACAAGCGCAGTGTCATCAGCAAACAACAGCTGGCTCACCTCCCACTTTTCTCCATTTTCTTTAACCATCTCCAATCCCTGACCCACTACCCTTGCATTTACCTCTCGCACTACCCCATCCGTGTATAAGTTGAACAGCCAGGACAACATAACACATAATTGACGAAGTCCCACCTTTACCTCGAACCACTCACTCTCTCCATTTCTAATCCTGACACAAGCTCTACTACTCTCATAAAAACTCTTGACAGCTCCTAGAAGCTTTCCTCGTATCCCGTATATCCGCAAAGCCTCCCACAGTGCCTTCCTGTCTACCCTGTCTTAAGCCTTTTCCAGGTCCATAATGGCCCAAAAAACATCCTTCCCCTTTCCTATAGCTTTCTCACATATCTGTATTACCACAAAAATCTGATCTACACAACCTCTACCCGATCTAAATCCACACATAAAGGCACAAAAAACATCCATACTTTTTTTTAAAGCTTTCTCACATATTTCTTGCCACAAAAATCAGATCCACGCAACCCCTACCTGCCCTAAACCCACACTGTTCCTCATTCAGTTTAGAGAGTACAGGTAAACGTCGACTTACGATGGCCGCGACTTACGATTGTTCGACTTTACGATGACGACGACGACGATATGATAATTTAACCCCTTCCATACGGTGCCGCACACGTAGGCGTCATGAGGAGCAAGTGGATTCGCGACGCTGCCATATCGGCGTCTTGATTATATTTATTGTAGTCGCCCCTGTGTTTTTACATTCTCTCAAATGATTCATTCTCTGTGGTTTTCAAAATTCGCGGGTGAAAGAGAGAACGATCGATATAAGTGGTGACTATATTTTATGATGCGAGTATTATTACGTCACGTCGTACGGCTGGCATTGGCTGCTGCCCGCGAGATTTAAGTTCCGTACTGAAAATACATATTATAGTGTTTGAATATGGTAAAAAGGATAAAAATAATTAAATAAACTACTGTACATGTTTAATAGGCTATATTCAGTATCTCTGGTGGTTAATATACAGGTAGGCTAAGTACAGTGACCACGGAACAGAGTGGGGATCGACTTACGATGAGATCGTCTTACGATGGCTCTATCGAAACCTAATGCCATCGTAAGTCGACGTTTACCTGTATGTCATTACGGAGGGGCAACTACAATAAATATAATCAAGACGCCGATATGGCAGCCTCGCGTATCCACTTGCTCCTCATGATGCCTACGTATGCGGCACCGTATGGAAGGGGTTAACAAGCTGATTCCTCTGAAACTACTACACTCACACTTATCCCCTTTTCCCATGTAAAGTGGAACTATACAGGCACTCCTTCAGTCCTTTGGCACTCTACCCTTTCTTAAACATTAAATAACCTCACCAACTAGTCCACATCACTGTACCTCCCTTTTTTTTTTTATACATTCTACATGATACCCATCTAACCCTTCCCTAGCAATATGGCCAATTCCTTAGTGCACCCCACTAGTGGAACAGATCATGAGCTTATTTTGTACACTTTCCTTCTGCCTTATTTATCTTAAATGTTCTGTATATGCCACCTTAAATGAGGGAGAGGAAATGGTGAAGTTAAAGGGGAAGAAAGTAAGAATCAGTGGAGACTACCAAGGAAAGTGCACTCATCATATGCAAATGCATGGCTTGAGTTTCAAGAGACTGAAAACCTAGAACCCCACAGTCCTACCTTAGCCAAAGCCAGACAGGAAAATATTTCTTTAGTGAGTCTAAGGCCAATCCAGTAGCTGTTCCCAGCTACCTGGGAGCATCAAGTCTCCTTAACGAGAGATATGAGCCAAACACATTGATCTATTAAATCTACACTCAAAAATGTTGATAATTTTTAACTTCTGCTGCCATTAAATCTCACCTTTACCATATATGAAACTCATCTTTTCATCACAATTTTGTCCCAAAGAATAAAAGAACTGGTTAAAAGAGACAAGATATGATTTATAATAATAACTATTTTATCTTGCTTGTTTGTTTACTTGTTGCAGCAAGCCGTAACTATAACTTCGCTGATGCCCCACCACCATATACAGCCCCCTCAGCGCCTATGGGACCTGCGCCTCCACCAGCATATGCTCCACCTGCTGGGGGCTATTATGGTTGGGTGCCCCCAACAGGTGCCTTCCCTGATAGGCCAGACAGTAAGTGATAACTTTTTGGTAATACATAAGTTATGGAGACAAAAAATATGATGGATACAGTTAGGAATATTTTATTCCATGGATGTGCTGTGTCTTGCTACACTGCTTCTGACCCAGGGCAGTGGGCAAGATGAAGGTATAACCTGTCATCCAGGAGGAGCCAAGATAAGAGGGAGGGAGGGGGTGAGTGGTAGTGGAGGATGTGGGGATGAAACGGGTGGGAGTGGATTAATTATATATTTATTTATTTTATTTATTTATTTTTTTTAATCACCATCTCTTCATCCACCAAGTGAAATGCCACTTTGGTCTTCTGCTGTAGCCCATATGCTCCCACAATCCTGCTATGTCAGGTGATAGGTTGTCTTTTATTAACACTCCCAAGTCATTCTCCTTTTTTGCTTTTGTAATGTGTTCACTTCCCAAGGAATGGTTTAAGGATGGTCTTTTGCCACTATTGCCCATTTCCAGTACATTCCTTTTTTTGGCATTGAACTTCATTACCCATTCTTGGCTCCATCCAAAAATATTGTCTAGATCTTTTTGTAATAGTTTACAGTCCTTTGTTTTCACTCTTCTTGTGATTTTTATATTATCTGCAAACATGTTGGGATGTATGTACCTAATTGTATCCTACAGGAGGGGAAGCTTTGCTTGTGGTGTCCTGTCTATGTATCTTGTAATATCTAAAATTTTCCTAAATTCGTGTATGGTTTTTGCACAAACTATCATTTCATCCAGTTTGTTCCATACATCCACCACTGGGGAAAGCTGTTCTTTTTCATGTCTCTTCAATAACTGTCCTTTTTGAGTTTCCTTTCATGTCCTCTTGTCCCAATTTAGTAAGTCTTCTCTATCAAGGTCTTCCATACCTTTCATGGTTTTTAAAATTGTCAATAGGTCACCTCTTTCTCTTCTTTGTTCTAAAGTCATTCCAACTTTGACATTCTTTCCTCATATGACAGTTTTGAAAGTGTTGGGACCATCTTTGTAATTGCTCTTTAGATTCTTTCAATTTTCATTATATTCTTTTTAGTACTGGGTGTCCATAGTGTTGCTGAAGTCTTGGCCTTATCAGTGTGATTAGTTTTTTCACCATTTCTTCGTCCAAGTAGGTAAAGGCCACCTTTATTGATCTTAGCAAATTGTAGGTTTCTCCAACAATTTTATTTATCTTTTTATCAGGAGTCATGTCATTTGTTATAATTATTCCCAGGTCTTTTTCCGAACTCGCTTTCTTTACTTCCTTTGTACCAATTTTATATTGTCCTGATATATATATTTTTTTTTACTTTTTTTCAAATTCCATTATGTTACATTTCTTTATGTTGAAGACCACTTCCCACTTCTGACTCCATTCCCAAATCCTGTTTAGGTCTCTCCATAGTGACTCACAGTCCATTTCTGTTCTTTCCTCATCAGTTTTGTGTCATCTGCAAAAAAGTTCATGAAACATTCTACACCCTCATCCATGTTATTTAAATAAATAGCAAACATTATTGGAGCCAATACTGATCCCTGTGGGACACCACTAATCACTTCTTCTTTCAGCAGTACTCTCATTTTTCTTTCATGCAAGAAATCCTCCATCAATTTCAATAGTTTTCCTTGTATCCCTCCTATGGTTTCCAGTTTTCTTAATAAATTTTTGTGTGGTACTTTATCAAAAGCTTTTTGTAAATGTAGGAAAACAATCAGCCCATTCATCCCATTCTTGTATTATATCTATTAGTCTTGAATAGAAACAGATCAAATTTGACACATGACCTTCCCTGTCTAAATCTGAATTGTCTCTGATTTAGTGTATTGTTTTCCTCCAAATGTTTTGTCCATCTATTTTTAATTATTTTTTCACAAATTTTTGCTACTGTACTTGTAAGGGAGACTGGTCTGTAATTGGTTGGGTCTTGTTTCTCCTTTATATATTGGTTGAGGAGGAATGGGGATGGTTCAAGGAGGGAGTAACAAAGTGTGCAAAGATGGTGTGTGGAACAAGAAGGACAGGAGGAAATAGAAGGAAGGGTAGTGAATGGTGGGATGAGGAAACAAAGAAGGTTGTAGAAGAGAAGAAGCAAGCTTTCACAGATTGGTTACAAAATAGGACGAGGGAGTCATATGAGAGGTACAAAGAAAAGAAAAGAGAAGTAAAGCAAAAGATAAAGGAGGCAAAGAGAAGAGCAGATGTGAAATGGGGTAAGAGTATGACAGAAAATTTTGAAAGTAATAAAAAGATGTTTTGGAAAGAAATTAAGAGAGGAAGAGGAGGTGAATCAAGTAGAGAAGAAAAGGTAAAAGGTGCAGATGGAGAGATGATAATGGAAGAGAAGGCAGTAAAGGGAAGATGGGCAGAATATTTTAGGGAGTTGCTAAATGTGAAGGAGGATAGGGAGGGAAAGATAGCTGTAGTGGGTAATGCTAAGAAAATGAGAGTGATGAGTGAGGAATTGGAGGAGAAATAAGGAAGGATGAAGTGAAGGCAGTTGTTAATATGATGAAAGCAGGTAAGGCACCTGGTCTGGATGGATGCCATGCAGAATGTCTAAAAAAAAGGAGGTACAGTGATGGTGGACTGGCTGGTGAGGTTATTTAATGTTTGCTGGAGAGAGGGTAGAGTGCCAGAGGACTGGAGGAGTGCCTGTATAGTTCCACTTTACAAGGGAAAAGGGGACAAGTGTGAATGTGGTAGTTTCAGAGGGATTAGCTTATTAAGTGTAGTTGGGAAGGCTTATGAGAGGATCTTGATTGAGAGAATTAGGAGAGGAACAGAGGGAGTAATTGGTGAGGAACAGTGTGGATTTAGGACAGGTAGAGGTTGTGTAGATCAGATTTTTGTGGTAAGACAGATATGTGAGGAAGCTATAGGAAAGGGGAAGGATGTTTTTTGGGCCTTTATGGACCTGGAAAAGGCTTAAGGGACTGTAGGGCGCGAAAACACGAAAAATTCTGGAAAATCAACGAATTTTAGGTAAACATTTCAAAAGATTCTCTATGATGGTGGTAACACTTTAGCCAAATATTACAGCTCAATTCCGTTTCTTTTCTTATATATAAAATAAAATAGATAAATTTTTGGCAACCTCTGGCAACCCCATTGCATGAAAAAACATTCTGTATATTGAAATAAAGTCAAAATTTTGATACCCAGTTCTGTTTTGTTTACTATAATTAATATATATGGAGATATCTGGCAACTTGCCCAACACTAATCGTCAATCACCACAAGGATCTCAGTATCTCTTCAAAGCTAAAGGAGAAAGGATGTCGCCCTGTCGCGTATCTGTTAGCCTACCAGTCATGCATGCGATCGTATTATCTTTTATTCTACCAACAGGTATTCAAAAGATTCTCTATGATGGCTGTAACACTTCGACCAAATATTACAGCTCAATTCCGTTTCTGTTCTTATATATAAAATGAAATAGATAAATTATTGGCGACATCTGGCAACCCCATTGCATGAAAAAACATTCTGTATATTGAAATTAAGTCAAATTTTCGATAGCCAGTTCAGTTTTGTTTAAAGTTTTAAACGGAAACGTAAAAAAATAGACAATGTCACGAGTGAGTACGCGGCCGGAGGATTTTAAATGCCGGTGCGCTCCTTTAAACTTTAAATGCCTCTCCTGAAAAGTTTATGTTTTTTATATTTAAATAGCCATATCTCAGTTTCTTTTTGTCCGATTTCATTCATTCTTTCGAATTTGTAAAGAGAAAGAGTAATTCTTTAATTTGATCAGGAAAAAACAAAGGAAACTGTAACTTAATTTTTTTGTTTAATTTATCATAGCAGATTTTCACTGAAGTTTCTACTATTCAAAATAAAAAAATCATAAAAAAGAATAAAAGAGAGTAGGAAAAAATCTAACTCAATGAAGTTGTTTCCAAGACTCTAATCTTTCATTTCCTACATAGTAGGCTGATTACCTATGCCTGTGGATACTTCAATGATTACAGATACTATCATAAAAAAAAGAAAGAAAAAAATTAACTACACGTAATATATACATGTTACTAAAACAATTTAGTATGCAATAATACTCTTTCCGATAGAGTAAGTATACATAAGTTCACCAAAGAAATTGAACAACTTTTATGACACGTTCACCTATAAGCACTTCCCACAGTCCCTTAAAACAGGGTAGACAGAAAGGCACTGTTGGAGGCTTTGCGGATATACAGGATAGGAAGAAAGCTTCTAGGAGCAGTCAAGATTTTTTATGAGAGTAGCAGAGCTTGTGTCAGGATTAGAAATGGAGAGAGTGAGTGGTTCGAGGTAAAGGTGGGACTTTGTCAATTATGCGTTATGTTGTCCTGGCTGTTCAACTTATACATGGATGGGGTGGTGCGAGAGGTAAATGCAAGGGTAGTGGGTCAGGGGTTGGAGATGGTTAAAGAAAATGGAGAAAAGTGGGAGGTGAGCCAGCTGTTGTTTGCGGACGACACTGCTTGTGGCAGGATCGGAGGAGGGATTGAGGAAATTGGTGACAGAGTTTGGGAGAGTGTGTAATAGAAGAAAGCTGAAGATAAATGTGGGTAAAAGTAAGGTGATGATATGTACAAGGGGTGAAAGTGGCAGTAATCTGGAAGTGAGCATTAAGGGAGAGTGACTGGAGGAAATGGATAGTTTTAGATACTTGGGTGCAAATGTGGCAGGAAAGGGCGGAGTGAAGGTGGAGGTAGAATGTAGATTGAGAGAAGCGAGTAAATGCCTTGGTGGATTAAAAAGTGTAATGAGGAATAGACATTTGGGAATGGATGCTAAGAGGAGACTATATGAAGGAGTGATTGTGCCAACAGCACTGTATGGGGCAGAAACATGGAACATAAGAAAGGAAGAGAGAAAGAGTTTGAATGTGTTTGAGATGAGGTGTCTGAGAAGTATGATGGGGGTTACTGGGCTAGATAGAGTGAGAAATGAGGAGGTGAGGAGGAGAACAGGGGTGGAAAGGGGGTTGGGAGATAGGGTTGATGAAAGAATATTAGGATGGTTTGGACACATGGAAAGAATGAGTGAAGAAAGACAGTAAAAGAGGTATGGAAGGCAGATGTGGAGGGAGTGAACATGAGGGGGTGACCTAGGATGAGATGGATGGATGGGGTAAAAGGGGCTTTAGTGAAGAGGGAAATGTCTGTGGAGGAAGGACGGGAGAGGAAAGAAGAGGGGTGAATGGAGAAGGGGGGATGGGGGGTGAGGGAGTATGTGTGAGAACATTTTTATGCAGCCCGAAGGGATTTCTCCCTGTCTTCTCCCTTTCTGCATGGGGGGACGGAGAGAGGGGGTCGCTGATGATATAAAGCGGCCTTGCTGTGGATGTGCTGTGTCTTGCGACACTGCTCCTGACCCAGGGCAGTGGATGTGCTGTGTCTTGCGACACTGCTCCTGACCCAGGGCAGTGGACGGGATGCAGGGATGACCCATCATCCAGGAGGTGCCAAGATAAGAGGGAGGGTAGAGGGTGGAGGGAAGTGGAGTGTATTAGGGATGGAATGGGCGGGAATGGTCTTTATGCCTTTGTTTTTTTGGTTACCTCCCTTGTAAGGGGGGAAAAAACCTTTTTGGTATATGTTTGTTTTTTAAAAGAAGTTTCTAAGTTTTCCATAGTCCATTTTATTATACATCAGTCTTCCTTTTCTGTACTTCTCATTTCTTTCCATATATACAGTGGCCGCGAAAAGTTTGGGCGCAAAATTATAGGCGCCCCAACTTTCCTCTAAACTCAAAACTTGCGAAAAATACAACTTTCCACCCAAACTTTTCGCTATTTTTCAATGCTAGCGTTTGTACCCGTATTTAGCCGAGACAATACACACTATTTGGCAACTCTGTTTAGGCGCACTCGATGTCACATGGTGTCAGTTTCTAAACATCTCTCACGGAGAGTAGTCTTTTTTTTTGCGGTGGTCTCTGTTTTTGTGCCTTGATATCTCCGTAATGGGAAGTGGTAAAGAGCTGGAAAGAGACACAGTTGTTACAATTATAACCCTCTATAAGGAGGGTTATAAGTGTAAAGATATTGCTACTCGTGTGGGAATTGGAGTGCGTCAAGTGCAAAAGTGGACCAAGAAATTTCGAGACAAAGGAAGTGACATCATTCCTACTCCAAAGCATCGCTCTGGTCGACCAAGGAAGATATCAAATCATACTTCTACGGTTCTAACTGCCTCCTAATAACCATAGGAGGAAGTTAGAACCATAGAAGTACGATTTGATATCTTCCTTGGCCGACCAGAGCGATGCTTTGGAGTAGGAATGATATCACTTCCTTCGTCTCGAAATTTCTTGGTCCACTTTTGCACTTGACGCACTCCAATTCCCACACGAGTAGCAATATCTTTACACTTATAACCCTCCTTATAGAGGGTTATAATTGTAACAACTGTGTCTCTTTCCAGCTCTTTACCACTTCCCATTACGGAGATATCAAGGCACAAAAACAGAGACCACCGCAAAAAAAAGACTACTCTCCGTGAGAGATGTTTAGAAACTGACTCCATGTGACATCGAGTGCGCCTAAACAGAGTTGCCAAATAGTGTGTATTGTCTCGGCTAAATACGGGTACAAACGCTAGCATTGAAAAATAGCGAAAAGTTTGGGTGGAAAGTTGTATTTTTTCGCATGTTTTGAGTTTAGGGGAAAGTTGGGGCGCCTATAATTTTGCGCCCAAACTTTTCGCGGCCACTGTATATCCTCTTTATTTCAAACTCAAGTAGGGTATGGTCACTTTTCTCAGTTGGTGTCTTGTATTCAATTTTATTCTCATTTTCAGGCTCTGTGTTTGTGTGCATTTACTAATTGATAATGCATTGTATATTTATTTGTACTGCCCACTTCCAGGTAATGCTGTGTATATGTATGAAGCCCCACCACCTTATCCAGGCATAATGGGTCAAAGTGGATATGCTGCAGCAGGCACATTTGCAACACCTGCAGGTTTGTGGATATTATTGACTTAAGATTAAATCTTGACCTCATTATAACACTTATTTGGAGATTTTGTATCACCTGATGATGTGTTCTATGTGTGGTGGTTGCATCTGAGGCAGTTTGAATCTGTAGCGAGGCCTATTCTGCATTCGTACAATCTTCAGGGGGTTATTTTCATCCAGTGAACAGCATGCTAATAAGAAATACAATTCAAAGCTCATTTTACTGTTTTTTAACCTTGATATATTATGTTGGGGATTTTTCTTTCTTTCTTTTTCTTCTACTTATAATTTCCTTATAATCCCCTGTGGTGGTGGGAAAGAATACTGCCACCAAGTCTTCCCACTTAAGTTGTAAGAGGCGACAAAAGTGGGATGGGTATTAGGAATAGACATCGTTTTTCCTGTAGCCCCAAAGGGGACATTACTAAAAAAAAGTGAAGGCATAAGAGGGTCTAGTAATTTCCAACCAGTCCCCAAAGGTTTGGGTCTCTTAATGTGTGTGGATATGGTACAGATGAGAATAAAAGGGAAGAGATAGGCAATATGTTTGTGAGAAGAAAGATGGATGTGTTGGCATTGAGTGAAACTAGTTGAGAGGGAGTGGCGAGTGTGAGTTTGGGAGTATAGTTGGGAGGTTCTCAGGAGTGAAGAGAGGATAAGGGAGAGAAGGGGTGGCTATACTTGTAAGTGAAGAGATAGGTAAGTGTGTAGTGGAGAGGAAGGAGGTTTCTTCAAAGTTAATGTGGATAAAGGTAAAACTGGGAAGGGAGGTGTGGGGTTTTGTAAGTGCATATGGGCCTGGTAGTGAGAAGAGTGTAGAGGAAAGGGAGACTTTTTGGATGGATTTAAATGAGTGCATAGAGGGATTAGGGGGAAATGTCAATGTAGTGGTATTGGGAGACTTAAATGCTAGAATAGGAAATGAACCAATTGATGGAGTAGTTGGGAAGTGTGGAGTTCCAGGAAAAAATCATAGTGCAGAGTTGATGGTGGAGATGTGTCTAGAGAGTTGATGATAGCAAATACAGTATTTAGGAAGAAAGTCAAGCATAAATACACATGGGAGAGGGTGGTGGATGGAAGGGTTGTAGACAGAGCATTAATGGACTATATAGTGGTAACCAGGAGTATAATAGGAAGAGTTAAGGATGTAGATGTTCTAAGGGGGAGAGTGGTGGAATATCAAATCATTTTTTTGGTGGAAGATAAGTTGAGAGTGGAGGCATTTACTTGTTTCTCTCAATCTACATTCTACCTCCACCTCCACTCTTTCCTGCCACATTTGCCCTCAGTATCTAAAGCTACCCACTTTCTCCAGTCTCTCACCCATAATACTTTCAATTTGCTGCCATACTCCCCCCTTGTACATCTCGTCACCTTACTTTTGCCCACATTTATCTTCAACTTCTTTAATATTGATAATGTTAATAATAATGATAATATTAATGATAATGATAGTAATGATCTATCAGGAGAGTATTATGTAAAAGGGTTATGCTAACCTTTATGGTAAGAATTAGATGTCGGTATTTGAAAATATTTTCTGGTTTAATGTAAACATTTGTCTTGTGATTGACAATTGATTCAATTTAACATTGTGAACTCCCCTCAATTAGGAGGCTAGGACTTGTAACAGATTCAAATATGATTGGTATTTTATTTTTCAGAGGCAAAAGCCTATGAAGCTGCACAGAGTGCCTATTATGACCCCAGCAAGCCACAGTATGCATTTGTGCCTCCACCTGCATATGTAAGTATAAATTGTAATTGTTCATTGCCCACTCCAACGTGCAAATGCAAAACTGTTGACATTGAAGCAATACCATGTACTGAGGATATAGAATGCATGGTTACATGCAGTCAGTACTTTAGGGACAGTTTTGGTGGCACCACTATTGACCAGAGCTTTATGTCATTCATCTGTGTTAATCTATTCATAAAGGAATAATGGAACCCTTGTTTATTTATTATTGCTGTAACTCCATTCTACTGCCTTCTTGAACCCATTCTCTACCATGTGTAAAACTCAGTCATGTTTCTGATTCTCCACTAGAGGGGGAGAGAGTGATGCCAGTGTTATTGTAGCAGTGTGGGGACTGGATTTTTTTTTTTCTTTTTTCTTTTTTCTTTTTTTTAGGGGGGGGGGGGGTTGAGGTAAAGAGGATCTAGGACTCCTAACACATATTAGGTCATTGAATGTGTGTAGATGTGGTATGGATGAGAAAAGGGAAGAGATTAGTAGTACATTTGTGAGAAGTAAAACTGAAAGGGAAAGGAATGTTGGAGTTTGGTAGGTAGGATGTTAAGAGAGTGATGGAAGAAAGGAATGGCATTGTTAGTAAGTGGTGAGATTGCCAAGTGGTGTCATGCTGATCAGTGACACAGGTCTGTAGTTTAGTGGTTTCTCTTTACATTCAAAGTGGACTCGTGAGTGGTAGCTGTTGTCCTGGAGAGGTGTATGCATACATGTTGAATCTTGTGCATTTAGGGCATGTATATTGTCCTGGGTTTGTTTCGGTGTCACTGGCTTGTATTTACCTAGTTGTATTTTGCAGGAGAGCTATGCTCATAGTGACCTGCAGTTGTATCTTTCTTCATCCAGTTTTTTCTTAAAATCATGTGTAGTTTTAGCACTCGCTGTTTACTCTTTCATTTTGTTCCATATATCTATTACTATGTGAGGAAAGTTCTCTCTCTCTCTTTTTTTAAGATCTCTTCTGTAGTTGTCTTTCTTGTCTTTCTTAAGTTTCTTCTTGTGTCCTCTTGCATTTCTTGTCCTTAATCTCTATATCAGTGTATTTACCTAGTTATATATGTATTTTACCTAGTTGTATTTACCTAGTTGTATTTTGCGGGAAGGGGAGCTATGCTCGTGTTGTCCCGCCTTTGTATCTTGCAGTGTCTAGTTTGTTTTTAAACTCATGAATGGTTTTTGCGCATACTATTTCATTGTCCAGTTTGTTCCAAGTGTCCAAAACTCTATGAGGAAAACTGTTTTTTTCAGTTCTCTTCTATAGCTATGTTTTTTTATTTTCTTTCCATGTCCTCTTGTGTTTCTTTTGTCCCAGTTAAGTAAGTTCTCACTATCGAGTACCTCTGTGCCTTTCATGATTCTGTAGATGGTCAATAGGTCACCTCTCTCTCTTCTTTGCTCCAGTGTCGGTAACTCCAGTTTAGCCAATCTCTCTTCGTATGATAGGTTTGCAAGTGCAGGTGCCATTTTTGTAGCTGCTCTTTGGATTCTTTCTATATTCTTTTTGGTACTGGGGGACCACAATGTCGCTGCATACCTAGTTGTATTTAGAATACAAGTGTTTGATAGAAGAGTAAAAATTTAGGAAGAGTGAACAATCATTGGGCCTGTTCTGGAGACTAGATATTGGCCCCTCAGAGTGGAGGTTGGGGATTGTAATCCACTCTGGGTGCTGGTTGGGTGCTTAGTTTCACTCGGGGCATTGAGTTGTTGGGATTCCATTCTCCTTCAATTGTCTCTATATTGACTCTTGACTTAAATTTGTGGCACCTTACCACAGAAGAAAAATACATACATACATACATACATATACCAAGGCTTTTTCCCCCTTCCAAGGGAGGTAGCCACAAAAGGAAAGGCATAAAAACACTCCCACCCATTTCATCCCTAAACACACTCCACACCCCTCCCACCCTTCCTCTCATCTGAGCACCTCCTGGATGACGGGTCATCCCTGAACCCTGCCCACCGCCCTGGGTCAGAAGCAGTGTCGCAAGACACAGTACATCCACAGCAAGGCCGCTTCATTTAATCGGCGACCCCCCCTCTCCGTCCCCCTTTGCATATAAGGAGAGGACGGGGAGAAATCCCTTCGGGCTGCGTCAAAATTTACTCAAACATACTACCCCACCCCCCACCCCCCCGCCAATTCCTCCTCATGCAGTCACAACATCATCCATATACAACCATTCTCCACTCACCTCTGTCTTCCGTCCTCTCCCTTCCTTCCTCAACAGACATTCCCCTCTTCCCCAAAGCCCCCTTCACCCCATCCATCCACCTCATCCTAGGACGTCCCCTCATGTTCACTCCCTCCACATCTGCCTTCCATACCTCTTTTACTAGTCTTTCTTCACTCATTCTTTCCATGTGTCCAAACCATCCTAATATTCTTTCATCAACCCTCTCTCCCAAATCCTTTTTCACCCCTGTTCTCCTCCTCACCTCCTCATTTCTCACTCTATCTACCGTCTGGGGTATTGGCTGCTTGTTATTGTGGCAAAGTAGCATGCAGTCGATACTTTAGGGTCTATATGGGGCGCCCCTACGGACCAGAGCCACACATCATTTTGTCTATGATAGAAGAAATTCTGTTCATAGAGAAATGATGACACTTTTATATTACGACTGTCCCTCCGTTATGCTGTCCCCCAACCCCTTGTTGCTGTCCTGTACCATTTCTCTGAGTATTCTCTTTCTGATTGGGGGAATTCCCTGTGGTGGGGGAAAAGAATACTGCCACCAAGTTTTCCCACTTGGATCGTAAGAGGCGAGAAGAAAGGGACGGGGAGAGGGACTAGGCATCCTTCTCCCTGTAGCCCCACGGGGCACACATCCTAAAGACAAAAGTGAAGAAGAAAAATACAGTGATCTTAAATTTCATCTAGTTTTCCTCTCATGAAAACTGGCTGCATTCATATCTCCCACCTTAGGATGATGAGAAAAGAGGTGACAGTCTTTGATTGGTAAAGGAGATTTGAGAGCAGAAACAAGAGTGGCTCAGCATTCCCCTAAATAAAGATTCATCTCCAAAGATTAAATGAATACTATGCAACTCTGATCTGCACAGGTGCCATTCAAGTTTCTTTAAGTATGTATTGAAGAGGGATAGGGAGGGAAAGATAGTTGCAGTGGGAAGTGCTAAGAAAATGACTGATGAGTGAGGAAAATGGAGGAGAAGTAAGGAAGGATGAAGTGAAGGCAGTTGATAAGATGATGAGAGCAGGTAAGGCATCTGGTCTGGATGGATGCCATGCAGAATGTCTAAAAAAAGGAGGTACAGTCATGTTGGACTGGTTGGTGAGGTTATTTAATGTTTGTTGGAGAGAGGGTAGAGTGCCGGAGGGCTGGAGGAGTGCCTGTATAGTTCCACTCTACAAGGGAAAAGGGGACAAGTGCGAGTGTAGTAGTTTCAGAGGGATTAGCTTGTTGAGTGTAGTTGGGAAAGCTTATGGGAGGATCTTGATTGAGAGAATTAGGAGAGGAACAGAGGAAGTAATTGGTGAGGAACAGTGTGGATTTAGGACAGGTAGAGGTTGCGTATATCAGATTTTTGTGGTAAGACAGATATGTGAGAAAGCTATAGGAAAGGGTAAGGATGTTTTTTGGGCATTTTGGATTTGGAAAATGCTTATGACAGGGTAGACAGGAAGGCACTGGCAAGTTTTGCAGATATATGGGATAGGAAAGCTTTTAGGAGCTGTCAAGAGTTTTTATGAGAGTAATAGAGCATGTGTCAGGATTAGAAATGGAGAGAGTGAGTGGTTCGAGGTAAAGGTGGGACTTCGTTAGGGATGTGTTATGTCACCCTGGCTGTTCAACTTATACATGGATGGGGTGGTGTGAGAGGTAAATGCAAGGGTGGTGGGTCAGGGATTGGAGATGGTTAAAGAAAATGGAGAAAAGTGGAAGGTGAACCAACTGTTGTTTGCGGACAACACTGCGCTTGTAGCAGGATCAGAGGAGGGATTGAGGAAGTTGGTGACAGAGTTTGGGAGTGTGTGAAAGAAGAAATCGAAGGTAAATATGGGTAAAAGATGATGACATGTACAAGGAGTGAAA
Organism: Oratosquilla oratoria; assembly: GCF_046742065.1. Classification (NCBI taxonomy): domain Eukaryota; kingdom Metazoa; phylum Arthropoda; class Malacostraca; order Stomatopoda; family Squillidae; genus Oratosquilla; species Oratosquilla oratoria. The sequence goes on along the minus strand of NC_134801.1, from coordinate 33,053,904 downwards.
GTGGCAGTAGACTGGAAGTGAGCATTAAGGGAGAGCAACTGGAGGAAGTGGATAGTTTTAGATACTTGGGTGCAAATGTGGCAGGAAAGGGAGGAGTGGAGTTAGAGGTAGAATGTAAATTGAGAGAAGCGAGTAAATGCCTTGGTGGATTAAAAAGTGTAATGAGGAATAGACATTTGGGAATGGATGCTAAGAGGAGATTGTATGAAGGAGTGATTGTGCCAACAGTACTGTATGGGGCAGAAACATGGAACATAAGAGAGGAAGAGAGAAGGAGTTTGAATGTGTTTGAGATGAGGTGTCTGAGAAATATGATAGGGGTTACTAGGCAGGATAGAGTGAGAAATGAGGAGGAGAATGGGGGTGGTAAGGGAGTTAGATAGGGTGGATGAAAGAATATTGTGATTGTTTGGGCACATGGAAAGAATGAGTGAAGACTAGTAAAGGGGGTATGGAAGGCAGATGTAGAGGGAGTGAACATGAGGGGGCAACCTAGGATGAGATGGATGGATGGGGTGAAAGGGGCTTTGGGGAAAAGGGGAATGTCTGTTGAGGAAGGACAGGAGAGGACAGAAGATGGGGGTGAATGGAGAATGGTTGTATATGGATGAGGTGGAATGGGTGGGGGGATGGGGGTGAGGTAGTGTGTGTGAGAAAAATTTGATGCAGCCCAAAGGGATTTCTCCCCGTCTTCTTTTATGCATGAGAGGATGGAGAGGGGGGTTGCCGATTTAATGAAGCAGCCTTGCTGTGGATGTGCTGTGTCTTGTGACACTGCTTCTAACCCAGGGCAGTGGACAAGATACAGGGATGACCTGTCATCTAGGAAGTGCCAAGATATGGGGGAGGGTAGAGGGTGGAGGGGAGTGGATTGTATTGAGGATGGAATGGGTGGGAATGGTTTTTGTGTGTTTGTTTTTTGGCTACCTCCCTTATAAGGGGAAAAAAGCCCTTGGTATATGTAAGTATTGAATGCAAATAAATATGTGGTTGTTACTCCAGTACAAATTATTAGGCATGTCAAAACAAAAGAAAAAAAATGGTTGCTTATTTGAAATTGTATTATGTTGCTGAATATGGAGAATGGTTGTATATGGATGATGTTATGATAGCATGACGTGGAATTGGCGGGTGGATGGGGGGTGAGGTAGTATGTGTGAGCAAAATTTGACGCAGCCTGAAGGGATTTCTCCCCGTCCTCTCATTTTATGCAATGGGGGGACGGAGAGGGGGGGTCGCCGATTTAATGAAGCGGCCTTGCTGTGGATGTGCTGTGTCTTGCGACACTGCTTCTGACCCAGGGCAGTGGACAAGGTGCAGGGATGACCCGTCATTCAGGAGGTGCTAAGATAAGAGGGAGGGTGGAGGGGTGTGGAGTGTATTCAGGGGTGGAATGGGTGGAATTGATTTTGTGCCTTTTTCTTTTTGGCTACCTCCCTTGTAAGGGGGAAAAAGCCTTGGTATATGTATGTATGTATGTATTATGTTGCTGTAACTTTTATTTTTGTGGTGGGGTTGTGGATGGGTGCATGCCTTGGCTGGGTACCTCCCTTGTAAGAGAAGAGGTCCTTGGTATATAGATAGATTGAATTTTATTTTAACATGGTCCTTGCATAATATGGGAGGATTCATTCATTTGTATAGGCTACTATGGGATTAGGTTCTCATTAGTTGGACACCCAGTCTCATCTTGGCTAGAATTCCTATGTGAAGGTTCTTAGGTAGGTAGTCATTCTTAAGGATTTTAAGAAATTACAGATATGCTCACTTTTATTTTCATACATTAAAACCATGATTCATTTCTCATCTGCAGTCAGAGTCACCTCCTACCTACAGTGAAGCAACGAAGAAGTCTCAGTAAGCATCAGCAGGATGTGTATAAAACATCAACAGGGCATCCTTTTTGATGGTGATGTACTTTTTTGGTTATGGGAGGGGTTGTCTATAATGCTTGCATTAAAGTGCAAAGAATTGGAGTTACCAAAGTTGTTCATTTGAATACATTGGGAGAAAGGTAGGAAATTTTGAGTTGTCAAAAAAAAAATTGGAAAAGTACCAAACCTGCAATGGAAAAAAAATGTAAAAGTACTAATAGTGAATTGGGGGATTTCTCTGCAAAGTGGCAAGAAGTTTCCTCTTCCTCACACATTATGTAAGGGTTACGGTTGTGAAACCTGTTCTACAGCAAGATGGGCAATCATATAATGAAGACAGCCACAGTAGTTGGTAAAAATAAAATCTGTAAATCACACACTCCCACACAAGTATATATCCAATGTATATTGTTGCTGTGCTAGATTATAATCATTCCGTTTATGTCATATTTGTGCATTAAAACTTCCTTAAGTCAGAATTGCAGGCAAGTCAGGTTTGGATCACTTTGGTTAAATTTGTACGATAGAATGAGATTGCTATTAATGAAGGACAATCCTAAGTTTGTGATGGAATCAGCACAGTAAAAGAGTTGGTCCTTATTGCTAAATACCTCTGTGCCTTGGGGTTTTGTTGTATAATTTCTTGCAGCTAATACATAACCGAAATGTGTACATACGCAAAATGATTTAATCTTTACAATTTAGTTATTAGCATTGCTTTCTCATTACATGATGTACTATACATCTGCAGTGCTTCTGGTCATTAATTGGGCCTAACATAAAGTTGTAATATTTGTTAAATTGGACTGACTTGAGCTTCATATGGACTTAAAGAGGTTTTATTGTATTGGCTAATTATTTATAAACAAGGATTATAAAGGTTTGTTTCCCTATGGGTAGTCAGGCTAGATGGGCATAAGATGCCTGTTATACACCCAATGATAATATAGTTGTTCTATGTATAGGTGAATTATTATTGTTTGCATATATGATTATTACCCAAGGAATGATATATGAACCATTTCTGTATTTTACTTGATTAGGTATGTTGAAATTATGTGATACAAAGGAGTAGTCATTATACCATAAATAAATTTTATTGATGTATATTATAGTATTTTATAACCTTTTGATATGGTTGTTTGTGTATATACACACATGCATGTGGCATCCAGCTTGCTGGAGTAGTGAGTGATCGTCTTAACTCAGTTGCTCTAGTTAGTCTGTCCCCAGGACTGAAAAATATCACCACTCAGCATATCAGCATTTTGGTTCAAGTAGGCAAGTAGTTAGGTGTATTTACCTAATTGTATTTTATGGGAAGGGGAGCTATGCTCGTGGTGTCCCGTCTTCATATCTCATTTTATCTAAACTATTTTTAAATTCATGTATTGTTTTTGCACACACTACTTTCTCATCTAACTTGTTCCAACTGTCTATTACTCTGTGAGGAAAGCTGTTCTTTTTCAGATCTCTTCTATAGCTGTCTTGATTTTCTTTCCGTGTCCTCTTGTATTTCTATCATCCCATTTTATCAGATTCTCTCTATCAGTAATTTCTATGCCTTTCATGATTCTGTAAATAGCTATCAAATCTCCTCTCTTCTTTGCTCTAGTGTCTGTAGTTCAAGTTTTGCTAGTCTCTCTTCATATGATAGTTTTGAGAGTGTTGGTGCCAATTTTGTAATTGCTCTTTGTATTCTTTCAAGTTTTTTTATACATTTTTTTGTACTTGGTGACCATATCGTTGCTGCATATTCCAATCTTGGTCTTATCAGTGGTTAGAATTTTCTTCATTTCTTCATCCAGGTATGTAAATGCAACTTTGATTGTTCTTATTAAATTATAAGTTTCTCCAAAAAAATTATTTATATGTTTCTCAGGTGACATATTATTCATAACAATGACTCCCAGGTCCTTCTCATTTTCTACCTTTTTTATTCCTTCTTCTCCCAATTTATATGATCTTGTTATTCTGTTTTTGCTTTTTCCAAATTCCATTATACTACACTTTTTTGTATTGAACTCCATCTCCCACTTCCTACTCCATTCCTGTACTTTATTTAGATCACTCTGTAGTGACTCACAATCTTCTTCCGTGTTCACTTTTTTCAATAGTTTTGCATCATCTGCAAAGAAGCTCATATAGCTTTCAATTCCTTCATCCATATCATTAATATATATAGCAAACATTATTGGGGCCAGAACTGTTCCTTGTGGAACACCGCTTATTACTTCATCCCATTTTGAGTGTTTGTCTCTTATCACTACTCTCATTTTTCTTTCTTGCAAAAAGTCTTCCATCCAATTTAGCAGTTTGCCCTGTATTCCTCCTTCAGTTTCTAATTTCTTAAGCAACTTCTTATGTGGTACTTTGTCAAAAGCTTTTTTTAGGTCTAGAAATGCACAATCAGCCCATCCATCTCTTTCTTGTATTATATCTATTAGCCTTGAATAGAAACATATTAAATTGGTGACGCATGATCGTCCTTGTCTGAATCCAAATTGTCTTGGATTTAGCACATTTTTTTTTTCTTCTAAATATTTTACCCATCTACTTTTGACAATTCTTTCACAAATTTTTGCTATTGTACTTGTTAGAGAGACTGGTCTATAGTTGGTAGGGTCTTCTTTATTTCCCCCTTTATATATAGGTACTATATTTGCTTTTTTTCCAATCTTCTGGAACTTTTCCTTCTTTCAAGGAACTGTTTATTATGCTATGTATTTTGTCTGCCAGTTCATTCCTGCATTCTTTCAAAATCCAGTTTGCTATTTCATCTGGTCCATGCGATTTTCTGACATCAAGATTACTCAAGTATTTCAATATTTCATTCTTTGTTACTTCTATTTCTTTCATAGGGGGGACTTTCTCTTTCCATTCGATCTCTTCAGGTTGTATGTTCTCCCTTGTAAACACTGATTTAAAATGTTCATAATTTCCGCCATTTCAATTTCCTCTCTGTATTCAACTCCTCCTTGTCTTAATTTCTCCAAATCTTGTTTGTTTTTCAGTTTGTTGTTTACAAATCTGTAAAATAGTTTTGGTTAATCTTTACATTTTTCGATAACATCTTTTTCATATTTTCTCTTTTCCTCTCTGCACGTTTGTACATATTCATTTCTATAACAAGTATATATTTTCCATTTTTCAGACCTTTTGTCTTTTTTCCATCTGGTCCAAGCTTTGTCTCTTTTGTCTTTTAACTCCCTACAACTTTTGTTGTACCAGCACTTTACATATTCCTTTTCTTGTTTTTGTCTTGGGACATACTTTTCCACTCCTTTTTTATAAATTTTTGTTAAAATATTCCATTTCTCTTCCACTTTTGTTTCTTCTTTGTATATTCCTTCCCAGTTTTCTTTTTGAAAGAATTCTCTTATTTTATCAAAGTTTGTTTTTTCATACATCATTCTTCCTTTTCTATATTGTTCATTTCTTTTCATGTATTTTTCCTCACTTAGTTCCAGTTCAATCAATATGTGGTCACTTTTACTTATTGGTGTTTTGTATTCAATCTTTTCCACTATTCTAGGTTCAGATGTAATTATTAGGTCTAGTCTTGATGGTTCTTCATTTCTATACCTAGTGTTCTCCTGTATCCACTGTCATTGTATGGTCAGTAATCATCTCGAGTAGAACGTTTCCCCATGAGCCGTCTCCACCCTTTACTCTCATCTCTTCCCAGCAGACTTCTTTGCAATTAAAGTCGCCCATCATAACTATTCTTCCTCCATCTTCCATTATCTTATTTAATGTTATCTTTGTGTCCTCTAACATACTTTTATGTTCACTCTCTTCCCACGAGGCTGTTTTTGGAGGCACATAATTTATCACAAACTTTCTGCTCTTCTTATCTGTCTTCCACTTCGATCATGATCATCTCGACTGTATTCTTTCCATATGTGACACACCTCACATTTATATCCTTCTTAGTCAGGAACATAACTCCACCCCCTTTTTTTGTCTCTGTTTCTAATCCAATAATTATATGCATCATGTCCTACACTGTTGGGTGGTAGTGGACCTTTTAATTTTGTTTCTACAATTCCCATTATGTCCGGTTCTTTTTCCTTCAGATAATCATTCGGCTCATTCAATCCTGTTATCCATCTATATTTGTGTAAGACACTCTTAGTTTTCTGCCACTTCCATTGTGTTCTCTGTTTCCCTTTTGTTTTTCTCTAGTATGTCGAATTTCCTTACTTTCATATTTACTCTCCAATAGAATTTCTCTTTTTCTGACTCTCTTCTGTTCTCGTTTTTTTTTTTCCTTAGCTTGTTGTCTTTTCATTTTTTCCTCCTCTCTTTCCTCTTTATTCATTTCCCTTTTTATCCATACCTTTTTATATTGTCCACTTGCTGCTAGTTTCCCTGTTTTTTATAAGATATTCTCTGCTGTCGTTTGTGACCTGAATTTAATCTTAATTGGTCTGGTCTTATCTGTACTATACTTTTCGAGCCTAAACTTCTCTTCAATTTGTTTCATTATTTCGGGTTCATCTTACTGAACTAATTCTAGTAAACTGCTTACTTTTTAATTTTCCTCCTTGATTCTTGTGGTTCTATCTGGGTTATGTTTCTCTTCCATTCCTAATATAATTATACATTTCTTTTTATCTGCTAAGTCTCTTGCAATATTCTCCTTCTGTCTCATCACTTTGATAACTGAGTCTTCAGTTTGTTCTTTCATTTGCTGTTTAATTATATCAGTAAATGCAACTTTACAATTTTCCTGTATCTTCCACCCCTGTGCCTCTTTTGCTATTGCTTCTTTATTGTCTTTATTGTTCCTTTTTAATTCTTCATTCTCCTCTTTTACTTCTCTTAACTGTCTTTTTAGTTCTTCTATTTCATCAGTTAAATTTTTGTTCGCCTTCTCTAGTTCTTCCAATGTTTCAACCCTTTCTGCAATTTTTGACATTTTACCGAACCTAATCTCCCAATGTTCGGTCATTTGTTCAAGTTTTTCCTCCAATTTTTCCAGTCGGGGGAGGTTGGTATCCTCCGCCCCCTCATTAAATCCTTGGAAATTATTATCCTCACCTTCCATTGAACTGCTCTTATCTATGTTTCTAATCTTTACATTTTTGTTAGTCCCATCATCAAAATCAAAATCATCGGTTCGTCGTTTGTTTACAAGCCGCCTGGCCTCTTGGACCAAGTCCTCCCCTTCCTCATTTCCTTCCATTTCCCTCCCCTTCTCCTTTTTCCTCACTTTCCCACTACACCATGAGCAATCCCCTCCCCCTGTAAATACAATAGGTACTTCCTTTGCGTCGAGATCCACGAATATTTCACTTTTTCTTCTGGACGTCAATCGTCGCCGTCCGTCCGACGTTAGTGTGTGTGTGTGTGTGTGTGTGCAAGGCCATAGCATTACTCATAAATCAGGCATATATGAGCTGTGCTCTCATCCAGAATGGTAAAGCTGTCAATCCAGAATCCAACACATGAACAAATTGGTGAATTTCACACACCCAAGTTGAGGGAAAACAAAGTTGGAAAGGTGGTTGAAATTACAAGGGCAAATCCAACAAAGAAAAAAAAAAAAGCCTTGAAGAGGATAAGGATATTTAAAGAGTAGAGAAGCGTTGGTAAAAAGTCAAAAGCAATAATATGGTTTATAACCAACATAAATTTGTTTTGCTTTTATCTTAGTTCCTTGTGGATGAAGGGCCATCCCTGAGCCTCCCCCCCCTCACTTTCCAGGTCAAACAATGCAGCAAGACTGGGCATATCAACAGCCAAAGCTTGTTTACCCTATTTCATTCACATGGCAACCCTCTCTCCATGTCTCCTCTTGTGTTAATAGAAGACATGAAATACCTTTGGGCTACATCAATTTATTGTTTATTCACAACCATTCTCTACGCACACCTATATCTCTTGCCTTCTCCCTTCACTGCCCTACAGATATTCCCTCTTACCCAAAGCCCCTTCACCCCATCCATTTCATTCTTGGTCTTACCCCTCAAGTTCATCTTGTCCACCTCAGCCTTCCACACACTTTCCTTAAGTGTTCTTTCCACATGCTCAAACAATCTAAGTATTCTTTCATCAACCTTACCTGCCAGCTCACTTCCCACCACTGCTCTCCTCCTCACTTCCTTGTTTTTCACTATCCATCTTTGTAACCTTCATCCAGGAGGTGCTAAGATGAGAGGGAGGGTGGAGGGGTGTGGAGTGTATTCAGGGATGGAATGGGTGGGTACGATTTTATGCCTTTTCCTTTTTGGCTACCTCCCTTGTAAGGGGGAAAAAGCCTTGGTATATGTATGTATCTTTGTAACCCCCACCTGACTTCTCAAACACCTCTTCCCAGATTTATTACTCCTTCCTGTCTCGCTCTGGTTATGGAGAAATGATAATTTCACACAGCCCGAAGGGATTTCTCCCTGTCTCCTGTTCTTTTCGCATGAGGGGTCACAGATTAAATGAAGTGGCCTTGCTGTGGATGTAGTGTCTTGCTGCATATCTTCTGACCCAGGGCAGTGGGCAGGATACAGGGATGATTTGTCATTCCAAATTTTTGCCCCATACAGTGTTGTAGGCACAATCACCCATTTCAATGATTGGGGGGTGTGACAAAAAAATATATTCAATTTAGACTTTATTGAAATAAAAGCATTTATAAACCAACTGGGCAAACAGACATGGTTGAACAAAAACATATCACATTTCAACCTGTCCCCTGTCCTTCAAGGCATTATAGGTATTGAAGATAGTATCAACGTTTGTGTTCCCCTCCATCTTCAATTAAGTCATCTGATATCTGGAATACATAAATAGTCATTATATATGTTATACATACACAATTTACATATATAGCTTTTTTTAATAATTTATTTAATATGGGTAAAAATAAGGTTTGTACAAGGAGAGAATGTGGCAGCAAACTGGAAGCAAGTATTATGGGAGAGAGACTTGGAAATGAATAGCTTTAAATACTTGGGTGCAAATGTGTAGGTGGAGGTAGAATGTAGCTTGAGAGAAGCAAGTAAATGCCTTGGGGGATGCTAAGAGGAGTGAATGTATTTGAGATGAAATGCATAAGAAGTATGGTAAGGGTTACTAGGCTGGATAGAGTGAGGAATGAAGAGGAGAATGGGGGGTGGAAAGGGAGTTGGGAGATAGGGTTGATGAAAGAATATTGGAATGGTTTGGACACATGGAAAGAATGAGTGAAGAAAGATTAAAAGAGGTGTGAAAGGAGTGAACATGAGGGGATGACCAAGGATGAGATGGATGGATGGGGTAAAAGGGGCACTGGGTAAGAGAGGAAGATCTGTTGAGGAAGGGAGGGAGAAGACAAGATAGGGGTGAATGGAGAATAGTTGTGTATAGATGATGCTGTGACACATGGGGGTGAGGGAATGTGTGAATGACATTTTGATGCAGCCTGAAGGGATTTCTCCGTCTTATCTTTTTCTGCATGAGAGGACAGAGGGGGGGTCACTGATCAAATGAAGCAGCTTTGCTGTGAATGTGCTGTGACTTGGTACACTGCTTCTGACCCAGGGCAGTGGGCGAGATGCAGGGATGAAAAAAGACAGTGTATGTATTTAATACTCCTCACCTCTGGCCACTTCTCTGGAATAAGATCTATGAGGTCATCCTTCATGTCCCCCTGGATGACAATTTCATCTTCTCCAGTTACAGAAGAGCCACAAGCAAACTTCTGTCCGAAGAATTTGGCTGCCACTTTCAGATCAATTTCTGAAAAAGAAGAAAAGGGATGCGAGTGAAAACAAATTTACCATCAGAATTGAATGGCTCCCAATTCTATAATTATTTCATCAATAAAATATGAACCTTACTAGGGAGGATCCTAGTCCCTTAAACCTGTCCTACATGTTTGCCTTCTATGGTATGTATGGGTGGGAGTGGGTGCATGCCTTGGTTGGCAACCTCCCATATAAGAGGCCTTTGGTATATACATAGATATATATGGGGATGTAGTGGCAACACTATCTCCCACCAGTGGAACACAAGAGAACGACGAGGTGGCATGGTAAAGGACACATTCAAAGGAAGTACGTGAAAAGAAGAATAGTGATGATTTGTAAAGGAAACTAGCCATGGCCACCAGTTTACCCTTTGTCATTCAATGAAGTTATTTTGTATTCTTGTTTGGGTAGGTTGTTGTTGTTGTTGTCGTTCCCTAGACTGTCTGTCCGAGCAGTCCCGTCTCCCCAAGGAAGGCCACAGCCGAAACTGGGTTTTCCCACAAATCCTTTATAGAGTGTATGTTGTGTTGTTTGCGTGCATGATTGTGTATAATGCAGTCTTCCATTATGTGTTGTATGGTATGGGGTGAAGTGTTACATCCTGGGCAGCTGTTCACAACACGGTCGTCCAGCCTCTTCTGGTAGCTTAGAAGTGCTGGGTGGTGACCGCATCGCAGTCTGGCCAAGTGGACTCTGTCCTTACGTGGGAGAGCTGCAACGAGTCCTGGAGCTGCAACGTCTACGTCGTGGGACCACCCCCCAACCCCAAGAGTTGGGGGCCAAACAGCAGCATCTACCCCTGGCCATCAGCTCTACGCAGATGTTTGGGTAGGTTGAGTGAAGGTCAGAAAATATAAGGTGCTCATTGTCTTTTATGTGGTGGTTACATCAACTCTGTGCTGGTACTGTTTTAATGTGGATGGTGACCTGAATGCACTTGTACTAGTGCAATTCTTTCTTGTCTAATGAGTAATTTCTCAATCAGGTTGATTTCTGAGGACATATACATACATATACCATGGCTTTTTCCCCCTTACAAGGGAGGTAGCCAAAAAGGAAAAGGTATAAAATCAATCCCACCCATTCCATCCCTGAATACACTCCACATTTCTGAGGAAGTTTGGTACATACATACATACATATACCAAGGCTTTTTCCCCCTTACTTTTACCCACATTTATCTTTAGCTTTCTTCTATCACATACTCTCCCAAACTCTGCCACCAACTTCCTCAATCCCTCCTCCGATTCTGCCACAAGCGCAGTGTCATCCGCAAACAACAGCTGGCTCACCTCCCACTTTTCTCCATTTTCTTTAACCATCTCCAATCCCTTGCCCACTACCCTTGCATTTACCTCTCGCACCACCCCATCCATGTATAAGTTGAACAGCCAGGGCGACATAACACATCCTTGACGAAGTCCCACCTTTACCTCGAACCACTCATTCTCCATTTCCAATCCTGACACAAGCTCTACTACTCTCGTAAAAACTCTTGACAGCTCCCAGAAGCTTTCCTCCTATCCCGTATATCTGCATAACCTCCCACAGTGCCTTCCTGTCTACCCTATCATAAGCCTTTTCCAGATCCATAAAAGCCCAAAAAACATCCTTCCCCTTTCCTATAGCTTTCTCACATATCTGTCTTACCACAAAGATCTGACCTACACAACCTCTACCTGTCCTAAATCCACACTGTTCCTCACCAATTACTCCTTCTGTTCCTCTCCTAATCCTCTCTATCAAGATCCTCCCATAAGCCTTCCCAACTACACTCAACAAGCTAATCCCTCTGAAACTACTACATTCACACTTGTCCCCTTTTCCCTTGTAAAGAGGAACTATACAGGCACACTTCAAGTCCTCTGGCACTCTACCCTCTCTCCAACAAACATTAAATAACCTCACCAACCAGTCCACCATCACTGAACCTCCCTTTTTCAGACATTCTGCATGGCATCCATCCAGACCAGGTGCCTTACCTGCTTTCATCATCTTAACAACTGCCTTCACCTCATCCTTCCTTATTTCTCCTCCATTCTCCTCATTCATCACTCATTTTCTTCGCACTTCCCACTGCAGCAATCTTTCCTTCCCTATCCTCCTTCACATTTAGCAACTCCCTAAAATATTCTGCCCATCTTCCCCTTACTGCCTTCTCTTCCATTATCATCTCTCCATCTGCACCTTTTACCTTTTCTTCTCTACTTGATTTGCCTCCTCTTCCTCTCTTAATTTCTTTCCAAAACATCTTTTATTACTTTCAAAATTTTCTGTCAAAATCTTACCCCATTTCATATCTGCTCTCCTCTTTGCAACCTTTACCTTTTGCTTTACTTCTCTTTTCTTTTCTTTGTACCTCTCATATGACTCCCTCGTCCTATTTTGTAACCAATCTTAGAAAGCTCGCTTCTTCTCTTCTACAACCTTCTTTGTTTCCTCATCCCACCATTCACTACCCTTTCTTCTATTTCCCCCTGTCCTTCTTGTTCCACACACCATCCTTGCACACTTTATGACTCCCTCCTTGAACCATCCCCATTCCTCCTCCACACCCAGCTCTACTCTACCCTTTACTCCCTCCCACTCCTCCTTCAGCTTCTTTCCGTACTCCTTCTCCTTTTCCTTCTCATTCAAAGAGTTCACTCTAAGAACCTCCCTACCTTTTGTCCCTTTCCTCTTCCTCCATCTATCATCCACTTTCAACTTACCTTCCACCAAAAAATTATCTGATATTCCCCCACCATCTCCCCTTAGCACATGTACATCCTTAACTCTTCCTATCATAATCCTATTTACCACTACATAATCCATTAGCGTTCTATTTACCACCCTTCCCTCCACCACCCTCTCCCATGTGTACTTATGCTTGACTTTCTTCCGAAACACTGTATTTGCTATCATCAACTCTCTTTCTAGACACATTTCCACCATCAACTCTCCACTACGATTCTTTCCTGGAACTCCACACTTCCCAACCACTCCATTGATTGGACCATTTCCCACCCTAGCATTAAGGTCTCCCAGTACTATCACATTGACATTTCTTCCCAAATCCTCTATGCACTCATTTAAATCTATCCAAAAGGCCTCCCTTTCTTCTACACTCTTCTCACTGCCAGGAAGTTTGGTAAATTACAATATTTAGCAGTCTACTGTGGAGTGCCTGTTTTGTGATCTGAGTAAATTTTTTTGTATGGATGTACTGTGGGGTGCTGGGGACATGTTTTTAAGTTATGCTCAGTGGGCTGTGTTTGTATGATATATGAGAAATGAGAGGTTTCCAGGGCTCATGTAGTTATCAGCAGTGTTGACAATAACCAGTGCTTCTATCCTTTGGGGCAATATTGTGCTAAAGAGGTATAGTCAAAAAGATGATTAACAAGAGATTAAAGGAAGGCAGTAGAATTTAGGGTCAGTAAAAGCAAAATATTATTGCATTCTATAAGTGGAGACTAGTATCCAAACATAAAAGAAAGATTTCCCATTTCCTTGTAGTTTCAGTTGTATTCATGAATTCCTTCCAATCTGCTTCTTCAAGGAATTTCTTCAAGTTTGAGAAGTCTGTCTAACAAAAACTGATTTAGTCTTTGGCTCTATTTCCACATCTACCAGCTGAAATTCATTTGTTACATTGTCATTTAATCCTCCGAGGCAAAGATAATTCAAGAGTCAGTGATGTCTAACTCTGGTAAGTAGCTGATCCAACCTCATGGGTTTGTCATTTCCTCTAACTAGACTCATCTCCTTTATCCTGTTATATTCAACAGAGTATTTCCCCAGGAATCTGCCTTGACATTTGCTTCCCACTCCTCCCACTTAACCTCACTGCATTTCAAAATCTTAAAAAAAAAAAAAAAAATTCAGTGTCATTACAAGTTCTTGTCCTCAGAGAACACATACTACCAGGAGGTCGCTTCAGTTCAGCTCTTTTGCTCTAATTTTCAGATGGATTGATTCAGCACTGCCTTCACTCAAGATTCGTGGAAAACCTTTGAAATTTGCCATTTGTCATACAAAAATAGACACTTTGTCATGTAAACAAACTTATATGAATTCTAATTTTTGTTTCCTATCCTGAGCAATGTGAGAGAGAGAATAAATTCACAGCCAGTCAACAGTGAGTGAGTGACTGATCTTATCTGAGCAATTCCTTTCCTACTCTTTTCTTAATGATAATCATTTGAGCCCTCTCCCTGTCCACTGCATTATTCAATATCTTTTTCGATCACTACATTTATGGTCACAAATACTTACCAAAGGTCTTCAGTCCAGTAATAACAGTATTTCTTTTTTTGCCTCTTGGTGCAACAAATACGACAACTTTACGTGGACCTTCCTCTTTCCTCTTAGCCTTGACCATTCCTTTGCCACCTCGCTTCTGCCTCTTTTTCTCATCTTCACCATCTTCTCCTCCACCCCCTCCAGCTCCTGGAAAAAAAAGGAAAGAAAGAAAAAAAAAAAAAAAATTATGTCACAACAACTACAGAAGCCAATCCATCACTTACATGATTGAACAGAATTATATTTGTACATATACAAGTTTAAAGCCAATTTTATCTCATGGTGGCAGAGATAGGAGTTCACATGCTTAGCTCTTATCCTGTACATAACAATTACATATACACTAGTAGATACCAAAGATCATTTTCCCCTTTCAGTGCAGTGGCTGAGCCAAAACCCAAATCCACATCATGAACAAATAGAACTCTCAACAATCCTTCCCACCACCTCACTTCAAGGATAAAGGGCTGGCCTCTCCCTCACCATGCTGCTTAGGTCAAAAGCAATGCCTGAATTCAAAAAGTAGGAAAATTGGAAAATAAGGCTATGATAGCTGGAGAGTACGAGACAGGACCCTACGAGATTTCCTACTCTTCTATACACTACAATTAGGTAAACACATACATACATTTTACTTTCTGATATGATGTATTCTGAAGTTTCCTTTCTGAACACTTCATTCTATTTCAAGCTGTGTTGAGTGCTTCATATTTCTTCCTTCTGAAAGTGTTTTGATGACCTTTTCTTTTTCTAGGCTTTGATATAAACTATCATCACATTTATTCATACACACCTTTTCCTCACTTATTCACTCTCCCTTGCTGCCACTTTACATTCTTCATTATACCAGCGGGTTTTCTGCCCCTTCTAGTAGTACTGATCACTTACTCTGCTCCTTTTAACCTCTTCAATACGAGCCAAATAATTGTGCACACATCAGGTTGATGATGATGCATCACAATACAGATTACAAAATATAAAGTTACTAGTGCTATACTCAATCTCTTTCTCCCTGAATAAATATGTTATAGAAAATGTGATCAAGCCTGTTCACAGACTATGGTGGTCACTCAGCTACAACTACAAAATAAATATAATCAGAAAGCCGACACCGGCATCCTCGTATCCACTCACGGCTCATGATGCATACATAGGCATCATCGTATTCAAGAGGTTAAAATGGACTCTATAATACTGTTCAACTTTACATGAACACTAACGCCTGCAATTCCAAAATTAGATACGGATACCTGTACAAAAAGAAATGGGCTCTCATGTGTACAACCCCTTTTCCATTTATTACAATCATGATGAAGAAATGACACAGCCCAATGGTACAATCCTGTCATCCATTTTCATATTATTTTTCTTTTATGGGTAAGGGGGGAAGGGCCATCCCACAATGAAGGAGTTGGGGGTAAACCAGTTCCAGCTATCAGGCTCTGCTGTGGAAGTGCAGTTTCTCACGGCATTATTGTTAACCTAAACGGTGTGGCAGGGTAGGTGCTACGATGGGAGGGGCAACACATTGGTTTTAGACTGACGTGGAAGTGTAGGGCGGGCTGTATGGTTTGAATCAACCATCCCCTTTATAAGAGAAAAAAGACTTTTTTGAACATATGAATTGGGTAAACACACTTTTTTAGAAACAAATTTCTTCATACCTCCAGCTGATAATTTCTCAAACTCTTCTGGCAGATTTTTTTCAAGCCACTGCTTGCACTTATCATATGCTGGATAATATTCACAATACTGGAAAAAATTAAAATATACAAGTAAAGGTGAATAAAGTACAAACAATTGATATTAAAAGTTCTTATTTTCATAATTGATGCTCAATTATACACAACTACACACAATCTACTTATGTTAATCATTGCTTATGCACAAAAATTCTCTTACTAATGCCATTTGGATAGAGTCACTCTCAATATACCAGTAATTTTCATATAATCAACCTTCTGCCAGTATAACCTCCAGTATTAGCAAGAACAAAACCCATACATATGACAGGGTACATGTATACATTCTGAAGCCCTTTCTCCCTAGCATGGGGGAACGGAGTAATCCACACACTTGCAAAAACATGTTCAACCAAATACCCCATCTCGGTACCAGGGGTTAAAGGATCACCCTGTCCCCAATTACACTGCTTAGGCCATAGGCAACACAACAAGTCTGCTCTTTTACAACATGCCTTGTATGGAGTATAGACTACAGTCTTGTGCAGCATTCTTTTGGTACTGAAGACTTATCTAGACTCAAAATAGAATCCCTCCATCCAGCTAGTCTTTCTAAATCTCTCCTTTACCACCTCTTTGGTGCAATATTGTCCGCAAGGATAAAAATGTTTGTTATTTCTGGGAGGAGGAGAAGAAAAAGAAGTCCTCATCCACTCAAAATAAAGCATGAATCAATTAGTACATACATCCCTTCAGGCCACATCATCCTTTCATTTATTCACAATCTCCCTACATTCACTTCTATCTTTTTCACCATCTCTTCCTTGTTTTATGCATTCCACATGCAGCCAAACCCCCTTCACCAAATCCACCCACATCATCCTTGGTCTTCCTTTCAATCTCACTCCATCTGCTACTTTTCACACCCTCTTTGCTAGTCTTTTCTCATTTCTTACTTTATCCATTATTGTATCATCAATCATATTTCTCAAGCACTCTATATAAAAAACATAAACATTCACTACATCTTCCTCTACTAAAAATGGACAGTCAAAAGCATCCTTAAGACAGTTGGGCTTTCCTCCGCCTTAAAAGGGAGGTAGCCAAAGTCAAAGACATAAATCCACTCCCACCTATTTCACCCCCACATACTCACTCCCATTGACCACCTCTCCATCCTTCCCTCTTTTCTTGGCTCCTCCTGGATGATATGTCATCCCTGTATCTCACCCACTGCCCTGGGTCACAAGCAATGCAGCAAGACACAACACATCCATGGCAAGGCTGCCTCATTGAATTGGAAAACCCCTCCTCTCCATAACCTCATGCAGAAAAAGAGAAGACAGAGAGAAACTCCTTCAGGTTGTGTCAAAATATCATTCACACGTACTCCCTCACCCCCCATCCCCTACCCACTCCCTTCCATGCATCATAGCTTCATCCATACACAACCATTCTCCACTCACCCCTATCATATGTTTTCTCCCTTCCTTCCTCAACAAACATTCCCCTCTTTCCCAATGCCCCCCCAACATATCCATCCATCTCATCCTTGGTCACACCCTCATGTTCACTCCCAACTCTGCCTTCCACATCTCTTTTACTAATCTTTCTACACTCATTCTTTCCATGTGTCCAAACCATCCCAATACTCTTTCATCAACTGTATCTCCCAACTTCCTTTCCACCCCCTGCTCTCCTCCTCACCTTCTCATTTCTCACTTTATCCAGTCTAGTAACCCCAACCATACTTCTCAGGTATTTCATCTCAAACACATTTAAACTCTTCCTATCTCATGTTTATGCCCCATACAGTGCTATCAGTACAATCACCCCTTCATACAATCTCCTCTTGGCATCCATTCCCAAATGTCTATTTCTCATTACACCAAGGCATTTACTTGCTTCTCTCAATCTACATTCTACCTTCACCTCCACTCCTCCTTTTCCCCACTTCATTTGCACCCAAGTATCTAAAGCTATCCACTTCCTCTAGTCTCTCACCCTTAATACTCACTCCCAATTTGCTGCCATCCTCTCCCATTGTACATCTCATCACCTTACTTTTACCCACATTTATCTTCAACTTCCTTCTTTCTCGCACCTTTCCAAACTCAGTCACTAACTTCCTTAATCCCTCATCTGATCCTGTTACAAGCAGTGTTGTCAGCAAACAATAACTGGCTTATCTCCCACTTTTATCCATTTTCTTTAACCATCTCCAATCCCATTACTCTTGCATTTACTTCTTGCACCACCCCATGCAAGTATAAATTGAACAGCCATGATGACAAAATACCTCCCTGGTGAAGTCCCACATTTACCTCAAACCATGCACTCTATTTCTAATTCTAACAGACTCTACTACTCTCGTAAAAACTTCTGACTGCTCTTAACAGCTTTCCTTCTATCCCATATACATGCAATACCTCCTACAGTGCCTTCCTGTTTACCCTGTCATAACCCTTTTCCAAATCCATGAAGGCCCCAAAAAATCCTTACCTTTTCCTAAGGCTTTCTCACACATCTACCTTATCACAAAAATCTAATCCACACATCCCCTACCTGTCCTAAACCCTGACTGTTCCTCACTTATTACTTTCTCTGTTCCTCTCCTAATCCTCTCAATCAAAATCGTCCCAACTACACTCAACAAACTGATCCCTCTGAAACTACTGCTCTCACACTTGTCCCCTTTTCCCTTGTAAAGTGGAACTATACAAGCATTCCTCCAGTCCTCTGGCACTCTACTCTCTTTTGGACATCACTGTACCTCCCTTTTTTAGACATTCTGTATGACACACATCTAATCCAGGTGTCTTATCTGCTCTCATCATTTAAATAACTGCTTTCGCCTCATCTTTTACTTCTCCTCCATTTTCCTCATTCATCACTGTCATTTTCTTAGCACTTTCCACTGCAGCTACCTTTCCCTCCCTATCCTCCTTCACATTTAGCAACTCCCACAAATAATCTGCCCATCTTCCTCTTACTGCTCTCTTTCATTATCATCACTCTGTCAGCACCTTTTATTTTTCTTCTCTACTTGATTTGCCTCCCCATCCTCTCTTTAATTTCCTTCCAAAGCATCTTTTCATTACTTAAAAAGAAAAAATCATACTTTTACCCCATTTCACATCTGCTCTCCTTTATCTTATGCTTTACTTCTCTTTTCTTTGTACCTCTCATATGATTCATCCTATTTTGTAACCACTCCATGAATGCTCATTTCTTCTCTTCTGCAACCTTCTTTGCTTCATCATCTCACCACTCATTACCCTTCCTTCTATTTCCTTGTGTCCTCCTTGTTCCACACACCATCTTTGCACACCTTGTGACTCCCTCATTGAAACATCCCCATTCCTCCTCCACTCCTAGTTCTACTCTATCCTTCACTCCCTCTCTCTTCTCTCTGCTTTTTGTACTCCTTTTTTTTTCTCATTTAAGCAGTTTACTCTAAGCACCTCCCTACCTTTTGTCCTTTTCCTCTTTCTCCATACTGCCTACCCTTTTACTCTCATCTGTACCACATCCATGCACATTAAAAGACCCAAATCTTAGGGTTCTGGTTGGAAAACTACTCCCAGACCCTCTTATGCCTTTGCTTTTTTTTTTTAGGAATGTCCCCTTTGGTACTGCAGAGAGTAGGATGACTAGTCCTATCCCCATCCCATTTTGGTCACCGTTTATGACATATGTGGGCACACTTGGTGGCAGTATTCTTTCTCCCCTACCACAGGGTTCAGCAAAAAAGGAAATGTACATTCAGAGAAGCGGTACAGGACAGTATTAAGAATGGAGGGGACAGCATAATGGACAGTCGCAGTATAATAAAGTAGCATCATTTCGCTATGAATACAAATTTCTCCATACAGACCCTAAAGTATCAGCTGCATGCTACTGAGCAGATCTTAACCTCACAATAACATGCAGCCAATACCCTAGACAGTTGTATGTAGCCAGTTTTAAATGTCATTTCATAAAAACATGCTACTTACTTCAATTGGCATTGAGCAATTTCCACAATACGCTACACTCTGAGGGTAGTCCATACCAGGCACAGGAACATTTCCAAAAATCTTAGTCATCCTGCTTCAAGCAAAAACCTGGAAAATATTGAAAAAAATAAAGTAATGAATACTATGTAAAACACTTTTTTTCAGTTTGGTATACAAGAACCTACCAGATAGCAACACGAATAAGAGGATATGATCTGAAGAATTTTTTCATAAAAGCTGTTTCATAACTATATAATGACGATATGCTTAACCTTTCCACACCAAGACATATTAAACCTTTTATTATCAATATTCTGACATACATGACCAAGAATGTCAGGATTTACAAAAGAACTTGAATAAGTCATTGGAGTGACCAGTCTGAAAAAAGGTTAATACAATTTCATGTACATAAACATGTGGTGATTCATATTTATTCCCTCAGTGTGCTATGGGCCTACCCAGTGGCCACTGCTGGTTACCTGGGAGCCATGGGTTTCATGCAAGAGAAACCTTGGGCAATAGACAGTGATTGAATGACTGTGGCAATGTATATGAGAGGGATAACTTAGGTGTACAATTACTTTATGGGTTATGGTTCTAAAAGAAAATGCTTCTGGCAGTTAATGAAGAGAAAGCTCTAGAAGTATGGATGACTAATGACACTAAACTTACAAAATAATGCCTTGATGCAGCAAAGAGGGCAAATAATGTAACAAGAACCATACAAAGGAACTTCACATAGAAGGGCAGGTTTTAGCTATTAAATGAACTGTATATTCCACATTACAACAGCAATAGACATTTCTGAACATATGTCATATAACAACTGCTACCAAGGAAAGAATAATAAGAATTAAGATTACCTTCCAGAAAATAACAATGAAATTGCCCAAATCATGAACATAGCATTTGATGGTATGTTTGTGAGAGAGGACACTGAGGACAAATCCCCACTTCCAGAATTGGTGTTCCAAGGACCCAAGCTGTTAGATATCTGGATAACTAGAAGAGGAGTATAAAGACACCTGGAATCCCTCAACATTAACAAGACACAAGAACCAGATCAAGTGTCATCAGTGGTATTGAAGGAGTGCTCAGAAGTGTTATGTAATCCACTTCAGGTCATCTTTTGTACTTCTGTTGCTGCAGCCAACATTCCAAGCAACTGGAGGAGGGTGAACATCTCGCCCATTTTAAAGAAGGGCAGCAAGACCAACTCCCTGAATTACAGGCCAGTGTCCTTGACAAGTGTAGTATCCCAAGTGCTAGGGTGTCATTTGCCTTACTGAACACAGCCTTATCACTGACTCCCAGCATGGTTTTAGAAGCAACTGAAGTTTCCTTACAAATATGCTGCGTTATGATGATAATCTTGTTAATACTGTTAATAATGATGTGTTGACATCAATTATTTAGAGTGAAAAGGCTTTTGAAAAACTGAGCTAGTCAATGGCATTGGGAGTAGAGGGAAGAATTTTTGGGTGATAAGCCAGCTGTTGTTTGCAGACAACACTGCACTTGTAGCAGGATCAGAGGAGGGATTAAGGAAGTTAGTGACAGAGTTTGGAAAGGTGTGCAAAAGAAGGAAGTTGGAGATAAATGTGGGTAAAAGTAAGGTGATGAGATGTACAAGAGGAGAAAGTGGCAGCAGACTGGAAATGAGTATTAAGGGGAGAGAGACTGGAGGAAGTGGAGGTAGAATGTAGACTGACAATGCAAGTAAATGCATTGGGGGATTAAAAAATGTAATGAGAAATAGACATTTAGGAATGGAAACTAAGAGGAGATTGTGAAGTGATTGTGCCGACAGTACTGTACAGGGCAGAAACATGGAACATAAGAGAGGAAGAGAGGAGAAGTTTGAATGTTTTTGAGATGAGGTGCCTAAGAAGTATGAGAGGTTACTTGGCTGGATAGAGTGAGAAATGAGGAGGTGAGGAGGAGAACGGAGGTGGAAAGAGTTGTTGTTGTTGTTGTTGTTGTCGTTCCCTAGACTGTCTGTCCGAGCAGTCCCGTCTCCCCAAGGAAGGCCACAGCCGAGACTGGGTTTTCCCACAAATCCTTTATAGAGTGTATGTTGTGTTGTTTGCGTGCATGATTGTGTATAATGCAGTCTTCCATTATGTGTTGTATGGTATGGGGTGAAGTGTTACATCCTGGGCAGCTGTTCACAACACGGTCGTCCAGCCTCCTCTGGTAGCTTAGAAGTGCTGGGTGGTGACCGCATCGCAGTCTGGCCAAGTGGACTCTGTCCTTACGTGGGAGAGAGGATTCAGAAGGGTGGATATCAGGGGGTCTGGCATGCAGCAGTGTGTTGTCTTTCAGTGTGTTAATGGAGCGGTGAGTGATATGATTATGAATATGTTTCCGGAGGCTGGTATTTGGTGGTTGTGGAGGAAGAGAAGAGAGTATCTTTGTGTAATAAAGGTCTTTGGGTGTAGTTTTAATGTTTCTTGGTGTGTGTGGGTGTTCTGCTATGTAGTGTAACGGGTGTGATGTGTTTGTGGTGGCTGCAGCAAGTGTTTGTGTGCCTCTCATGTCGAGGTGTTCCTTGACTTTGAGGACTTTTGTTTCATGGTGTAAATGGTCTGTAGGTGATGTATTTGTGCAGCCTGTAATTGTTTTTAGGGCTTTGTTTTGTATGATTTGAAGGGTGTTGTGGTGTGTCTCACTGAGATTAGGAGCCCATGCAGGACTCGCATAATTCATCACTGAGCGTATACATTGTTTGTATATTGTTATATTAGTTTCTTTGTTTTGTCCAAATGTGGGTGGAAAGAGTTGGGAAATAGGGTTGATGAATGAGTATTGGGATTGTTTGGATACATGAAAAGAATGACTGAAGACTAGTAATAGAGGTGTGGAAGGCAAAGGTGGAAGGAGCAAACATGAGGGGTTGACCTGGGATGAGATGGATGGATGGATGGGGTAAAAGGGGCATTAGGAAAGAGGGGAATGTCTATTGAGGAAAGATGGGAGAGGACAGAAGATAGGGATGAATGGAGAATGATTGTGTATGGGTGTTGCCATGATGCAGGTAGTATGTGTGAGAAATAAATTGATGCAGCCCAAAGGGATTTCTCCCAGTCTTCTCCTTTTCTGCATGAGGGGACAGAGCAGGGGGTCACTGATTTAATGAAGCGGCCTTGCTGTGGATGTGCTCTGTCTTGCAACACTGCTTCTGACCCAGGGAAGTGGGTGAGATGCAGTGATGAATCGTCATCCAGAAGGTGTCAAGAGAAGAGGAAGGGAAGAGGGTGGAGGGGAGTGGAGTATAGTGATGTACCGAAGCTTCGGTATCGGTATCGGTAAATATCGGTTTATTTTCAAGCTATCGGTATCGGTAAAATAGAAGGTATCGGTATATCGGTATCGGTATTGAAAAATAAATACCGATACCGATACCTTGAGAGAAAATTTAAGTTAAATTACTTTCATTCATGAAACAAATAAATAATTATATAAATATATAAAGTAAAGGGTGTCTTTCACGCCATGTGGTTGTGGAATCATTTGCGTCTTATGTAAGAAGAGAAGAGAGCTAGCTGATGGCTATTATCCTATTACCCTTTTCGATCTCATTCTTAATATTTATTTATTGTAATTATTTATTTATATTTAATATTTGAACTTGCATTTTTCAGATAGTCAATATTGTGATAAATTTATTAAATTACAATTAGAATTGCCTGAATTAGCAATAATGCCTAAGTCAAAGCAAAGTG
The DNA here is from genome assembly GCF_046742065.1 of Oratosquilla oratoria. NCBI lineage: Eukaryota > Metazoa > Arthropoda > Malacostraca > Stomatopoda > Squillidae > Oratosquilla > Oratosquilla oratoria. The sequence continues at coordinate 33,030,608 of NC_134801.1, read as the reverse complement.
TTATATGGAATCTAGTGACAGTATGCAAAGATGATTCTTCAAAAGTATCCTGTAATTTCTGTAATACAATATTAAGCAGAGGAGGAATAAACAGGCAAACCCAAACAACAACAAATATTAGAAAGCATCTTCAACATAAACATCCTGATGAGTTTGGAAATGCCGAATTGGAGCAGAAAAAAGCAGCTGAATCAAACCCAACACTTGCCTCATTCTTAAATGTTCCACCTACCAAAAAGCTAAAAATTTCAACTTCAACTTCTAGTCAAAGTCAAACAGGCTGTTCAAGTGCAAAACAGGTATCTCAACAGCCAACTCTTGAAGCTACTCTCCAGTACAAAAAGATTTGGGACATCAACAGTGCTCCAGCAAAAGAGGTACACAAATATATTGCTGAAATGATCACAATAGATTGTCAACCTATATCTATTGTAGAAGATCTGGGATTTGCTAGGCTCCTTAATCACTTAAAACCAAACTATAAGATCCCAAGCAGGAAATACATCTCTAACACAACTATCCCAGAGCTTTATGAAAAAGTGCACAATAAAGTACAAGGCATTGTGAGCAATGCACAAAATATCGGTATCGGTATCGGTAACCCATTAAATTCCTGTATCGGTATCGGTAAAATGCTAAAAAAAATATCGGTATCGGTAAAAATTTTGGTTCTGGCACATCACTAGTGGAGTATGTTAGGGATGCAATGGGTGGGAGTGGTTTTTATGCTTTTGTATTTTGGCTACCTCCCTTATAAGCAGGAAAAAGCCTTTGGTATATGTATGTATGTAAGCTTTCTTGTTGAGAGGGCACACAGGGTTATTGTGAAGGGTGTGGCCTCAGACTGGCTTCCAGTTTTAAATGGAGTCCCCCAAGAGTCATTGTTAGGATTGGTCCTCTTCCTGGTCTACATTAATATTATTATGGACAACCCTGAGTCATCAACCAGCCTATCTGCACACGATGTCAAAATTTACAAGACCATTGAAACTGAGGCTGATATTGAAGTGCTTAGAATAGACATGAAGGCTGATTGACTGCAGTAAGAAATAGCTGTTAGCTTTCAATGTCAATAAATGTAAGACAATGTACAATGGGCACCATAATCAACAGGTAGGCTAGGCTACTACAGGGACTACCGGCCTCTACAAAAGTCATCTATGGAAAAGATATTGGGGATTATGACACTGCATTTGAAGTCCTCAGCACATGTTGCCATGGTTGCCACATGAGCCAAAAGTAGACTGGGAATAATCAAAAGGAATTGTGCAACACTTAGGCAAGAAAGCCTCGTGCCCATTTACTTGGCATTGGTGCACCTAATCTTCAACTTCAGAATGCAGCGATAGTTGCCATGCCTAGTTAGAGACAAAGACGCTGGAGAAAATTCAACATACAGCCATCAAGTTGCTCCCTGCCTTGGAAGGGTTGCTTTATGAGGAGAGGCGCAAGTGTCTTGACCTGTAGACTTTCAGTGACCAATGGACATGGGGCAATATGAATGAAACCTATAAACTGCTGCATAGCTTTGAGGATATCCCCTACATCATATTCTTCCAATGCAACATCAACAATATCCAGGGCCATTCCCTAAATCTGAATAATAGAGAACTAGAACATGCTTCCAGAGTACAGAGTTAATATTTATCAATAGCTATGTTCAAGTCTTGGTATGACAAATATGTCAACTGCTAGGTTGTATTGAATGACAGTCTGAGGAGGTGGGAACCACACAAGAAATCACCTCATTTTCCCACTATTCACTCAGGAAACTGAATAATGTGTGCTGTTTTACAGCACTTTGAGAAACTACAAAGAAAGGAAATTAAGCTAGTGTGAGGTATCCAACACTTGCTGTATGAGGACAGATGCATTGAACATCCAGACTTTGGAGAGGCAAGGAGCAAGAACTGATTAATTGAATCATACACAAGATAGTGACTGGGAAAGAGAACATTAACAGAGTAAGATTATTCATGTCTTAAAGAAGGGGAGCTTGCAAAGTACTACAGCCAAGCTTTACAAGAAATAAAGCTGTAGTTGCAGCAGCAATACTTAAGTCAGAGTTGTGAATCAATAAAGTAAGTTACCAAAACATGCCGTTGAAGCAAATTCAGTAAGAGTGATTAGTTCAATATGGAAAAGTAACTAAAGGAAAAGGGTATATATTATCTTGTCATCATCAATTAGGGGTATATGCCATGGAGTGCATTCCTTCACTCACACACTGGAGCCAGTCCTTAGTCTCTCTGAACAAACCCCTATGCAGCCACCCTCCCTCCCTCCCTTCCCACTCCAAACAACTCTCGACAGGTTCAATCAACTTTCCTCAGCCATGAATTCTGTGGACTCTCCCTTCATCTCCCCCATTGAGGGTTGTCTCTTGCAGATACAACCCTGTGAATAGGATCAAGATCAGGGAAATGTGCCCCATGACCATATAGCCAGAGCTGATGTTCATGAATTATGCTGGTAACTGGCCTAAACCGAGTCTCACAGTATAGTCTCTGGTTTGATACAAAGTCATTCTGGCAATACCCCATGATTCTCTGAAAGCACTTAGTACCAATGACAATGAGATGCCTCTTCAAGTCAGCATTCAATGTCCATGTCTCAAATCCATACAGCAAGACAGGGAGTACAAGTGCCTCAAAGATTCAAATCTTAGTCCTGCATAAATAACATGATATACTATGGTTGAGAAAGTCCATAACACCATGAGCAATACCAATCCTTTGAAGTATTTCCTGACATGACCCACCAATGTTATGCACTACATTACCAAGGTATGTAAAGCTTTCTAAAACTTCAATGTCCTCATCACATGCATGGGCAGACTGAACTGTGTCATCCAATAAGTCCAGTAGACCTCAAGTACAAGCAGTCTGTGCAAGGACTTTAGGGCTACCTCTAACAATTCCACAAGAAGGACATCATCAGCAAATACAAGGTCAATGACCTTGGTGTTACCAATAGATGCCTGGCAATGACACTGATCAACAACTCTGTCCAATACCCAGTCTATGCATGCATTGAAAAGTGCTGGGATGAGGACACACCCTTGCCTCACTCTTGAATTAAGAGGAAAGAAGCCAGACACGCCTCCTCCATACATTACAGCACTCTCTGTCCTAGAGTATAAGCCAGATATCAAGTCAATGATCCTTGCAGGAATTCTTCACATCCACAAAAGATCCCAGAGCACTCCACAATGCACCAAGTCAAATGCCTTCTTGAAATCAACATCTGCTGAAAACACCCCTGCTGAAACTCTCATCGGTGCTCCACAAGGATACAAAGTGCTAGAATCCTATCAGTTGTTAACTTACCTTGCATTAATCCACTGTTCATGCTTCTGAAACTTTAGCAGGTTTGAATGAACTCATCAGTAATAGGTGGGCAAGCACCTTACCTGGCACACTGAGCAATGTAATGCTCAGTAATGTAATGGAGGTCGAAAATGATGACAATCCTGAATACCTCTAGAATTATAGGTACTGAATTACTAAATGCAGGTTAGGTTAGCAAATTTACCATACTTTAATTTCATCAACCTCTGCATCTATCAAAATAAAGATGGCATCTCAGGCAGCTGCCGTGGCTCAGTTCGTTAATATATCTGAGAAGTATGATGGGGGTTACTAGGCTAGATAGAGTGAGAAATGAGGAGGTGAGGAGGAGAACAGGGGTGGAAAAGGAGCTGGAAGATAGGGTTGATGAAAGAATATTAGGATGGTTTGGACACATGGAAAGAATGAGTGAAGAAAGACTAGTAAAAGAGGTGTGGAAGGCAGATGTGGAGGGAGTGAACATGAGGGGACGTCCTAGGATGAGGTGGATGGATGGGGTGAAGGGGGCTTTGGGGAAGAGGGGAATGTCTGTTGAGGAAGGACGGGAGAGGACAGAAGACAGGGGTGAATGGAGAATGGTTGTATATGGATGATGTTGTGATTGCATGAGGTGGAATGGGCGGGTGGATGGGGGGTGAGGTAGTATGTGTGAGCAAAATTTGACACAGCCCGAAGAGATTTCTCCCCGTCCTCTCCTTTTATGCAATGGGGGGACGGAGAGGGGGGGGTCGCCGATTTAATGAAGCGGCCTTGCTGTGGATGTGCTGTGTCTTGCGACACTGCTTCTGACCCAGGGCAGTGGACAAGGTGCAGGGATGACCCGTCATTCAGGAGGTGCTAAGATAAGAGGGAGGGTGGAGGGGTGTGGAGTGTATTCAGGGATGGAATGGGTGGGAATGATTTTATGCCTTTTTCTTTTTGGCTACCCCCCTTGTAAGGGGAAAAAAGCCTTGGTATATGTATGTATGTAGCAACTCTTTCTGTTACTGATTTCTGCCAAGAAGAATGTATATTATGTTGATGTATTATAATTTACAAAATTTAATTTCCTAATGCTGTATCAAATAGGTGTGCAATTCTAAAAAAATTACCAAATCATCTGTATCTTGCCATTTACAATGTATCCAATATAATTCATTTATGGTGATTTTAGGCCAAGAACAAATACATACATACATACATATACCAAGGCTTTTTCCCCCTTACCAGGGGGGTAGCCAAAAAGGACAAGGCACAAAAACATTCCCACCCATTTCATCCCCGAAAACACTCCACACACCTCCTAGATGACGGGTCATCCCTGCACCCTGTCCACTGCCCTGGGTCAGAAGCAGTGTCGCAGGACACAACACATCCACAGCAAGGCCGCTTCATTAAATCGGCGACCCCCCCCTCTCCGTCCCCCCATATAAAGGAGAGGACGGGGAGAAATCCCTTTGGGCTGCGTCAAAAATTTTTGCTCACACACACTACCTCACCCCCATTCCCCCGTCCAATCCACCTCATGCATCACAACATTTTCCATATACAACCATTCTCCATTCACCCCTGTCTTCTGTCCTCTCCTGTCCTTCCTCAACAGACATTCCCCTCTTCCCCAAAGCCCCCTTCACCCCATCCATCCATCTCATCCTAGGACGTTCCCTCATGTTCACTCCCTCCACATCTGCCTTCCATACCTCCTTTACTAGTCTTTCTTCACTCATTCTTTCCATGTGTCCAAACCATCCTAATACTCTTTCATCCACCCTATCTCCCAGCTCCCTTTCCACCCCTGTTCTCTTCCTCACTTCCTCATTTCTCACTCTATCTAGCCTAGTAACCCCCGTCATACTTCTCAGACACTTCATCTCAAACACATATAGAAAAAAAAAAAATAAAGGTGAATTAGGTTAGGTTAGATGAGGTATGTCAATTTCCTAATATACAGAGGTTAAGCCTGCTTTAACCTGATTTCTGGATCTGACTGATTTTTTCTTTTCTTTTTTTTACAATCAGAAAAGGGGAAACTCAAGTTATTGTAACAGTAACAGATTTCATAAAGTTTTTCATTCTGACCCACACCAAAACCAACTCAATCTTAAACATTCCCAAAGATCATAGGTTTTATTCCAGTATTATGCAAATGCACTTTTCATTTCTTTAATTTTTGCATTTCTAGGATCTATTATTATTATTTTCTTTTTATGGAATGGTTACATTTGATTAAGTTAAGAAGTTAGGGGCTATTGGACAACATAAGTTTATGTTAAATATATGTGTTTGCGTGCCTGGAATTTTACCGGATTGTAGGTAGAAGGGGTAATAATAAATAAACGACTTACTTGAAATATCAAAATAATGACTAAATGAGACAAATACGACATAAAAGAAAATGTCACCATCAGTTATAAATATCTCTAAACATGAGGAAGCACAGGAAAATTATAAACTGTTTTCCTCGATACTTTCACATTCTTCTAGCATATCATTGCATAAAGATAATTGAAAAATGCAGAATTAAACTAATAACAGTAATGTGACTATTGATTACTTACTACTGAATTCCCGCAGTTCCTCTCTATTTTGCTCATAAATTAATCGAAAATCCTTATCCAAGCCAATTTACAACACAACCACACACACTTACCTCTCCTTGCGTGTAATAAGAGTTTAATATTTTACTAAATTCTCACTCCCACGATTTTTTAATCAAATGAACCTTACTGAAGGCAAGGTTTCCACGATTCAGAGAATTCGTCTAGTGATCAAGTGTCGTAGAAATAAATTGTCGTATAATAATAATCGTGCTTTAAGCTCCGACCTGTCAATTGCGCAAGTGTGACGCTCAATATTATTTTTTTAGCAACAATTTGTTAACCTTTTAACTGCATTATATGTATGGATGACATTTGTCCTTGCACGATAATGCATATGTTGATTTATTTATTTTGTATTTTAACTATTTGTACTTCTGGGGTTTCATTTCCATCCCCAACTATCAAATTCAGTTTTAAGATTATTTATAATGTAAAGTTGGGCTGTTTCTTCTATTCTACCCCCACCAATTCATAGATTTTCGAAGAAATTTGTTTCTTAACGTCCTTCAAATATCCCGTCGTCTGAAGTTTCTTCATGTCCTTGATATTTTTCCTCCTTAGTTGTCAATATTTCCACACCTCCCATAGGGGGTTAGATTTTCTTTGCAATCTATGAATCCCGTAGTGAGATCTTGCAGCCCTTTCCGCCCTGTCTTTAATATAGCAGTTCATTAACTTCTTCAGACACTCCACATGACACCCATCCAACCCAGGCGCTTTGCCAGCTTTCAGCACTTTCGGTGCTCTTTGTATTCCATATATTTCTATAACCCTGCTATTTCCCTGTCATAGTCATTTTCCTTTCATCTCTCATTGCTACAATCGACCACTCCCTAACCTCCTTCACATTCAGCAATTCTCTGAAATGTTCTACCCATGTTTTCCTTGCGCCTATACTTCCATTAACATTTGTCCATCTGCACCCTTTACTTTTTCCTATCTGCCTGATTCACCCCCTATATTCACATCCATCCAAAGCAACTATTCATTTATTTTTCCAAATTTATCTATCTAACTCCTACCCCATTTTACATCGGTCATCCCCTTTGCCTCCCTCACCTTGTGTTTTGCTTATTTCTTCTTCTTGTATCATGTATCATGTGTTTCCCCTTCTCTACCTTGCAGCCAATCCTCCTAAACTCACTTCCCAACCGACTTCATCTCTTCTGTTCCTCCTCGTCCCACATATCATCTTTGTGCGCAATCTATCACTTCCTCCTTGAAGCATGTTCATTCATCTACTCTTGTTTCCCCTTGATCACCTCACCACATCACACACGTCATTCAGTTTATCCTGGTATATTGGGTGGTGGGAGTAAAACGAAGACGATCTAGGAATACTTTTACTCTAACGTTTCGAACTATTTGTTCTTCTTTAGAGAGATGTACAGAGAGTTTTTACATGGGTTACAATTTACATCACTCCTATAGGGCACTCGGTCAGGTTACAGTGCCCGGGTGGCGATCAATTGTCCCGTGTAAGACCCGTTTTGAAGGAGTGGATAAATATGTACCAAAACAAAAACAGGAAAAGATGTGCATTAAGTGCTGGTATAATAAAAAGTGTAGTGAGGCAAAAGATGGAAGAGACAAAGCTTGGAAAAGATGGAAAAAAGAAAGAAAAACAAACTGGAAAGTGGCAAATATATATCACACTAAGAAATGGATATGTAAAAATACGTAGGGAAGAAAAAAGAAACTATGAAAAAGACATAACAGACAAATGTAAAGATCAACTTAAATTATTCTATAGATATGTGAATGGTAGACTAAAAATAAAAAGGAAATAGTAAAACTATGTTAAGGGAATATGGGATACACAGAGGATATAGAAATGGATGAAATTATGAACAAACATTTCAAATGTGTGTTCACTAAAGAAAACACACACAATTGGGATGAAGGAAGGGGAGAAAGATCCGGCCCGGACGGAATTGCAAACTGGATACTAAAAAAATGTATAGATGAACTAATGGACAAAATATATAGAATAATAGGTTGCTCACTCAAAGAAGAAAAGGTACCGGAAGACTGGGAAATGCCAATATCGCGCCAATATACAAAGGGGGAAACAAGGAAGACCCAACAAACTATAAACCGGTCTCCCTTACAAGTACTATAGCCAAAATTTGCAAGAAAGTTATCAACAGTAGATAAACTAAACGTCTGGAGGAGAACATACTAAATCCGAGAGAATTTGGATTTAGACAGGAAAGGTTATGTGCCATAAATTTGATCTGTTTCTATTCGAGGTTAATAGATATAATGCAAGAAAGGGACGGATGGGCAGACTGTGCTTTCCTGGATTTACAAAAGGGGTTTGATAAAGTACCACACGAAAATATTAAGAAAACAGGAGGTATACAAGGAAAACTAATGAAATGGATGGAAGATTTCTTGTATGGAAGAAAAATGAGAGTGGCGTTCAGAAATAAAAATTCTACTCGGGAAGAAATGATAAGTGGAGCCCCATAGGGTTCAGTATTGGCTCCTATAATGTTTGCTATATATGTAAATGTCATGAATGTAGGTGTAGAATGTTACATGGACTTCTTTGCAGATGATGCAAAACTACTAAAGAAAGTAAGTGCGGAAAAAGATTGTGAATTGCTACAGAGAGATCTGAACAAGGTCTGGGAATGGAGTCAGAAGTGGAAAGTGGACTTTAACATTAAGAAATGTAGTATAGTGGAATTTGGAAAAGGTAAGAAAAGAATATCAGGACAATATAAAATCGGTGCAAAGGAAGTAAAGAAAGTTGGCTCCGAAACGGACCTAGGAGTATTCATCACCAAAGACATGTCGCCAGACAAGTAGATAAACAAAATAGTCGGAGAAACCTACAATTTGTTAAGATCAATACAGGTGGCTTTTAATTACTTAGATGAGGAAATGGCAAAGGAAATAGTAGTCATACTGATAAGACCAAGACTGGGGTACGCATGGACGCTATGGACACCCAGTACAAAAAAGAATATAAGGAAAATAGAAAGAATCCAAAGAGCAACGACAAAGATGGCCCCAACACTTTCAAAACTGACATATGAACAAATATTGTCTAAACTGGTACTACCAACCCTAGAACAAAGAAGAGAAAGAGGCGATCTGTTGGCCATTTACAGAATTATGAAAGGCATGGAAGTCCTTGATAAAGAAGATTTATTAAATTGGGTTGGAAAAAAAAAACCAAGGGGGCATGCAAAGAAACTCAAAAAGGACAGTAATAGAAGAGATCTGAAAAAAAAACTCTCCACGCAGAGTGGTGGATGTCTGGAACAGATTGAACGAAACAATAGTGTGTGCAAACACCATACATGATTTTAGAACAAACTAGATGCTACGAGATACAAAGACGGGTCACTACGAGCATACCTCCCCTTCCCGTATAATACAACTAGGTAAATAAACACACACACACACACACTTTCAACGAACGGACGGCTTGAAGAACGTTCTGAAGAAAAGTGAAGATTGTGGATCCCAACGCAAAGAGAAGTGCCTTTTTGTATTTGCAGGGTGGGGGGAAATTGCTCGTGGGGTAGTGGGAAAGTAAGGAATGAGGAGGGGGGGGAGGGATTGCTGGGGAAATGGAAGGTAATGAGGAGGTGGAGGAAATGGCCCTGACGGGCCGCCGAAAGGTAGACAAACGACCCCAAGACGAGTTGGATGATGACATGTCTAATAGGAATGTGAAGATTAGAGGTATAGATAGGAGCAATATAGCAGAAAGTGATGAGAATATTTTCAAGGGATTTAAAGAGGGTGGGGGGGACACAACCCCCCCCCCCCCCGACTGACAAGACTAGAAGAGAAGGTCGATAAGGTGATCGAGGACTTGGAGAGTAGGTTAGGTCATATGAACACCATTTTACAAAGGGTTGAAAGATTGGAAGAACTGGAAAAGGCGAATAAAAACTTAACTGATGAAATAGAAGACCTAAAAAGACAGTTAAGAGAGGTAAAGGTGGAGAATGAGGAATTGAAGAAGAATAGTAAAGAAAACAGAGAAACGATAGCTAAAGAAAGTAAAAATTGGAAGAAAACCCAAGAAGGAAATAAGGTTTCATTCACTGACATAGTCAAACAGCAATTGAAAGAACATACTGAAGACTCAGTTATTAAAGTGATGAGACAAAAGGAGAATATAGTAAGGGATTTAGCAGACAAGAAGAAATGTATAATTATATTAGGAATGGAAGAGAAACACAACACAGATAGAACCACAAGAATCAAAGAGGAAAATGAAAAAGTAAGCCAATTACTAGAATCAGTTCAGGAAGATGAACCAGGAATTATGAAACAAATCGAAGAGAAATTTAGACTCGGAAAGTATAGCACAGACAAGACCAGACCAATTAAGATTAAATTCAAGTCACAAACAACGGCAGAGAATATCTTATCCAAAACAGGGAAACTAGCAACAAGTGAACAATACAAAAAGATATGGATAAAAAGAGAAATGAATAAAGAGGAAAGAGAGGAAGAAAAGCAGAAAAGACTGGAAGCTAAGACAAAAAACGAGAACAGAACGGAGTCAGAGAAAGAGAGATTCTATTGGAGAGTAGTGAACATGAAACTAAGGAAGTTCGACATACAAAAGAAAAACATAAGGGAAACAGAGAACACAATGGAAGTGGCAGAAAACTAAGAGTGTCTTACACAAATATAGATGGATTAATAACAGGATTGAATGAGCTGAATGATTATTTGAAAGAAAAAGAACCGGACATAATGGGAATTGTAGAAACAAAATTAAAAGGCCCACTACCACCCAACAGTGTAGGACATGATGCATACAATTATTGGATTAAAAACAGAGAGAAAAAGCAAGGGGGTGGAGTTATGTTCCTGACTAAGAAGGATATAAACGTGAAAGGTGTCATATATGGAAAGAATACAGTAGAGATGATTATGATAGAAGTGGAAGACAGAGATAAGAAGAGCAGAAAATTTGTGATCAATTATGTGCCTCCGAAAACAGCCTCATGGGAGGAGAGTGAATATAAAAGTATGTTAGAGGACACAAAGATAGCATTAACTAAAATAATGGAAGACGGAGGAAGAATAGTTATGATGGGCGACTTTAATTGCAAAGAAATCTGCTGGGAAGAAATGACAGTAAAGAGTGGTGATGACTCATGGGGAAATGCTCTACTTGAGATGATTACTGACCATTCAATGACACAATGGATACAAGAGAACACTAGGTATAGAAATGAAGAAGAACCATCGAGGCTAGACTTAATAATTACATCTGAACCTAGAATAGTGGACAAGATTGAATATAAAACACCAATAGGTAAAAGTGACCACATATTGATTGAACTGGAACTTAATGAAGAAAAATATATGAACAGAAATGAACAATATAGAAGAGGAAGAATGATGTATGAAAAAACAAACTTTGATAAAATAAGAGAATTCTTCCAACAAGAAAACTGGGAAGAAATATACAAAGAAGAAACATCAGTGGAAGAGAAATGGAATATTTTGACAAAAATTTACAAAAAAGGAGTGGAAAAGTATGTCCCAAGACAAAAACAAGAAAAAGAATATGTAAAATGCTGGTACAACAAAAGTTGTAGGGAGTTAAAGGACAAAAGAGACAAAGCCTGGACCAGATGGAAAAAAGACAGAAGACCTGAAAAATGGAAAATATATACTGGTTATAGAAATGAATATGTACAAACGTGCAGAGAGGAAAAAAGAAAATATGAAAAAGATGTTATAGAAAAGTGTAAAGATCAACCAAAACTATTCTACAGATTTGTAAACAATAAACTGAAAAACAAACAAGACTTGGAGAAATTAAGACAAGGAGGAGTTGAATACACTGAGGAAATGGAAATGGCAGAAATTATGAACAAACATTTTAAATCAGTGTTTACAAGGGAAAATATACAACCTGAAGAGATTGAGTGGAAAGAGAAAGTCCCCCCTATGGAAGAAATAGAAGTAACAAAGAATGAAATATTGACACACTTGGGTAATTTTGATGTCAGAAAATCGCATGGACCAGATGAAATAGCAAACTGGATTCTGAAAGAATGCAGGAATGAACTGGCAGACAAAATACATAGCATAATAAGCAGTTCCTTAAAAGAAGGAAAAGTTCCAGAAGATTGGAAAAAAGCAAATATAGTACCTATATATAAAGGAGGAAATAAAGAAGAACCTACCAACTATAGACCAGTCTCTCTAACAAGTACAATAGCAAAAATTTGTGAAAGAATTATCAAAAGTAGATGGGTAAAATACTTGGAAAAAAACAACGTACTAAATCCAAGGCAATTTGGATTCAGACAAGGACGATCATGCGTCACCAATTTAATATGTTTCTATTCAAGGCTAATAGATATAATACAAGAAAGAGATGGATGGGCTGATTGTGCATTTCTAGACCTAAAAAAAGCTTTTGACAAAGTACCACATAAGAAGTTGCTTAAGAAATTAGAATATGAAGGAGGAATACAAGGTAAATTGCTAAATTGGATGGAAGACTTTTTGCAAGAAAGAAAAATGAGAGTAGTGATAAGAGATCAGCACTCAAAATGGAATGAAGTAATAAGCGGTGTCCCGCAGGGAACAGTTCTGGCCCCAATAATGTTTGCTATATATATTAATGATATGGATGAAGGAATTGAAAGCTATATGAGCTTCTTTGCAGATGATGCAAAACTACTGAAAAGAGTGAAAACTGAAGAAGATTGTGAATCACTACAGAGAGATCTAAATAAAGTACAAGAATGGAGTAGGAAGTGGGAGATGGAATTCAATACAAAAAAGTGTAGTATAATGGAATTTGGAAAAAGCAAAAACAGAATAACAGGATCATATAATTTGGGAGAAGAAGGAATAAAAAAAGTAGAAAATGAGAAGGACCTGGGAGTCATTGTTATGAATAATATGTCACCTGAGAAACATATTAATAAGATTTTTGGAGAAACTTATAATTTAATAAGAACAATCAAAGTGGCATTTACATACCTGGATGAAGAAATGGTGAGGAAAATCCTAATCACCCTGATAAGACCAAGATTGGAATATGCAGCAACGATATGGTCACCAAGTACAAAAAAATGTATAAAAAAACTTGAAAGAATACAAAGAGCAATCACAAAACTGGCACCAACACTCTCAAAACTATCATATGAAGAGAGACTACAAAAACTTAAACTACAGACACTAGAGCAAAGAAGAGAGGAGATTTGATAGCTATTTACAGAATCATGAAAGGCATAGAAATTACTGATAGAGAGAATCTGATAAAATGGGATGACAGAAATACAAGAGGACACGGAAAGAAAATAAAAAAAGACAGCTATAGAAGAGATTTTAAAAAGAACAGCTTTCCTCACAGAGTAATAGACAGTTGGAACAAGTTAGATGAGAAAGTGGTGTGTGCAAAATCAATACATGAATTTAAAAATAGTTTAGATAAAATGAGATATGAAGACGGGACCCCACGAGCATAGCTCCCCTTCCCGTAAAATACAACTAGGTAAATACACACACACACACACACACACACACACACACACACACACACACACACACACACACACACACACACACACACACACACACACACACACACACACACACATATATATATATATATATATATATATAATAGAAAATAATACACAAAGCAAAAAAA